>NC_134177.1:5036278-5377025 GCF_964188355.1 Buteo buteo | reverse complement strand
AACTGCGTGGGCACACTAACATCCTCACGGGTTAGGGGTCAGCCTCGGTTTTACAGGGCATTACTTTGTCTTCCTTTCAGTCCTGTAACAAGATACACTGGCTTCTCCTTTACACACACTTTACAAGCGCAGTTTCCTGTATGGTTTTTATTTTCCAAAGCCTTTGCTAAAGTAGGTAAACGTTTACCAATCATAACAAGAAAGCTGCTTTTATATTGTTCACTGCTTTGAAGCTTGCATTGACATGATCCCCTTGAGATTTTATCAACTCCTTTCTTTTTCATGGTAAAGAAAACATACAGCCCTTATCTGACCTTAGAGCAGATTAATTGTACCCTGAAATTTCCATTGAATGGCTAAGCTTTTCTTGCGTCTGGAGTAGTTTTAACTCTGCAGGACCTTGTGTTGAGCTAATCTCATTACCTCCTGCAGAGCACATAGTTTTCTAATCATTTTATTTCTTAAACCCCCGAAAATCTTTCTTCATAAAATAATAGACCTTCATTATGTCAGGGCTGAGTGTTCATTATGTCCTGAGATGTCATCCCAACCTGGATTATTTTCAGGATCACATCATGGCAAAATAGCAAAGGATCTTATTGCTCAGCTGTTTTTTCCAGGAGAGGTAAATTAGTCTTTAAAAAATATTTTAATTTTTCCATCTTAAGGGACTCAAACTGTTCAATATTATTTTTCAAATCTGTATGTGATCATTACAAATTACACACAACATTTATTACACCCAATTACTAAGAATAATGGAACAGCAACATGCAAATTCGGAGGTACTGAAGTGCAAAGTATCTTACTTGGTGAAGGCCACTTAATGGATGAGACCTTTGCCTGGGGGCCATACAGCGAAATACAGCTGCAGATGAATTCTGAAGACGGAACAGTGTAAAATCTCATTGCAATCTGTGCAGAAAGCCTTGCAGGCCTTGCTTTAGCAACTGACACTGACATTCTCCTGAACTGAAATGTAAACCCAGCCTGTGCAATGTGCCCTTCTTACAAATATTATCTAATGTTTTATCCTCAGCTGTGTTTTAATTGAGAATATCCTGCAAAGCTGTTGACTTTAATGGGACGATTCACATGAGGAAGAGTTGCAGGGAACCAGCATTGGTGAAAGCAGTTTCAAAAGCCTACTGGGATAATTGATCCGACTGTGCCTAAGTCAGTTAAATCTTCACACCTGACACAGACAACACAGAGGTAAAAGCAGACTCATTTATTCCAGTTCTTACAGTGGTACCAGTGGGCTATGTCAGGAAAAAAGGGTAGCAGATACAGCATTAGTGACTTCTTTGTATTCCACATTCCTGCCATGACCAACTAGACGCATGCCTACTGTCATGAAGCTTATTTGCTATACAATTGTACATCTTTGATCTTGATACCTACAAACCACACTGTGGCCACCACCAAACCAAGCACTGAACGTGTTGACAAAAGAGTTCCCTTCCTGAGTGGTGAAAGGAGTAAATTAAATTGCATCTTGCTCTGCTAAACCAGCTTTTGAACTGAACAGCTAAAGTGCCGATTCCCCTTGGCGGCTTTGTGCAGGTGAGCTATAATCTAATCCAATTGCATAGAATACAAACAGTTAGAAAAAAGACAGCTCATGCCCGCAATGTAGTACTGAATGACTTTCTATGGGATGGAAAATACATAATTTTCATTATTCTTCTCTCTCGTTGATCAGAAAATTGCTCTGACAGATTCCAGTGCAATCCAAATTCAGCACATTGTTTACAATGCTGTCCAGATCATGAACTCTAGAAAAGTTGGTATCTCTCATGAAGTTCCATCCTATCCTCTCCATTTTAAAGCATATTTCCCTCCTCATTAACATTTTAATTTTGATTTATGATTTCATCTTGCTACAAAGGTGTTGTGGAAGTTGTGGTATATCCCCAAGCGTGAATGAGTGTGCCCACAACTTTGAGTCAGTAACACACCACCCTTTTCTATTTTCATTTTTCTGTCTAATTCTCAATATCCCCACTTCCAGTCTTTTTAAATCGTAGCTAGTTACAGGATTTAACATTCCCTTCTGATATAAAGAAATTTTCGTGCAGAGATTGTAATTAGGAAGGCTGTGCTGTGTTCTGTTATTAGCAGGAATTGTGATTTTTGGAGTGGTGGGTTAATTGCTAATAACCATATGCAATGCTTCTCTCAAGATGTTTCCCATTACAGTAATTAACTTAGCAGCTGGGGTAACAGACATTTACCATTTGTCTTCACAGTATCCCTGATTTAGGATTGTTCCAAAAACCTATTTGGACTTTGTTTGTTCAATTCCCAGGTGTAAGATGAAAAAGAGGGAACGCTGAGAAAGGGAGATTTGAAAAGAACCAGTTGCAGGCATGGTACCTGTTTTCGGACGCAAACCGTCTATCAGTGACTCCTTAGGTATTCTGAATTTTTCTTCACTAGTCTTAGTCTCGGACCATCATTTTCATCAGTGCCGACTGAATGGACAGCATGGCAGACCAGCCTGAAAGAGAATGTTTTCAAAAGTGTATTGATTACTCTGTTGCTCAAATTAATCTGATTAAGCTTCCGCCTTCTTGAGGATTTATTAATTGAAAAGTGCAGAATTTATTATTGCCTACTCATATCCTTAACCTCAAAATCCCTATGGTTTGTGATTTTTTGTTTTCTTCATGTTTCATAGTCAACTATATAGATATAAACATTTTTAGGTAATTACTTCCTTTCTATGTTGTCTCACTGGAGTTCCTTCCTCCACAGTAAGCAGTAAGAGCTACGCCAGAATTACAGTAATATTTTTAAGTATACAGCTAACCTGAAATATAAGAAGAAAATAAAGTTGTTCTACAAAGCCAGACCACATGACAGAGCAACAGCAGTTTTGTTGACTTAATTCATCAACAAAATATACTGAAAGGATTAATTTTGCTTTCAAGATAATTTTAAAGACTTTTAGGACCATGATGCTAGATTTATCGCTTTTTTAAGTTCATTCTGGCCAGAGGAAATTCTGCACGATACTGTATTAAAGAAGGTTTGTTACTACCCTTAAAGATGTAAAGCAGCATACCAAGGCCATTGGAAGCTTTCTCTGTTGCAATGAATTGGCATTGCTCCGTTGCAATGAACGGGGGAACGCTAATTTACAGTAACTGAGGATCTAGCCCGCGTTATTAATCATAATTATGGACTTACTTCGGGAGGTACATTTTCTAAAGCAGTTGGGTAAGACAAGAAAATTAAGTTCAAATTATTCTCTTCCACAGGAAGTAAAAGTAGTACATAAATAAATACTTGGTGTTGCACTAGATCTTTAAAACATATAATAGCTTTCTGGCACTGCATCATTCCCTGATATTTTTTCCTACAGCACATAATAGTAAGTTTCTGATAATAGTGCTCACAGACAGCTTTGATTATAACCACTTGTCAGGGAATGGATAACTAGGAAAATAACACCATATTCAACTGTAAAAAATGCTGCCTGAAATACATTAATACAGTGATAATTTCTGCTAATAGAAGCCTCCGAACCCCATCCATTAGCTCTGAATTGAAATTCATGCTTCATTTCTGTCTTTCAGAGCATTGCTGCCCTCTGACCCCCTCTTCCATTACTTGGTAGCAACACAGCCATCCACAGACATTAGCTGCCACAAAGGGCCAAACTCCTGCATGAAGCGTAATGACAAACTCGCTGTGTGTCTGAGCAAACCTGGCTGGGACTGGAAACTGGGACCCTCGCAGGGGCTCTGCCTTCTGCGGGCATTGCGTTGCAAGTGCCAGTACAGATGATGATGACACGCAGGGCACGGGTGGTTCAGTAGGTTTGCCTTGTGCGTGAATTTACTGTCAACATCCTACTTGTTCCCCAGTCACTTCCACCTTAGCAATCCAACAGTCACCGACAATGCTCTCCCATTTGGCCAGTAGAACAGAAACAGGTTTTCATTGATGTTGGGGATTCATTCAGAGGAGACAGCAGGAGGGGTTGGAAGGGAGGGAAAATGAAAAGGGTCTGAACAATGTGACCCCATACCAGTCTCTCTAACAGGGAAAAAATGTTCACATAAAGTATTTCTTTTTCACAGAATAAGTAGAAATCCATTCATATTCAAGTCAGGAATATATTTCTGTAGGGAACTATTACATCTGATTGAGAAAATAAAATGTTACCCACATTCACAATTACTTATATAAAGACCGCTGATCTAATTTCTTAGCTTTTCTCTTTAGCATTAGTTAACTAAAACCCTAGCAAGAACACGCTATTGACAATATAATCCTGAAGTAAGTTTTATGTTGGCAGGCAATAACAACTGGGAGTACTTTTATCTATTTCTGGATTTGGGATAATGACACTCCAATGAGTGGCTCATCTAGTGTATTTGTGTTCATTCAAATTAAAATCACACGTTTGGGGGGGGGACTTGCATCTTCTCTGACCTACACAGGTGAGAGACAGATGTAACTCAAATAAATGTAGTGGAGCTATTCCAGCCTCATCTCAATACAAAGAAAAGAATTAGGGTTTAGAAACTTCAGAGCAATCCACTATTTTGCAGAGCAGTGCAAATATTACAAAATATTTTCTAGGAGGAAATTTTCTTTTTATTTTTTAACAGTTCTTTTCCCAGTGATCTTCTTTTGGCCATGCTGTTACCCACCTGAAAAATCTGCAAAGAGCTGAACAAGCAACTCATTCAAACACTCGGCAGAGTACCTGCATGCTGATGTGTTCAGAGAAATCAGATTTGGGGTATTCGTGCTAGGAGTGTTTAAAGGCTCATCAAGTCAGGAAATACAGAGAGCCCTTTGAGACTTAGCCAACCAACCACAGGTAGACAACACAATCTGATAAATATTCTTGATAAATACTCTTCAAATATTCTTCATCTATCCAGAGGGTAGGAAATTTCAAAGAGTTATTCTCTGAGAAAATTGAAAGAAATAAATGCAAAAAAATACTAAAATATGTGATAAAAGAGGTCTAGTTCACCTAATGAATTTTTCAGTTAGTTCATAGCATAGTTCAGAGAGTGTCAGGGCTATACTAAAGGGACTAACTCAATGACACAAAACAGGCAATAATAACACTCCAGCAACCGCTGCATGTAAAACTACAGTCTCACCTAGCACTAATACTTCAAGCATTCTGATTTATCCTCTGGGGTAGGCAGCCCCCTCAAAATTTGGTTTTTAGATGTTAAAACTAGTAACTCTCGTCTACATCACCAGAAATGCAGTTGCAAAATATATCAAAGAAAGAAGCGCTCAGAAGTAGAATTCTCCTCAGGGTTTCCCCGTCCCTTTGGAATTGCTCATATATTTCAGATGTGAGCTGTTGGGAAAGCCTCTATTTTCTCCTTTGTCTAATACAATGCTAAGCACATCACTGGTACTTAAAATACTAAAATTCAAAGGAATAAATGCTTTGTTTGTTTGCTTCCAATTAGGAGCTAATGAAATCCCAGGAATACGCTTTCAGGTAATTTGTCACAGAAGAACCGAAACTCAGTAGCATGTTTCTCTGTATAACTTGCCTCTCTCTCTGTTCTGCTGACACAACTAGACCACACTTCATTCTCAGAAAGACATTAGAGCATTACTTTACTGTTTTTTTCCCTATAAATTACCTGCCTGGCTACTGTCACCATTGATCTCTTAAGTCCTTGACTGAGTAATCAGTCAGACAGGTAATTAATGTAGTGGCTTGGAGGGAAAGAAGGGAGGGAAGGATGAAATGAAAGAGGAGAGTTTTTTCCTTATTCTTCATGTTTTTATTGCCATTGAAAGGTGCTTTATCCATAGCACAAAGGAGCATTTGTCTGCACTTTTTTCTTCTGAGAGACAGTTCACCTACTATAAATCTACTTACCAACTATTAACAGAAACCAGTCGAATTTCATGGGAATGATGAAACTGAAATCTAAGCAAAAAAAAAATCTAACACTTTGTATTTATTTTTCCCCTATTAACACTTGTGGACTGCAGTATGTATTTTGAATGAGTAGAAAGTGCAAGACCTGACCCATATTTTCAGATGTTTTTAGAACTAAAACAGATGTTTTAAAATTCAGATAACTTTGTCATATTTTGATAGAAAGAGAAGGTTTTTTCCCTCCTTCCCTCCTCCTGGGTCCCCTCCCCATAGACGAGAATGACCCATGTGATCTACAAACCCAAAAATTTATCCGGACTTGTTTTTAACCAAAATGGATCAAACTCAGGTGCCCAAACATATTGCTTAAACACCACCACTCAGTTTGACTTTAGTCTGAGACCAAAGACATGAGGAAAGGGAATGCCTCATGCTAAAATGTATATTCCAAAAGTACTCATCAAGGTCCATGATTTAACAAAAAATCATATAGGCATATTTTTCCTTTATGAAAGGAAAGCTGAAGCACTTTGCTCTAGATTCTTCCCTAACTCCTAAGCCTTTAGTAGGCTTTCTTTTCAAATATCAAGTCTAGAAGATGATGCCTGCACACTGCAGTTGAGGATATTTACAAGCTTTCTGTCACACTTCCCTATCAAATGTTAGTAACAAAGTTCTCTTAAAAGAATAAATGAACTATTAAGAAAGTTAGCAGTAGATAGATCCTGTTTTCCTAATCATGGGTATTTGAGAAGCATAGAGGATTCTCATCTTTGTAATAACCATGATACATGAAAAGGTACTGAATTTCCTTTATTCTCAAGGAATCATACGTGCCCTGGAACAGCTCTTTTAATACATAGAATTAACCTCATACTGCCATGCACATATATATAGGTATTTACATATTACAAGGCAGGTTTTAAACACTTTTGTCTACAGGGAGCTGATGAACTGAAAATAGTTTAATAAGCTTTCTTTTTAAATTCTTAAGGAAGACAGATATTAGCATCAGCAGTATTTGTTGCTAAATGCAAATAAAATCATTCTGAGTATGGGAATTGCGCTGACCATGCTTCATGAAACAGCAAGCACCGGACTGCAGCAAGAAAGTGGCAATTAAATATTTCACACATGCTTGCGTGTCTGTTTATCTACAGCTTAACGGGTTGTACCATGATCATATCCAACAACAACAGAATGGTGTTGGAATGGAATGCCCAACTAATAATTCTGTGCCTAATATTACCTTGTGGAGAAACCCACATTGCTACAAAGACTTACATAAAAAGTGTCTGAGAAGAATATATAACAGTCAAAAAAGCAGTCTTCACTCCAACAAAATCAGCATTGAGTGGACTAAGTACTGCAAATCAAGCATGTTTTATTAATTCAAGTATCAAGACAATAATAAATTAAGCATCTAAATATACAGAGGGAAAAGGCAATGTCAGCAGTTACATGCTTTTTAGACTGACCTCAAAATTTGTCTAAAAATCAAAAATATTTATGAAGGTTACTATAATTAAAGTTTAATGGAAATAGTATAAAATTCTAAAAAGTTTATGAAGCTAATCATGGCAAACTAACTCAACATTCTTTTTTTATTATTGACTTTTTAGATGCAAACTCTAATCTATACAGACTTCAGTGAAGCATTTATTACATGTGGAAAATTATTAGTTTAACCTCAAGCAGCTTACTGTACAAGAAAAGCTAAGGAGGATACAATGGTGAGTTGTGTTCAGAAGGGAATTGTTTAGTTATGGGAAGCTCATTAATGAATCTTTCACGGATGAGTCTTGGGGAAAAAAAATAGTACTATCTCTGCAAATGGCACAGATGATAGGCATAACCTCATGAAGTTTGCTGGTGAAAAGGTGAGAGGTGTTGAAGAGAATGAGAATATCATGCTGGAAAAACAAGATGACTGAGGCTGAAGTAAGACATGGATGAAATCTAAAATCACAAGAAGCTAGATGATACGCTTGGGGACTAATAACACCACCAAACGTCGCTGTATTTGCCATGACACACAAAGAGAAGAAATGGAGTCACTCACAAGATTCTGTAAGCCAGTAATGTGATAAGGCAGTAAAAAATAAAATTTAAAAAAAAAAAGATCAGTATGCTCCTAGAATATAGTGATACATTAGCAGTAAAGATATATTGCTCCTACTAAGAGGACTTTTGAGGTACCACATACGATTTTGATTATTCAGGAGTATGAAGAAAAGAATTCAATGTGATGCAGGTATGGAGCAGGCCTGTTAGGATGAACAGGAGAACAGGCAGCCAGGAAACTAGAAAGAATTTGATCTGTTTAGACGAGCAAAAATAAGGCTTGTTTAAACTAGCAAAATGAAGGTTGGGGGTGAAAGAGAGACTGTTATGTGACTGCTCTCTTAAAGCACACTATGAAAAGGGGGTGGGACAGGATAAATATCAGGGACATGCAAGAATGTTGGCAAAGTTGAAAGACAATGCTGGCATAAGAACAAGCCAGTCCAAACTGGCCATACATACACGTTTAAGCAGTTAGTGTCTGGAATAGCCTCCTAATACAAGCAATAGGAACAAAATAAAAACCTAGCTACATGGTGGAAATTTATAAGTTCATTAAAAGAATTCTAAAATATGGGTTCATGTGATAACAGGGAACTGGATTTGGTCACCAGGCAGTGCTTTTCAATCCTACATACCTTGCTAGTTTTCAGCCTTTTAATTATGAATTCTATCACTATAACCATAGTGTGTTGCAGCCTCAGGTATAAGAATAACACATTAATCTTTTTCTAGTAACTCCTGTGCTAAAAATGGGATTCTACTTCAAGTAACTATATGAAATAGCTTTGGAGGTTGCCAATTTAACTAACTTTCAGTGACTTCCAACAACTAAGACTCTTGCTTCTTGAAGTGGGAATAATCTTTGGTTTGTGTTTGGGTGCAATAGAATCCTGAACCTTGCTCGGGATCTTTAGCCTTATGCTAATATAAATAATAACCAAAAACCAGCAAGCTAACCCTGACACTACAGCACGCTATGATGTTTTCTCTTAGGATAGGAATATATTTGTCTTTTAGATCACAGAAAAACATCTAGAGGCTGAATAAAAGCAAAGGCCAGCTACAATTTCAAAACGCAAATTTGCATGCAGTCATCTATCATGATAGCATGGGTAATTACACCAGCAGTGTCAAGATAGTCCAAACCTGCTAGCTGAGTTTATTTGCAATGTTACTGACAATGGGAAATGATCAGATTTTATAGTTTAGTTAGAACTAGAAAAATAATATGTGTCAACTTTCTTTTCAGTATTGCTGCACCTTCTTTTGTAACCATATGTTTACTGATAAGCCAGATCTACCAAGGTTAGCACTGCAGGGCTAACAGAAGAACAAGATAGCTTCTATTATATCTTTGTACACCATCAGCAAGTTGCCTTCTAAATTTTCTTTACAAGACCTTTATCTCTGGCAATGATGCATGCAGGAAAAAGACTGGCAATTGATCAGCAATTGCAAAGCTGATTTTGTGGATCTAAACAGTTTCAGAAGAATAAAATCTCACTCCTACTATGTCATTCCTTGCAACAGCATTTTCCCCACTTTTGTACTGAACTCATGACAGAAACATTTAATTTCATTAAACTGTTACAGTAGGCAACATTCACTTAACATCAATTAGCTTGTATTATAGCTGATAATTTCAACCAGGGCAATATGCAATTGACATTCAGAGCTTGGTCCGGACATGATATGGATAAAGGGGGATGCCTCTGCAGCTGTGTTGCTCCTCCCCTGTCACTTAACTATGTGTGTGTTGTTGAACTAGATAGCAGCCCCTCAGGGCATCTGCTCCTGTTATTAGGAATTACAGCAATGTACTAAAATCTAGTTTGAAAAGCAGTTTCTCTTTGTATACATTTTGTTATAATTCTCAGTGAAAATGGAGTTTGCTTCCTGAACTGCTATGATGTATTTTGGCTGTTGCAGCATTACTGAGCAGGAATCTTTAAATTTATGGTGTTTTTTATATTTGCTCTCTTTATGCACAGCAGTGATATCATTCAGATATATATTATTAACTGATAAACTATTCTGTCCATCTTATGGCTTGTTTTCACTTACTTAAAAGTCAGTAAATGCAGCACAAGAACCAGAATTTGATAGCTTAGGCATTAAAATTATATGGGACATTGGGTTTATTTTCTTGCTCCCAAAGCCTGTAGATGACCTAAAAGAAGTCATGAGAAGAGTTGTAAAGTTGTAAACAAATTAACTTTAGGCTGTTTATCTCCTAAAAGTAGAGTTGCAGCACCTAATCTTGCTGCAGAGAAGAAATGGATCCTCAGCATCACCGAGAAGGAAGCTATAAAAATTATCCTATAGAAAAATACAAAAGACAGAGATGTGTCCTAAATCTCACCTTCTCCTGGGCTTAAATACTGGCCTATGAAAAAACAACTATGTCTGAGATTATTCTGATCTTTACACCAAGCAATCACTAGATAAATTGGCAATCTTCAGAAGAGGGATCAAGACCAAGGCATCTCTTTTTCAGTTCAATGCCTCCTTCTGCTCCCGCACCATACTGCACTCCACTGAGGAGCCAGAGCCTGCTCAAAGCAGCTCCGTCCATCTATATTCCTGTCTTGGCTTCCTCTTTCTCCCAGCATTTCTCCAGAAATCCCCAATTTCTCATCCCTATTTCTCCTTTGTCAGGTGCTTCCATAGAGGAAGACTGGCAGAAGTACAGGAAACACTGAGGAAAAACGTCTTCTTTTGAACTATTGGCAAGAATAGAGACCTGTATCCTCCAGCTTAATTTCTAATGAAGATAGATACTGGCTTCAAGTCTTCTGGAGAGGTTACCTCAGGTAGCAGCCTGCACAGAGGGATGTCAGCATGGGACAGGCAAAGCTGCTGAGCCCTGCTAAGACAGAGACAGTTCTGGACACAAGCTGAAACAGAATGTTAAGCATTTGGGAAACATCACTATCAAAAACATGGCCATTATGAGCTTTAGGCTTGCAATTCTCACTGTACTGCCAGGATTTAAGTACTTGTATTTCACCTCAATGTCCTAAGGCACTGGAGGGGGCGGGGGGACGACGACTGTGCTTTAATTTCAGGTTTCGCTTTAAATTCTCCCTGCCTTGCCAAGGTGGCCTAAGGACAAATCCATTAATGCATACAATATGCAGGTATATTTACATTATGAGAGTTATGTAAGCAGGTAGATCTCATCAATAATTAAAGGCTTTGTGGGTAAAGAAAGATGTGACGAATTTCTTCTTCTAGCTTCTCAGGGTTTCTGTGCAAGTAACGCAATCCATATGCTTTTCTCATGAATAATTTTAAGGGACAGTGTTTTAAGGGATGATGGTTCCAATCCTTCCATCTGCAGAAGGTTGTGTGAGCCTCTCTCACTTATTTCTCATAGAAACAAGCTAGAGGAATTACCAATGTAAAATAGGAATTAGTAAGGGAAGGATCAAGCTCTCTCATTCTAGTTTGATGACAGTCTGTCCAAGGTGCAATAAAATCAATACTTTCTCTTGCTGAAAGGTTTCTTTCTATCTACAGCAATGACAAGAGGATAGCGGGCAAAGAGCTCTATTAGCTGTTCTTCAAGAATCAATCACACTTAAAAGCAATAGTAAGTATGACAGCAACTGCACAATGGACGAATAATTTTTTCACACAAATATCCTGAATTTCAGAGAAGAGAGATACTTTCAAAGAGAAGGAAAATAAAATATCTGTTTCTCTCAAAATCAAGAAAATACTAAGCATTTATTACTGAAGACACTGAAACAAAAATGCTTAGACCCTTAAGGGGTAAAAACCAACAAGCAAATTCAGTCCACCTGAACAAGAGCATTAGATAATGATCAAGATTCACTTGAAGCAAAATTTTAGAAGTCATATCAGGAAGTTCAAAATTCATGATGCTGCACTCCTAGAAGGAAGCCACCATGGCTGTGTCACTTCTACTGTCAAACAGGGACTTTCCCTCATCCACAGTCTAAAAAGCCTCTGATCCTCAGTATCTGGTGAAAGACGTGAGCTGATGCAGCAGAGAGACATTATCTTACACCAGATGAGAATCAGCTGCGTTATGCCTCTGTATTATATCTAGATGCATCATAAAGATGTAATTGGCAATTACAAAGTCACATTAAGTGGTATGTAGTAAGCTATTTAAATACATCAGAAGCACGTATAACAGAAGAAAAAAAATAAAATTATATCAGGTAAAAGGCATATTCATGCATAAATAATGAGGGGAAAATACCACAAATCAGCTTGCTCTATTGTATCTCATTGAAATTTCCATACGGTGTCAGTCGTGTGGAAGAGCAAATGAAAGCCAGAGCAAAGAAAGGAACTGTGCTTGGAGAGTTATTCCTTGTTGACACTGGGTGAGCTTATTGTGGCTCAATAGCAAGCGTGAAAGCATGATCAAGACTAAAAGAAACTCTGGTTAACATGCCCCTACTTCTGTCTGAGGCACAGGGTTTTTTGAGGTGCTATAGTTAAGGAACACTGTCACTTACTTTGAGAAAAAAATAGACAATAGATGTATGTTGGAGTTACAGACAGAATGACTTTGTAAGTGTGGATAGCAGACTGTACTCTGTCTTTTCACGCTGTCATGTTTCTTTGTTGATGTCTCTGTTTTAAGATCAGTTTGCTCCATGCATCACCAATTGTCTTTTGTTTTCTCACAGCAGGGAAGGCTCAGTTAATCCATATGTCACGACAAAAAAATCAGGCTTCTCTTTGATAGGAACCAAGCATGACAGCAATCTATTGAAAAGGTGTTTTGGACTATCATTTCTTCCAAGCTAATTTATTGACTGGATGGCTTTCAAAAATAATAGGTCTGTTTCCCAAGATAATGAGCTGAGATGTGACTCATGAAGTCCATGTGAGCACACAGACAGACTAATTATGAGAAATAAACTAATAATAAACTATCAGTCTCTAGAAATCAGTATCTGTTGTGATATACCAGTCTAAACTTCAGAGAACATGAATGTCTCCGCCTGTTCCCTGCTGCAATGATTTTTTTTTTTATTAGCTTTAGATATGTAAAACAAATTTCTTAATAGTAAGCCTTAGACAGATCAGGATGCTAAGAAAGTATCTGATCTTTGGAGGTGGGGGATGACAGTTTTGCTGAGCAAACTCCAGTTCTAGCATGTGGTTATACGGGGCAAATGCTATCCCACTAATATTTAGTAAGGGTTCCAGAATCCACGGATTTATAAATCAGAGCTGGCGAAGTGAAGCATCCATGCAAATAAAAGACCTTTAACACACCCCATCAATTAATCCCCCCCCCAGTATATTACACTTTAAGTATATATACCACAGTGCAACTACATAAACAATGTATCTTTCCTGTAGCATTTGTGGAATAATTTTAACAATTTTAACAAGTAGTTTCTGTCACTCCTTTTCCCATTTCTAGGACAGGTGACAGACAGGACACAGCCACATTCACACTGTAGAAAAGGCATACTAAAGAAATGCGACATACTTAGGAAACATGAATTACTCTCACACAATGAAACTTCTAACAAACAAAATGCCCATAATCTTATCTTCCAGAAAAAGGGACTATGTCCAACTTCTGCTGAAGCTGTGAGAAAGACTGTCACTACCTAGTCCAGCCAATTTTTAACTCTTGGACTCCAGAAGAAAATTTCATACTGCAAAGGGCTTTTCTGGCATGTTTATGACATACCAAAAAATGGGTATTCAAAAAAACCTTCACAATATTCTCCTCTCTCTAGGTGTAAACCCAACAGGACTTGTTAGGATTACTGACTACCTATGCTCACTCTGGAGTAATCAGCTATAAAAACAGTAGAACAGTAGAAAATTCTGAGCCATTGTGTGTTTATGACTCTTTTAAGGCTAGCACTTTTAAGGCTGACCCTGAATCATCCTGACCTTTACTTAGGCATTGAAATGTCTATGCCTTATGTTACCAAGGAAAGAAATTGCTGCTTTAAAATGTTCTTGACCTTGTTCAGCACATTCCTCGTGCCATAACTGACTTGCTTTTAGTTGCCAATAAAGCACTGTCAATGAGTTTAGAGATGACAAACGGAACTTGCAGAAGTTGCATTCCAGGAGCATTTATAATTTCTTCTAAAAATTAAGAGCTCCTTTCTAGCACTGTGAACTCTGGACTGCTGTGGATGCTCTGTCTTTTGCTTATATTTCTATGAATTATTATGTGATTTCTACAAGCACACTTCAGCATATTGGACTTAACATCAACACTTACTAATGCTTAGCAAAACTTTTGACAAATATGGTCTGTTCTGGGTATGTACAAACAGTGAAAATAATATGGAGCTACAGAGTCATCATTATTCTCTAAGCCCTGTTTTCTCTTTAGCACAACAGATGTCCATTGAAAAGAAAAATATGTTTCCAATGCTTTTAAAATTACTAGGAGTTTTTCCTCCACAAACATTTCCTATAAAAGCTGTTCCTGAGAAAAGTAAGTGACCAAAAGCCCCATTTGGAGCTGCCCTGGTGAGCCCCCGTGTATGCAGATTTCCACTTTCCTCTCCTTTTAGGGTCCTGAATAAGGCCTCCAGTTTGAGCAGTTCTCAGTAAATGTGGGACTGCACAGTAGTAAAATGATCATTCAGCAGAAATGAACAGAGGCATTTTTATTTGTGAAATAAAACCTGGATTTTAAGGGGTGAAATTCTGAGACATAAATAATCCCATGGTGTCACAGCAACTCTGTTACAATAGGTTTTAAACCAATTTGCCATAAATATTTGTGTATAAGCCAAAAAAAGCAGTTCAAGTATACTAAATTGATACCTAGTAGGTCATTTCTAACTAGTGCAGGTCAGACAGTTACCTGTTGGTTTCAATTAAGCTTTGCAAAAACACCCTTGTGTCATGATATACCGTGAAGAAAAATAATGAGGCAACATAAACAAAAGTGCTTCACTTACAGTGCAGACTTTGGGCTGTAAGAATCAAGTTTGCACTGAAATTAAGCAGCTCACCAGCACACTGAGAACAGTAGGTCAATGAAAAGCAGGACGAAGAGCCGGGGTGGGTGGAAGATGGGAATCAGAAAGTTTTGTAAGACCCTAGTTTCCATCAGCTGGTTACAAGCACTTTATGACTTGTTTCCACTGAAACTCTGCAGATTTTATCAAGGTAATAAACATAGGCTATTATCATCTCACTTGGCACTTCTTCAGCATGCTCATCCTGCAGATCTCAAAACACTTTACAAACCTCTGGCAAAGGCTGCCTTAAAGTTCTGGAAAAGCTTTCCTGAATGTTATCAGCAATTTATACACAGAAAGAAAAAAATAATCAATGAAAAATCATAGCAGTCAAATATTTTTTCCATTATATTAACATCTAGGGATACCCACTGAGGCAAAATCAGTTGTGAAAAAAACATACAGTGAGAGATTAAAATTTTATAGTATAAATAAACAACACATGGGAAGAAGCAAATGACCATCCCCAATTCACAGTGAAGAAAAAAGCAATATGTAACATGTCCAAAGTCAAGCAGAAGCAGAGATAGGATGCTCAGAACATAGTTACCTTGAGGCCCGTGGCAGTGCCCAAGCCACAAGTATAGTACAATATAATGTTCTCTTTTTTTTTTTAAGACAGTAAAGGGCATGTACCTAATACATGAAAGTATATCAACTGATGGGAAGTCTAGATGAACATTAACATACGGTTACTGTTTCTTGTTTAGCGACAGAGTGAACATCTTTGAACTCTATGATGAAATCTCCACCAACTAGGGAAGGGGGTTTTATTTTTTTTTTTCTATTTCCTAGTCAACGTTTCTTTTTTTGGCTCTGAAGTAAAAGTGGGACATGTGGAGAGGTGGCCCCAACTAGTTTTTCTTTTTCTTGGACAGACTCTACTTTGAAGTGAAGTGGAAGAAAAGTGTCAATACAGTATTTACTACTCTGAGGAAGAGGAAATGCTGTTGCTCCAAGTAACTAACCTCTTCAGTCAAAGTGTCGTATAAAATGCCAGAATCTGCCCAATGCAGATAATGGAAAGATCATAATAAACAAAAATCCTGTTTTATTTACGTGTGTACACATGGCCACGCTCTGAAGGCAGTACGCCTTTGAGACAGTGCGCCTATTAATTCATCTCCAAACCCACAAGCCAGCTCAAGCCAGTAGAAACCAGGTGTACTTTTTAAACTAGAATTTTACACTGAGGCCGTTAGAAACAGATCAGAGCAGCGCAGAATAGAAGCACTGATGTATTATAGCATCTTGCAGATCCTTTCCCAAGAGCTGACAAATTTTCCTCATACACCTGGAACCACATGAGCACGTGCGGAGAGAGGAACAGAAAACCCACCACAGCAAGTAGCTGTGGACACAATCCGCCTGGCGAGCAGAACCCGTTCAGGTACAGGTCTGTAGAAAACCTGTGGTAGAAGAGAACGAGGAAGCCAGGGATGGGTTGATGAGAGCAAGTGGCTTTCCACAAAGGTGTCTTGGAATACGGAGGGTAGGGGGGTTGAAAGAGCCTCTCGCAAAGATCCTTCAGGCCAGGAGAGTTTTTCAGGACCCGGCACTTCCAGGTATCCCCATGTTGCCTGAGGGAACTCTGTAACCTGGATATTTTATTTTTTTTTCCTCCGGAAGTTGGAGTATTTGGGGTTTAGCTCAACCTCCGTAGTCACCTTCCGGGGAACATTTCATTTTATTGAGTCTGAAATCTAAACCGACGCGTTTTCACTCTCACCGGACTTAGTTTCCTCAGACAAAAAGGGAGACGAGGACGACGCCGAAGCACAACTTGCGTCGTCCAGCCGCTCCCGTCCCGCCTCGGGGGTGCCGTCCCGCCCCGGGGGTGCCCACCAGCCCCGGGGGTGCCCACCAGCCCCGGGGGTGCCGCCGCGCCTCAGGGGTGCCCTCCCGCCTCAGGGGTGCCCTCCCGCCTCAGGGGTGCCCTCCCGCCTTCCCGCCCTCAGCCGCCCTCAGCCTCGGTGAGGTGGTGCCACCTGGCGGAGCGAGGCTGCAAGCCCACCCCGTCAGCCGCAAGGCGGGAAGGGAGCGCGGCCCCGGGGGTGGAAGGGAGCTGGAGAGATCATGGGGTGCGACCTTTCCCTTTTCTCCCTGAACTAGAGTGGGTGGCAGAGGGGCATCCGTGTCACTCCTGTGCCTCCTCTGGCCCACGGGCACAACTGTACACGCTGTCGCTGGGCCCGCGCGAAGGTGCGAAATGTCACCGACGGAACGGCCACATAAACCCGCGTTTTCAGAATTACGCCTGCTCGACCCTTAGGATTATATACAGAAGCAGAACAGATGCTGTTGCTGTTGAGGAATCACAGGGGGTAAGCAGAACAGAAATTTAAAGACGTCATAGTTAAAGATCATCGAACAAGGAGAGAAGAAAGAAGAGGAAGAATAAATCTCAAACCATCTCACAGCTCGGATGCCTGAATGGCAGAAAACAGAACTACTGGAAAAAAAACTCATGTCAGAGAGAAGCACTGGGTGGATTGGAGTAAGTGACCAGGAATGCTCTGCTTTTGCTGAGAATTTCACAGGTCAGTGCCATCCATATACTGTAATGGATAAACACAATGTAAAAATGAACGTTGGAACCATGCCTGAAGAGTTTTCAGAGCAAACAACCCACCGTGGCAACGCACGTACCTATATAAAGTAGAACTGTAGTGTGCTAATTGAGAGCCAGAACATCTCAGCGTTTTACCACCAGGCTGTTGTTGTAAGAAATATTTCTGTCACTATATATTCTCATTACAAGGTGTTAAAATTGGCTAACAAATATACTGCTCCTTTTTAATGTATAACATGACTGTACGTTAGTCAGTGTTTCTTGTCTCATTAAAAAGTAAAACAATTTCTCATCGGCACAAAATAATTGGTGCAGCTGATTTGCATATAGGGGCTTCCATATCACTGCCACATCTTGAAACGTGAAGTCATATTTCACTGAAAACCCCCAAAAAGGATTATGTACTCACTTCAAAGGAGTTACTATTCAGCATCTGAGAGGTTACTAAGAACCCCAGAAGCATTTGTTGGATTTGTTTCTGCAAATACTGCCACAAATACACTTGAGTCATTTACTTTCGTGGTGCTTATCGTCATGAAAAGATGAAGTTACAGGTCACGCACCTCTCAATCCAAATGGAGATTCCTAAAAAAGCTTGGATAAGCTTCTTGTTGGTGAATATGCATCAGAAATGCGTAATATGGCATAACATAGGTGGCCTTTGTCCAAAGGCAGCCGTGTTCTAGAAGGTACATAGAAAAGAAGACACACCAGGGAACTTAGAGTAAGGACTCTTTTAGTGTGTTTTCCTCCTTTTAAAAAGCTTACTAATGAGCTGGGTGTCATCAGTTAGCCTGTTTCCCTCTTCTTTTCAGTTGTATCAGCACTATTGGCCATTACTAGATGGGCTCTAGTGATGGAGATACACTAGTTAAAAGCTCTTCACTGCACATTTATCACGTCCAAAATGAAGTGCTCATACCCCATATTTTGTAATCCCTTTTCCAAATTCTGTTCAACAACAGGGTCCTGATCTTGGGGGCCAATATGGCCTCAAATTAAAGTTCGCATAAACTTCAAGGCAGAAGGTATTTATAAGATATTGCGCAGAGAAGCAGTATAACCGAAGCACAACATCAAAAAACATTTTTTCCAGACTCAATCCTTAGGTGCAAAGGAAAGTAACATAAATTGGCAGGAACACATTCCTAATTGGTTGTTTCAGTAAAAGCAGCTCATTATTTGAGGTGAGAAACTCTCCCCCAGCCTACAAAACCTGGAGATTTATAGTATGATCCCCATCCGGCTTGAGATGACATCAAGACTTTTCAACACGGTATCCAAAACAGTCAGAAGCCCAGTGGCTAGGATATTAACATGGTGTGAGGCAGCCACGGTTGAATTCTTCCTTTCCCTGATTCAAAGAAGACTGTAACCTCCATCTGCCATCTCTCAGGTAAGTTTTATGTGTACACTGCCTTGCTGTGGACTCTGACAAGACTTATCCCTCCATCTCATAAACAGAGCTTTGACAAATAGGGTGTTCTTTTTTTTGTATAGGAGATCTTTATGTTAAAAGCAGCTCAGATAACAAAGGCCTGACTACTTGTGATTGAGCATAGGGGCTCATTTACTTTGCTGTTTTTAAAGGCAGGATCCCAGTGAATGTTTCTTGTAGTCAAGGAGAATTTGAGTTCAAAGGAATTTAAACTGTGTCCCAACAAAGCACTATGGCACGGAAACAGGATAGAAAGCTTGGATGCGTATTCTGGATCTGTTTTATAAATAGAGGGTTTGGGGCCCATGCAGTACTAAAAAGATTTTCAGTGATTTCAAGACCTATGGCCAGATCTCTCAGGCGAAGTTTCCTATTATATAGGACTGCTACACATATGCTTAATTGCACAATTTCCTTTGAAAGTGAAAAAAACCCCAACTATTATCATTAGTCTGTGGCTTTGCAGTCTGGCATAATACCTAGGTATGCACCAATCAACTGGAACACGCTGCAGTGTTCTACATGTTTGCATACAGAAGTTGTGACTAGTGGTAACAGCTTTGGCACCTTGAATAGTGTTTACTATTGCCAGAATAAATCCTGTACTAACCAAAAATATCAGGCATATGCAGCTTACAGGTTTATCATCAGAGGATACTCTGCATATGCCTTTTAGAAGGTAAATGATAACTACATGCTTGCTTCTTTACTGTTCCTCATTTAACTGAGTTCCATTTCTTGCACATCTTCCATTTTCTTCATCTACTAAGCCAGAAGCACCAACCTTTGAGCTGCCTACACCAAGAACTTTATCTAACTGCTTTAATCAGTTATTGTGAGAAAGAGGGTGCTGGCACTTTGGGAAAGGAAGGGATGTTAGGGGTAAGCTAATGCAACAAAAGAGACAAGCTCCTTTGACCCTGTGGCAGCAAGAGAAGGAGAGGTACCTTTGGGACAGTGAGAACTTAATAGATGGTGCAAAGAGAGAAAGCCTGTAAGAGCCATAAAATCAACTTGTCTATTAGAACCAGGAAACGTTAATGTTCCAGGTCAGCTTTTAAAGCAACTTCTAGGATTTCTCTGAGGATCTGAACTGAGAAGCCAGAGGTGGAGGGGTGTGGAGGGCAGCCTACTTTCTCTCAGCAACAAGGCATATGTGTGTCCAGTTGTGCTTTGGTCCCCCGACAGCACCAAGCATAACAACCTGGTGGATGCTGTAGCTTCCATACATGCACACACAGGTCACCCAGAGCACTCCTACTATCCCACGATGTTTACAGGCCAATATTTTCCAAGCAGGAATTTTGTGGGAGTACTAGCTTGCCTGAGAAGGTAGTTAATATGCCAAACATCGAGTTTAAACCAAATCCTGCTCTTCTGGAACAACTGTTTTCCCCAATTACGGAGTGTCATCCAGCCTCTGCAAACCTTGAAGTTTTCAGTTGTGTGCTGCATCACACACAAATAAGCTAACATTTGCATGGGTTTTGAAGTGAGGTGTAAAAAGTACATTGCTAGTGTGAAGCTACTGAAAGTCAGGTTTTTAGCTGTTACCTTCAAATAAGGGAAGGAACCTGTTTTGAAGCAAAATATCCTAGATACCATAAATCCCACTCAAAAAATGGAAATTTATTTTCCATTAAAAAAAAAAATTAATTTGTTTCAGACCAGACCATGTGCCTTTGATATTTATAGAGAAATATTGGCATATTTAGATATAAGTGATGTGTCCAAAGATGATGGGTAATCTTGACTGATCCTGAGGCTCCACGTCTTCAGAAAATCATATAAAACTTTCTTCTTGAACTAGTTTCAAAATTTGCACTGAAACACATGAACAGAGCCCTAAAAGACAGTGTACGCTGACCTCTAGGAAAAAAAAGACAGATTCAGAAAGTTCAGAAAGCCCACTTTGAAACCTAATATGTCTCCAAATGCCATTGTGATGAATGCAGTAAAAATTTCAGGTTTTTAGGACAAATAAATCAAAGTGGAGTATGAAACTTACAATGTGATCTAGTCTATGGTTACTATAATCTATTAACCAAACTTCATTTATGTGTCCCAAAACAGAGACAACCCTCTTTCCTCAAAATACCCTGCAAAAGTCAAAAAGTGAGAGTCTGACTTCAAAAGCTCTTCAACACTATAACAGTAGATCAAGTGTATTTTAATTAGAAAAAGATTCAGACTGCAGAATACAGGTCTGGCTCCAGACCTAAACTGCTCCAACATGCAGTCTGGCTGTCATATTTCAGCTGGGGCCTCTTACTTTTACTGTGGAAATAAAAATAAAAAAATTCTCCACTGTAACATTGGTATGAGTCCAAACTGACAATAAAATTACTAGAGTTCCTTGGGATTTACTCTTAACAGGAAGTTTTATCAATGCATATCAGCATTAGTCATGCATTAGGTTGTAAGTCAAGTCAAAACAAAGTAATCACATATTAAATTGTAAAGTGAAAAGAAAGTAAAAGTGAAATCTTGAGTACACTACATTCAATAATCTGATGTTGACTTTAATAGAATGAGTATGTCACCCAGAAAACTGTCTGTAGGAATTGAAGGGTTTTATATACATAATACGCATTACATAGTATGCGCCTCTTCTAAGAAGTGAAAACCTTAGGTAAATATATATGCATATTTGATTTGAATTAGGAATTGCACTTTTAATCAACCATTCTTAAGGTAGGAGGTCAGGAATTATTTTACCTAACTGTAACCTCCAGATGTGGACATTTCTGCTATCTGAAACTGGAGACAAACATCAGCTTCCTGGCAGCATGTTTATTCTACAGGTACTGTATGAGCTCAAAAGCCATGTTACGTTGCTGCAGCAGCCTTCTCCATCCCTTGAGGCACTTTACAGGTAAACCAAGTTAATTTTAAGCAATGAGGAAGTTTACCTGAGTCACTAGAAAGCTCACCATAATAAAATATCATTTTACCAAAAGTTGGCAAATTGATTCTCCTCATTGCTGGTATCTGAATGCTAAAATATCCAATAATGTATTTTGATTTCCAATTGTTTTGGTAATTTACCCCTTGGAATAATACAGCTCTACTCCAGATGTACTTTAACCTTCCCTACTTCCTTCTGCCAAATTTCTGTTTTCTGTTTTCCATTTGCTTAGTGCTCTTATCATGAACAGTATGTCTGTGTCACTTCCTCCCTCTATGTTCAGGCTTTTTCTTGAATCATGCAATATGTAAGAAGAAAAGCCAAAAGCAGAATGCAAGCTCTTTGTGGTTGTTATTTTTAAATACAGGAACTTCTGTGGGGCTGTTTGAAAAGGAGATTCCTTTTGAAGAGTAGATAATAAACAACATGCTAGAAGAAACATGCATATATAATTGTCTTACAAAATCTCATGTCCCAGCCCCCTAGCAGGTCAGCATAAGTGAGACTCCAAAAAGCACAAAATATCCAAAGAGAAACAATAGTGTACCTGATGCTGCAGGGATCTGGGATATTTGCTGAAACATGTGGACTGTCACCAATGATCTGGGCCACTGGGTTGCTGGTATCTTTTCTCTTTCCCCCTCTCCTCCTCAAGGATTGGCTTGACTTAGGGTAAATACAACTTTGATTCCTACAGATGCAAGGCTAACTGCCCCATGAATCAAAACCCCCTCTTTTCAGATCAAGGGCTGAATAGATAGGGAAGAAGGGAGATCCCCATTGAGCCTGGAGAGGAGAGAGGCAAGAGTCCCAGCAGTAGCATAGAGATAGGGAGTTCAGTCCATTCCTATTTGTTCTTCCTAGGACTATGTGAATTGCCACCCTCTTTTAAATCACAGGGCACCTTCTTCAGGGACCATCAGTTCCTCAGTCTGCTGGCAGTCACATATTATAGTTCTGAACCCCCAACTGGGGACAAGGTTTACCTTAAAGTTTAAAATAGAATGAGTGGAAAATAGCAAGAATATGTTCACAGTATACTAGGATATTCTACTATGACACAGCAAGAGAAATCTAGGTAAGACAAACACCGTCCTTGGGTTTCTGCCAGGATATAAATGTATTCCAGCTAAGAACTTTTGTAGCACTAAATGGTACCACGGTACCAGGCAGTGTGCTGGGGTATGATGACAACTGTACTCCAGCAACGTGATTCCACTTCAGAGACTGCAATCAGGAGTAAAACCACTGATGCTGCTTAATACCCTAATCCTGTTCACATTCCTGTTTTACTACCAGTTTTCTGTTATTTTTGCCTAAACAAATAGTTCCAACAGAAGCTCATCTTTGAAAATCTTGTGGTTTATAGTTTACTACCAAAAGTAATTGTAGCTTTTCCTGTGCTTCCAGTATTTATAAAGTATTTTTCCGTGTTATCAGATGCTAGTTGATACCACATTTCAGCCCTTCCCTCATGGCTCACTCTCCTCTACCCTGCCACCTATTTGCTTGAAACTTTCAGGAATGTAATATCTGAGATTGCTTCCCTCTAATAAGTCTGCTTAAATCAGACAATGAATTGCAAGGTTTTAAAGAGAACAACACATTAACACAACACCCTTGGCTGACTGCAGCATCATTTCCTAAGGAAACTAAATTTAAAAAAAAACAACCCAAAAGTCAAACAAAAAAGTCATGCACTGAGCTGGACTTCATGCCTCTCAGAGACTGTTCATCATCATGGCCAGAACACAAGAATGTCTGACAACATAGATGAGTAGGTTTTACTCTCAAGGCTCATTATTTATTATGCAGTAATTCCATACAAAGGTTCTTAATAGCAGCCATAGCACTTCTTTATTCACAGTGTAAATGTGCTGTGTAAATGCTTGTAAAACTTTATGAGCTCCATTGCCTCAAAGCACTTACAATTCAGGTATGATTAACAAATCATGCATGTGCACACTGTCTCCTGTCTCTCCCTAACCTTTCAGGGCAATACTCCAGTTGGTTTGTGTCACACCACAGGCAAAGAGCTCCTCTCCACTGACTGACCAATGTTTGGGGTTTTTTTGTTGGCTAACTCTAAAAGACACAAGTCCTCTTATAAAGGAGCTGTATCAGAGATTTAATTAACTTTACTTTTTTCACCCACACATGGTCCACCAGCTGTTGCCTTCATCTCACAAACTCCCTGCCTCGCTTGCTAATGCTGCTGAGCACCCACACCCTCATCAATGATTTCTTTATTTCACAGCCTGACCTCTATGAGATTTCTTTAGGGTGTAAAGCAGCAGCCTGGTTCTACTCAATCTTCTGGAGAGCTCCCACTAGGTGGCACCGATTATCTGACAGTCATTTTCTCTCCACCCTGCATGTGAATTTCCCTTGCTTTGCTCCAGGTCTTCTCTCCCTTTTTGCAGCATTTCCAAACACTGAGCTCATCGGTTTTAGTAACTGCAAAAACAAACAGCTCCTGGGATCTTTTTTCCTGTCCTTACAGTGCTGCTCGGATCCAAGCCAAAAGACAAGCTATGCTTTTTCACAGACAAAAAGATCAATTTCCAATGCCATTTCTACAGCTAGTTCAAGAACCTTACTGGTATAACCATTAATTACTTCTTTCAGGACCATCTTCGTACAAGTCCTTAGTGGTTCTTTACTTTGTCATACTCACTTACGTGTGCATGCATAATAAACCTAACCTCTGCAAGAATACCCGTTATCCCAGACAGCCTGATGAGCTGGACAAACAGGGAAAGCTGTGAGGAAAACCAGTGTGGCAGTGACTGAGAGCTGCCAGCAGGCATTTATCTTCTGGTAAATGGGAGGAGGGGGAGAAAGCCCTACACAAAACCCTTTGAAGGGAACTCAAACAGCAACTGAATCTGGCAAAAAGTGGCTCAATGAGCTTTCGGTAGCAAACAAAAAAAATACTACTTCTCTCAAGAGGAAGCAGTCAAGAGTAATTCCTCACCAACAGGACTGAAGTCATTTTGGCTATCTCAGGCATAAAATATTCACAGTGCACAAAGATGAACTATTTAAAACACAGTGAAGAGCTGTACTTGTATCAGCAAAATGGAGAAAAGGTTTGCAAACCTGGGGACCGGAATCATCGCATCTTGTTAAGGTGTCCAGTCATGTGCATTGAACCATCTGAACACCGGGACCATGTTAATCCTACAGCAGCTCATGTGGTAAAGAATTCCGCTCAAATTCTTCAAGGCATTTGAGCTACTGGTAAGATAAATACTTGCACAAAAAGTAAACGCTAACCAAAAAAACAACCAACCCCCCCCCCACCCCACAATGAAGTACTAAAGACTTGGGGAAAAAAAAAAAAAGGGGGGGGGGAAATGGCAGAATTTTCTGACACACAACAAATGAATAGGGTTTTCACTTAAATTAAGGACTTCTTTTCTTTAGCAAGAGCTCAGTGAGTTCCTAGATAGCCTTTTACAAATTGAGGCCTAGACACTGCAAACAGGTACATATGTGGTTAAGTGCAACCACTCCTACCAAATTCAACAGTGACACTTGAAACACAAAATTTTACAAATCTTTCAGAAGAGCTTAAGATTTTTCTGACAGGTCTTTCTCATATTCAGCTATTTTATCCACTCCTCTATACTCTTTTATGTTCCCAAACAAATCTGTAAAATTCCTTTGCACTGGAACTAATTTTAGTTTGTAATGTAAGAGTAAAGCACTTCCAAGACTAACAATTAGGACAGATAGTCATGCTTTGTGAGACAAGCCTGCACATATTTTCCTGGTGTATAAGAGCAGCAGAAAAGGTAGAAGTAAATAACTAAAATTAAAATAAAACTACAATCCAGGGATAATCCTGTAACTGACTGGAAAAACAGTTTCTATTTCTGAGTCTGGCAGGCCATGATAATATCACTAATGGAGATGGCACTCCTATGAAGATGAAATGAATGTGAATATGGCTGTTGAAGTCCTGAGTTCATTTTAATTTCATTTAAAGTTCTTTATCTACATTTCTTCAGATTTTATACATAAATTCCTGAGTGCTTGTTTTCTCTCCTCAAATTAACTCTGCAAGTAAACAGTTCTTTCCAAACTCTGCTTAAAAGTTTCCATTTCAGATCCTTAAAAAATCACAAAGATATCATGGATATAAACATCAGTGAAATGTACATTAGTTCATCAGTCACTACCTTATCTTACAGTGCAATGATAATGGAAACAATTATGAAGAGGAGATTTCTCTTTTCTGGAAGGCCAGACAGTTTTACAGCTGTAGGATATCAGACCCTGGCTTTTATTCAGGTGCTGGAAAACCAAAAGACTGTGAAAAAAATGGACAAGTGACAAGGCTGGAAAAAGCAGGGAATGGAACAATTCAAAATTCACTGACCTATTTACTCCTCCACCTGCCATGGCCTCCAGTCTGGACAGCCCAATGGGAAATGCACCAGGAAAATGTAATCACTGGGGATTACTCTATGTATCAGAAAAAACAATGTCTGTAGTCAGTGTTCCCAAGTTCAATATTTTCCTCTAACTCATATAATATGGAATGCAACTGCTATCTTTTGAAACAGTAAAATGGGGAAGCCCACTTCCCTTGCAGAATTTTTCAGCTAGGACACAGGATTACCCAACACTCGACCATGTGGAAAAACCACCAGGCTCCTGCGTCCAAACCGTTCTTATGTTTGCATGGTGCTCCCCCAGGAGTTAGATTTTTCTCCTGTTCCCACCTCACTGCAGGCACAGCCCCATGTCTTTTATGTGTAGCTGCCCATGCTACAAAACACATCCACCTGCATGGGGCCAAGTGAGCGTTATTGTTGTTTGCATTTCACTTAGTGGTTCAGATTGATCTGTAGTAAAAACACACAGAAGCAAAATACACACAGATCCCTGTCTCAGAACACTTCTGTTCTATGCAAATAACATGCTGTTAGGTAAATGCCTAAAGGCTGAAATATCCAGCCCCTTAATCCTAAGAGCATTTGTATTATCATTAGCACCCAAACATTATTATTTTTCTTTATTGTAAATCACCATCCCTCAGGAACACAGGGTTTCCAATTGCAAGTTTCTTATAAGGTGGATCATTTGACCATTGCTTAAAGTCAATTCATGATTTAACATGGTATTTAAATGATTTGGGATCCTAATATTTAAGTGTTTACTAACAGTTTTTATGGTAGCTGTCATGTTAAGAACAATGGAGCACGTAACGGTATGAGTTTTTTTTCTGGGGATTGCAGCAAGAAGCTGATCAAATTCTAGTGTTTCTTAGAAGTTGTTCTGCCTTGACAAGCAACTAATAGCTCCTGGAGTACTGCCCCTTGAAGTTCATCTGTGGTGACTGTATGGCAATGATGTAATGTATGGCAATTCCAAGTGCGTCCTCTATGGCACATGTATAGCGAATTTGTAGATCTGTGGCATACATAGCTCCGTTACTTCCCAGTCCTATTAAAACAACTGTACTTTTTAGTGCATCTGCTTACCTGCATTAATTATTTACAAAGGATAATGTTTTGGAGCCAGTAAAATGACAAGACTATTTAAGTCAGGAAGCACCAGAAACAAGATATTCAAAGTCAAAGTGTAGCCTCCTTACTCATCTCCAATAGTAACCACGTTTTCTCATCTCAGTATGGAACACTGTTTAAATTATTCTATGTACCTATGCATAATTTTCTGACTGTGTGTCCTCCTCATTCCTACCATGAATGCTGAGTGATTTAGAAAAATGTATCTTTATATGCATCCATGAGGTAGAAGTCAGTCATCATCTACTGTTCTACAGCCAGAACTGAGGCACCAGAAAACAAATGTCAAAGCTGTGTTAACTTTGAGTGTCCAGTTTGGGATACCTTATGTTTGATTATTTTTTTTTTTCAGAATATTAAGTAGCACAGCACTTTCTATATTAAAACACAGCTCTCCTTGTCCTCACCTCAAATTAGGACATCAGCAAACAGAGTTCAACCGATTACTTAAGCTGGACACTCGGACACAGGCAGCTGATAGGTCAGCTATAAAAAGCCTGACTTCCCCTAATGTCACAAAGTATGACCTCAGGCAAGGATAAATTCTATTTTCCCAGGAGCATTCACCTCTTCAAGTCCAACCTCTTTATTCCTTCAGTTCCTGACCACTAATAAATGACACTGAGTGTTAAAACAACCTTTGTACGCATTAGTAAGCTTCAGTCACTGGACAAAAAGGTCATTCTTGCCTAACATCTGTGGCTGGAATGTACTTTGTAGCTAGAGAGGTAATAACATATGCCTTGCCAGTACATTCCTTAACTTCTGGCAACCAAATGAATGGGCTGTGACTTGTATGGGACAACCTTCACTGTACATTTCCATCACTTTGGATCCCTGACCCATTGATTGGTAGGATTTAAAAAAAAAAAAAAAAAAAAAAAAAAAAAAGACCTGCTGCCTGATCTATTTAACTGCTGTGTTCATTGGATCATTCTGGAAAAACTCAAAGCTGTTCAATGATCATTTTCTTTAGAAACTGGTATCCCTAGCTACAAAATAATCATGGAATCAAGCTTAGTAAAACTGACAGTGAAAAAGCAGAAGAAAATACAAGAGAATTACATTAAGAGGAGGAAAACCCATGTAGTTCTGTGATGTCCAAACTTACTGAGGACTGGCTTCATACATCTTGTGGTTGACGGCAAGAACCCATGTCCCAAAGAAATGGGATATTTCTAACATCTTTCCCCTGAACAGGTTCTATGTTACCTGACAGAGTCTGAGCACGTGTAGCCTTTCCTTCTGTTAGTGAACTTACAGGGTTATACTTTATAGGTTGCCCCTCTAGTTTCTCAAAACCTATAGGAACTTCATTTTGCTCAACATTTCTACAACCTGGATAAATTTGTCTGAAATTGGCCAATGCATTGGCCAACTGCTTGTACTACAAGGTGTAAACTGACAGGCGGTTTGATTGCACAAGCCTCATTTGCTTAGGAAATTAAGCTAAAGATGATAAATAGGTGTGTATTAATGCCTGGCCATGAATTCCCTGTTGCAGCCTCCGAGCATGCTTCCCATGGTACAACATGGCTCAGAAAGCACTTATCCCCCAACTTTTCTGATTATATCAGTAACTTTTTCAGTGATCAGTCAAAGTAATGTTCCTCTCCTAGCAACTAATTTAATGCTTTTTAATATATTACAGTCTCTTTTAGGTCCAAACCTTTCTATTTTGGGACTTGCAATTCAAATTTGCCAAATAGCTTCGCATAATAGTCCCTTGTTCCCAATAAATTCCTCATTTTAACTGTAATTGGTTTGCTCGTGAAGAATCACAATTTACATGAGCTGAAGAGGAGATATATCACTAGCTATTACTGAAAATAAGTAATATTTGATTAAGCAAAAGGAGATACCAATTTGCTTTTTTTCTCAGCATTTGTTAATGGTACTGCCAATTTCTACAAGCAGATAAAGTACATTTACAACATAATCAATTGAATGTATTTGGAATAGGTATAAAATAACGTCTATTCATCATAATGATAACCCAAAGTGACTGCCATATTCAGATGAAATTGCTGGTTAGCCAATTGTTCTCCAGCACAGCGATCAAAACTAAAGGCGTAGACTGGTTTTATGAAAGGCAACATAAGCAACAAGTGGAAACACAAGAAACTGAATACTTTGAATAGTGGCAGTACTGAAGCATAAATCACCTTCAGTGATTTCAAAGTCTCAGTCTAGAAATAAAGAATTGTCTCATTCTACTTAACTGCGCTCAGCCTGAGGAGCCTGGTAATGCAAAAATGCACTGGACGTCTCTGAAGGAGCCTGGGAGAGGAAGGGAAGCTGGAGTTTGGGTGATACTAAGAAACCTAGTCCCTACTGGGACTACTTTGTGAAAGAAATGGATACTATAAACCTGCATGAAGACAAGTCAATTTGAAACACTCATGGTTTTGAACAGAAGTTTTAAAATAGAACTTCAAGAACTTCAGGAAGCTTCTTAAAGGCAAGGGAAAAGAGTATGATTTTTTTTAAGGTATCACTATTTCAAAGCAATTACAATTTCTTCCTGAGTGTCTAACTCATGATTTTGAGCACTTCAGTCCTCAAACGGAGAGCAAGGCATTCCGTTAAATTAAAAGACAACAAATACAAATTTGAAATACATTTAGATAGAAGTCATACCATCTTGTGGTACTGACTGCTGTTAATTACTGGTATATGTGGAATATTTGAATAACAAATTTTAAAGCCTCTTTGATGTAGTTTTTCTTTTAAGGCCAGAATAATGTCTGTGAAAAACACAGATCAATGAGTTGGATATTTTTCGAAAAAATAACTTTGGAGTATGTCTTTGATTTTTTTGCTTATTATGACTTCTAGTTCAGCTTGAGTCTTGGTTGTGGTTTGGTTTTTTTTCCTGTAATAAAACACACTAGTAGAGAGAACTCTAGTTACGCTAATTCTTGAAATCATGCTGACTAAGGACAAACGCCGTAAGACCTGTCTCACCTTTTTACGCACGACAGTGGCACTTGGGAGCACTGTGTTAAGCAGAGACAAGCTCTGCCCCTGAATTAAGATTCACCAGCGGCCTGAGCTTGGAGGAGGACAAGGCAAAGAGCGGCGAAGGCCGTGACACGCAGTACCTCTTGGGTGCAGCCAGCACCCCGAAACAAAGGGGCGGCCAACGACCTATGAGAAAAACAGATTAATGTGATGAAGAGGGTAAATAAATCAGGTGCTTGCTTATAAAAACAGCCTCTTGGGGACTTTGCCTTCTCAGTACGAGACCCCCCCCAGGAGCCGGGGGTCCCGCAGGCCCCCTCCAGCCGCCACAGGCCTCGCCGCCCCCCGCCCCAGCGGCTGTCACGGCTCCACACGCCTCGTCCCGCAGCGCGTCCCACGCCCCCACTCAGCCCCCTCCCCGGCTCCCTCACACGGGGGCCGGGCGGGCACACAGGCCCCGGCCGCCGAGGAGGGACCGCCCCGCCGCCGCCCCGGCAGCCCCCTCACACCGCAGCGGGCCGGGCCGGGCGTGAGGAGAGGAGGCGGGCGGAGGGAAGCGAAGCGCCCGGCCGAGCGGCGGACGGACGCGGCGGGTACCCAATGCGCTCAGGCGCTGCCGCCCCGAAGGGAGGAGAGAGACCCGCGGTTGGGCCCAATGAGGCCGCGCCCGGAGCGGGACTTCCTTCGGGGATCACCGCGGCGGGGCGAGCCGCGGCGGAGCGGAGGTGACACGTAAGTGCGGGGCCGGGGAAGTTGCCTTTGTTCCTCTCGGGTAGCGGGCGGCGGCCGAGCAGCAGCAGCAGCAGCAGCAGCAGCCGCCGGCCGGGCGGGGCCGGGCTGGGCTGAAGGCGCCGCCTGAGGAGAGAGCGGGAAGCCGCCCCCGCCGCTCCTCTCGTCTCCTCCCCTGCCTCAGGCCGGGACAGTCAACCGGTGGCCGGTTGGGGCGGGCAGCACCGGGCAGCCTTGCGGCCGCAGCATGCGGCTGGGGAACCCGCCCCGAGCCGCGCAGAGTCCCGCCGGCTCCGCTCCGACGCAGGGGGAAGCCGCCCGGGGCGTCGCGGCCGCCGCGGTGCCCAGGGGCTGAGGCGCTCGGCCGGCTCCTCCCTCCCTCCCTCCCTCCTCTTCCTCCTCCTCCTCCTCCTCCTCCTCCCGGCGCGGGCCCGGGGCCTCCGATGCCGCCGCTGCCGCCTCGTCGTCCGCCGCCTCCTCCTCCAGCTGCCCGCTGCTAAGCCGTGAGGGGCGGGGGCCCTCGGGACCCCGCCGGGGACATGGGCAACGGGATGTGCTCCCGAAAACAGAAGCGGATTTTCCAGACCCTCCTGCTCTTGACTGTGGTGTTCGGCTTCCTCTACGGGGCGATGCTCTACTACGAGCTGCAGGGCCAGCTGAGGAAGGCTGAGGCCACGGCGCTCAAGTACCAGCAGCATCAAGAGTCCCTCTCAGCTCAGTTACAAGGTACTTACCTCGGCAGGAGCCTCTGCCGCCCTTTCCTATGGCTTGCGGAATACCCTCCTTCCTCCTCTGGGGAAGTCTGGGCTCCAGCTGTCCAGCCTCTCGCAAAGATCCGCTCCTTAGGCGCTTCTAACCCTTCTCTCCCTCCAGCCTGTGGGGTGTTGGTATCTAACCCGGGTAGGAAGGATCCTAGCCCTGCTGAAGTCAGTGTGAGTTTGTGTCGCGGACTGCTAGAGAGCTCGCGTTCCCCCTCGCTCCCACACGTTTTATAGAGTGACTCTTACTCCCAAAGGACTGCGCATCACTTTGGAATTCCCGGTATAAACGGAAAAGGCAGGCGTGCTGCCCACCGCTCATCTAACAGTACAGACCACGTCTAGTTGTGGGACCTTTGCGTGCTTCTGTGTTGTCTTAGCAGTATTAATTTTATGCTGCTGAGAGAACATGCGGCTGCAAAAATGCAAGGCTGCAGTTCCTGGGCAGCATAAACCTTAAATAGCTCCAGGAGGGAGGAGAGGAGTATGCTAATAAAGCATTTTTTTAAAGGGTAGTTTGAAAGTAAAGTTCAAATAAGTTATTTGGATATGGCTATTCTATTGCTTTTGGCATAACTTTGAATTTCTTGGCTTAAAGGTGCCACATAAATACAGATCCTTGTGTATCTTGGTTTAAGGAGGCACCAAATATCGGCATCCTGTACTTGAAGATGAAAAGATGCCAATGTCTGACATCTGCGTGTCCAGAAATCAGATGCAAAGCAGCAGGTATACATGTGAAGCATCAGTGCTCTAGGAAGTGCAAGACCTCAGCGCCTCTCTAATTGTCAAGTGCAAGGTTATCAGGTCAGCATATACAAAGTCCAGAGCCAACTTTCAAAACTCTTTAGAGTTTTATTTCTCAAATCTCTATAAAACAAGAATAAGAGTGGTCTGCTGTAGCAGCTGTAACAGTACTTAACTTCAGGGTGATCTTCAACCATACTTTTCCTTGTGAAAGCATACATAAAAGTGTGCATAGAAGCATACAGTTCTTATGCAGAGAGTGCAGAATCGGGCTTATGCTGTTAGATTCTTATAGTGATTTGTTACTTGAATACATTTAGCTACGATCTGAGACCATTGTTACTTAGTATTACATTTTCAGGACGTTTCCAGGTAGTGCCATGGAAACATTTGACAGAAACCTCCATTTTAGTCACGAAAAAGATGTAAATGTTTGGCCAGGAGGTGGGTATGTGGCAGACGGCTAAAGGGCTACTTTTGCTAGTCTGTATATTTGCCAACAGTATTTGAGGAGGACACAGGAACATCTTGTTCTCAAGCTAAAATTCAACAAGTTAGCTTTTTCTGTTGCTCTGGCTATACCAAAGAGGAGCATGCAACAAACTTTATCCTAACACAGAAGAGAGATTCTCTTGATCAGATTATATTGGGTCTGGACTGTTAGTTTAAACTTTCCACATCTGAAACATTATTTTGAGTAGCCATCATCTATCCCAGCAAGTTCATGGAAGCAGCAGGTAACTAGTAGTTGATAAATGCGGTGACAGTGCTGCATTTTATGTAAGTATTCTCTTCCTTGTTTCAGTATAGCAATGAGAAATGTAAAATACAGGCTGGAATCCAAAAACATTAATACGTTTGATTATCAATGCAATAAATTCACGTGGTTCTGGGACCCATGCCAATGTATCAAGCCTATTAAGCAGGAGATCTGATCTATGCTAGTATGGTAGCAGTAAACTTTGTTTAAAGAAAAATAATTACTAGCAATTAAGTCACAGAATACAGGGAAAAATACAATGTAACAATAAAATTGGTTCTTTAAATTTGCCTGTATTATGGCAATAGCTAACATACCTAAAAGAGGGTGAGGCTGAGAGCCCAGAGACACACTAAACGCAGCAGCAAGCGTTAGATGCCTAATCTCCCACTAAAGTAAATGGAAGCTATATGCCTAAGGACTTCAGAGGATTTGGGCCTAGTGTGCTAGAAATAAACTTTTCTTACCTGTCTTTTCCTGTACCTTTAGTGACTCTTTCTGGGATTGCCTTCCCTGTATAGTTGCTTGGATTTTTGCAGTAGGAGTTTATTAGTGAGGAGAACATATATAATTCAGAACCTGTGCCTATGCGCAACTCGCCCAGAGATACGCAAGCACCATGCTAACTGATGATGTACAACACCAAAACCATTTCTGAACCTTTCCTATTTAACTCTTGATATGGAACAATAGGAAGGCATTTTCTTTAAACACGAGACTTTGAAACAACATAAAATGCTGACAGAAAATCCTGTGTTTGCAGGTGCAGTATTTGACTGCACTTTGAACTTTTGATTTTAAATGGCCTGGATTTTAAATCAACAATGTTTCTGTTGCCAAACAAAAAAAAAAAACCTCTAAGAATTTCTAGGCTACATCTGTTTTATGACATTAACAACATGAGAGATTATTCTTTTATGAGAACAATAAAATGCATCACTACTAAAGTAGTGCAGCTTACCTTTTCCATGCAGTGTAATTAGTTTCTCTGTAGATACTGGTCTGGAGGTAACTTTGGGGTGTGGAGTATGATAGGAGCACTCTGAAATCTTTTAAACAGGAACCAGTTAAAGGGCAAGGTCACTGACATAGCATTGCCAGGAGGAAAAGAGGGTGCAGTATCAACAGTGGTTGATTTCTTAGTGTTTACAGCTCTCTTCTGGGTGATTAAATAAGACTTCACAGCTCATTAAAAGCTGAGGAGAGAACTGAACCTTGGACTTCTACTTCCTGAACAACTGTTTCATCAGTAGGCTTTTATTGTTTTAAATAAAAAAAAAAAAAAAAAGGCAACTCTTTAAAGTTGATCTTTTGAGGATCCTGAAGCTGTATTGTGCCAGGCTAGCTCTGCTCCTGGAAGGCCGACTGGATTGAAATGCTTGGATGACAGTGAAATATCACCTGTTTTCTGAATTTTGGTTGGGTTTTGCTGTGACTGTTGGTGCCTATAAAGACATTTGTTTTCCTGTTTGTACACAGAGGAACACTCTCAGGGCTTCTGGGTGAAACTTGAGTCAGTTTATGAAATGCTTAAGGATCATAGGCCACTCCTAAGTTTATGTACAAGGTCACAGTTTTGCACCTGAATGCCTTTGGTCTGCCCAAAATCTTAAGAAGGATCCTCAGATGTAGCTTGGAGTGCAGCCTCCCTTCGCTTACTACTGTCCCCTCTACTATTTTTCTGTCTTTGTACATACAGGTTTTTTAGGTTTTTCATCTATGTAGGTGGTAAGAACCTTCTTTTTGGTACTTGCCTGTTCTTCATGCCTGAATGAGCAGCGTTTTCTGTTTTTGCTCGAAAAGCCAGTCGTCTTGGATTTTTATCTTTCTCATTTACTCGTTTTGCTCAAACACAGCACATGAAGCAGGCTAAATCTTCTGTATAGGTGGGAAAATAGCACTCTCATCCACCAAGGGAGAATATACAGATCACTGAAAAATGGTGCAGGAAGAGGTCTCAAAATCATTTAACCCATGCACCTGAACTGAAGAGGGCTGCATATGACTGTGGTTGTAGGGAGTTCTGCTTTTTCTGGTCTTCACAGCTTCAGCTACTCAGCTGAGAGGTATTTGGGCCTCTTGAAGTAAGACCAGGGTGCGAATGGAAGGATGGCAGACTTGGGGAACATGGTAAGAATAACTGGCTTGGAGAGGCTGGGATCATAAGCTCACCTCCTTTAGACAGTTCACGTTGTAGAAGGTTTTGTATTTGAAAGTGAAACTTCCCACAAAAAAGAATGTCAAACTTTGGCATTTTTATCTCTTTAACAAAGTTCTGATGGGCATGGAGAAAGTAGGGCAGCTTTTGTAACCCACAAAGGGAATACCAGGGGCAAAATTTAGAGATGACACAAAATTTCTTGGCTGCTAAGAAAACCTGAAGTCATTCATATCTATAAGGTCTTTTGTAGAGAAGCTGATCTTCCCAGTAAGCTGATTGTTTTTAAATCTCATTCTCTGAGCATTATATGTTCAAAAAATGAAGATAATCTTATTTAGTATTTCTTAAAATGATAAACACAAAATTTGACACTCTTTGCCTCCTACAAAGATGCGTCAAACTAAGTCTTAAATTATTGGCCATATAGGAACAGACTTCAGTTGCTAGAACAGAAATGCATTAACAGCTGTAGATGAACCTGATTGTATCTTTGACTGCTTCAAGATTGAATGTATCTACAAATGTCTTTTTAGCCCTTACAGCTTCTGTCTTCTCATCCTCTGGGTATTAAATAACCCCTTGTGTACTATTTTAATCTGTTTAATCTGTTTTAATCCCTAATTCTAATAGCAGCCTACATTTAGTGCCTTTTACTACCTTAATTTTCTTGCTCTTTATCTTGGAGTCTTAACGTATCTGGTGGCTTCAGGCAATCTCTGTGCAGTCTGAGACCGTACTGTAATCTTGGGAGCCAGCCAGCAGGGACTCTGGACTTGAGAGTTCAGAGTTTGTCCTACTGTAGACAAGGTGTGGGTTTCCTCAAAGCTGTCTGATCCAGTGCTACAAAGCACCAGCTGAAAAGCAAATGTAGAATTCCTCTGTGCCTGTTGTGCCACTTGTCCTAAACCGAGGCCCCTCCTTGGAGGTGACCTCCTAGAGGTTGATCAGATCTATAGCAGCTCTATGTATAGAGGCTTGCGTAATGCATCACAGTTCATAGTTCACATCACTAGATCATAGTTCCGTGTGACTTTATTGGTTAATATTTATTATGTCTTTCTGCATGCTAACTACACAGATGCCAAAGCTGTTCTTAGTGAGGCACATACAGATGTGGATGTACTTCCCTATCTCACCCCTCTTTTAGAGTACTCTATTTAAACTTGTCCCATAAGTTGGCAGAGCTAGGAAGAACTAACAGTACTTTTGATGGCTTATTTTTCACATGCGTCATACAAGTAGAGCTACATCTGTGCAGCTCCTGTATGGTTTGGTTGTTCTCTGTAATAACAGCAGCCTGAATTCCTGTCATTCCTATTGGTTTCAGATTGCACGTAACACTACAGCACTTATTTTGATTGTGTTTTGTTGCTATCTGAGATCTGAAAGATCTGTGGTAGCACTGTAATAGTAGAGGTTAGTTCTCTGTGTACTATTGGCACGTGGGTCTACTTCAACACCAAGTACAGTACTGCAGGAAATGGTAAATACAGCATCCCTGATTCTGCTACCTGGCTTCCTGAAATGGTATGCTTTGGTTTGTAACCTCATCTAAGAATCTGTCTTTTGTACTTCCATTCACATTTTCCACTGGGTATTTAATGTTCTAAATGCTTAAAACACATTAAACGTTTACAATTATTTGTGCAAAATTTTAGTATGGAAGATCTATATGCTGTAAATGTGTATACATATATGCATTTGTACATACATATATGTATGTATAAAATGTATATTTTGATAGATATATGTCTGTTTTGAAGCTGAGCCCGAAGATTTTGGGTTTTCTGGAATTACTAACATTTCTTAATAATCCGGGTACAGAAAAGGTGCTAGAGCTTTGTTTGGTTCAGTTAACTCAGGGAGCTGGTTTGTTGCTTCTAGGTCCATAGTAAATGAGAGTCCCAGCAGCTGAATCCTATTACTGGAAAAATAAATTGAGCAAATGCTCATTTTTTGGTTTGTTTTTTTTTTCTTCATTCCTGTAATGTGTGCCCAAGTGCCCTTCAATCACTTTCCTTGCGGACATAATAATTCTAGGATAAATTTCTACTAGTGCTGCAATGTTACATCTGCACCCAAGTTGGAATCTGGGCTGAAGATCACAGAGCATGTAGTCTGAAGGAATATTAAGCAGCATTTGGTAATAGGGTGGTTTTGTTCTCTGGGTTTTGTTGTTCCCCCTCCCCAGTTTAATATTGGGCCTGGTAGCTAGCAGACTGATGCAAGATAGAGCCAATATCCTGGAACTGTTTGTTACTGATGATGATTTAAGCCTTTTAAAGCTTCTAAGTGATTGATCTGTCCGTGATTATGAAGACTTCGGAGCTGAGAGAGGAGGAGGGGGGCAAGATGGGTGGATGCTTTGGTGAGTTTGCATTCTGGCTGCTTTGACAGTCGACTTCTGTCACATGTTCCTAGCAGGCAAAGGTTTGACAGAAGTTTCTGCATCACCTAAAACACCATCAGCTTTGTTGGAGGGAGACCAGTAGAGAAGCAGAGGATGAAACTGCCACGGTCGTGATCTGAAAATTGTAGCTGCAAACTGAGCCAGAAATCCTGTAGGCAACAGCATAGCTTAAGTGATGTCTGGCTGTGCTAAGCACACAGTGTGGGAAGAGTCTTAGGGAGGTTGTGACTTTGGAACTGTACTGACAAAACTTTAAAGTTAATATTTGAGAGTTAGGCACTCCTGGTGTGGAGATTGTTGGTTTACTGTTAAAACCAAAGCCTAAACAACAGAGTGGAATTGCTTCCTTACTTCCTATGTGAGCAAAACTGACTGAATTCTTAAGTTTTAAATGTGATGTTCCAAACGCATTGTCTCATTGGGCTGGTTGTTTTGCTGGGCAGGGGTATGTATGTCTGGGTGGGGCAACCTTATGAGTAAGGTTTCCACCCACTCTGAGATTTGAGTACACATTATAGCATCTCTTACATAGTGGTGAAGATATTGCCAGCAATTTGTGGCTAATGCAGTTCACTTTGCTCATTTTTGGAATAGGATCCTCGCATAGAAAAAGTAATTAAATCTGTCCTGCTGAAAGTCAGGTGCTGTTTTGAGGTTTAATGGTAATGAAAGCTAAATAATTCACATTACTGGAAAAAATGAACTATGCGGAACAACTTCTGCCTAATTAATGCAGAATCTTTTGTTAGGTGATTTTTCTTGGGATTTTTAGGATTCAGGGCATGAATTTCTAGCCATGTTGGAGCCTAAGGTAAGCACTTAAGGAATTCAGCCTTTTTGGATGCTGTTCCTTGTTTAAAGAGGGTCTTCTGAGCTGGATGCAATTCTGATCTTTTTCTGGTGATCTAGCATAAACCAAACTTCCCGAGACTTTCTACTATGTATCATTAATTAAGAAATAAAAGAAACTGCAATTACTCCACCTCTTCCTCTGCATTCCGCCTGCCCCCCCACCAAGGTATCTGAAATTAGCCTAGTATCTTATTTTCCTGAGGTGACTCAGACCCTGAATTTGGCAGTCATTTCCAGGGCTTAATTACAGAGATGTTGTGCCTGCTTGTGCTCCTGGAGGGCATAGTCTATTCCTATCCATGCCACGATGCTGAAAAATGCCATTTTCAGTGTTTCAGTTAATCTGTCATACTTGGATGCATATTTTGAGGTTTGACAGTGATATTCTGTTACCAAAAAAATAAATAAATTATGAACCACTAACTCAAACTATTGATTTCTGTATGCAGTTTTTCAAAACATACAACTGGAGGTGACTCCAAGTCCCCTGTGTTAGAGCTCTCGAGAACTAATTTAAGGAAGTGGTTTAGCAGTTTTGTAAGGTGATAACCATAGCTATTACATCAGTTTTTGCTATATTCCATTACAATAAAAATTCAGATGTATGTTTCAGTTAGGAGAGACCGTTAAAACAATGTGTGTGTATATATACAGATTACACCTTTTTTAAGATTTACAGCTTTTCTTCAGTGTCAGTTTTGCACTAGTTTTTTAATATATATATATATTTACATAGATCCTAACACCATGTAGATAGAATCACGAGACATCTGCATAAAATTGAAAAAAAGGCTAAACCAGTTTTTGAGAGAAAGAACAGGCCCTTGTTTCCTGGAGCTGAGAGTGGAGCAGACTCGGACATTCAGAGATGATGTGAGAAGGAAACTTGTCTCTGCAGCTCTTCTGAATGTTTGTGTGTTTTCTTCAAAATGAGCTGGTGTGTCATGGCAAAAATGGCAGAATAATGGAGGGAAAATCATAAGAAGAAAAGGGAATGAAATTGTTCTAGAAGTAAATCTGCTAACCTTAAGAATTTAAGTCTAAAATGACTACACAGGTTTTGTTTGAACTATTTGCATTCATCATCACTTCAAAAGAAAATCTTTAGCATAGATAGGTGTATAGAAAACAGCATATGCAAGGTGAGATGCTAATCTGACCCAGCATGTCATAACCGCGGGTGGCATCAAAGATTGGAAGAAATCTTTTGTGGAGTGCGCAGGAAATCTTTTCTGGGATGGAAAACGTGATCTCTTTCCTAATAAAAGTCATGTCTGAAGCCTAACTGTTAGGGATTAAATATTTAATTGCATTTAATACTGCTTCTCAAACTTTTATTGTTAGCAGCAGCTATTACAGTTTACTGCTTCAACATGATAAATACCTCCCTATATCCCAAGATATCTTGCAATTTGTTTTTAAATCTGTTGTTTCCTAGAGGTGTTATTGACTTCTGAGAAAGGGAGTACCTGAGGCAGGGTGGAGTGAAAGGATTCTATTAAATGTAGGTGATTACTCCAGTTTAGAAATTAATTTTCATGTCATCCCTATAATTGAATAGAGGCGACAACTATTTCTTAGAAATATAAGCATGTGTTTCTGGGGCGAGCTACATCAGTGTGCCAAACTCCCTAGCATTCCCCCATTTCCAAAACTGCAGTCAAAGCAAAATTTTTAAGATCTGCAACGCTTCTCCACGGTGTGGTTCAGATTTCCTCTTTTCTTTTTGAGGATGCAAAGCTGAAGGTTTGATAAGTATGTGAATATTCTTATATGCTTATCTGAACTCTCCACACATTCCAGAGCTTTTTGAAGTTCTCTCATGATTCTCTCTCATGGCTCTGATACCTTGTCTAATCTGTTACCAAGCTCTGCAAAGTTAGTGTGGGAAAAACCCCCTTGATAGAAAGCAAGTTTCATAGAGAGCATCAGTGATAATTCTTGTCCTGGGCAAGACACCAGGGACTGAGTTGGAGTTTGTAGAGCCAAAAGCAGGAGTCTCAGAGCTTTAGTTAAGGAGTCAGCTATGAGCTTTAATGGATTCCCAACACTCAGTGTCATGTCAACTAGCAGGATACAGGTAATTCCCAAACTATTCTTTGGTTTTTCAGGTATATTCCAACTTACCCAGAAAAAATTCCAGTGTTCCAAGATGGAAAATACTACCTAAAAATGCACATAGTCAATTCTCTGTTATCTTTGGGTAGATCATATGTAGTTCACGGCTAAACTTTGACCTAAGTGCAGGCACTTGATCAGTCTCTGTCTACAGCTCTGTGTGGAGCTGTTTTAGCAGCAGTGGTGCATCTCATTCGTGTAGAACCACTCTGTGCATTAGGAGCATGGTGTGGCAGGACGTCGCTGCCTGCACTCAAGCTAGTCAGACCCAAATCTCCATAATTTGCTCAAGTCCCATTCTCCAGTTGTAGTTTCTTAGTGTGGAGTACTGACTAACTTATTAGAGGAACAGGTTTATTTTAATTGATAGGCTATTTTTGGTGCAGGATCTTTGAAAGCGGTAGATGTTATGCTTTCTCCTTGTGCAACTGAAATCAGTGGTAGGTCTATGACAGACACTACAAAAGCCCTGAATGTGAAGATCCAGGTATTAAATACAAACTTCTCTCTTAAAATTATTAATACTCTGAGCAACATAAATGCCTAGCAAATTAAGTCAAAGCAGTGGTTATTTTTAAGCACAACTGCTGATGCATGGTTTAGTTTGCTAGGAGGAATTCTGCTCTTTTGCGGTGACTGGCTGTAATTTGACAAAGCTATTACTTGATCATTCTTCATGTGAGTAAATTGAAAAGTGTAGGAGTTTGTTTTAAAGTAAATGTAATTGTCATGCAATGCTAGTTGTGCTTTTCAGTGAGCAAAGTGAGAGCAGTCCATCCCTGCCTGTATGTAAAATTGTTCCATAATTAAGCCAGAAAAATGCTTGTTTTTCACATGCAATCAGTTTCACATTATGTTGGCTTCTATTTCTGCCCTTTTTGTATAAATTCAAAACTGAAAACTTCAAGGGTATAAAATATGAAACAGCTTCAATATTTTGTTCAATATATTGTAAAGATATGGTTTCTGTAATGTTATTTTCTTGCGCTATACTTAAACCACAGTTTTCCTAGTCTTTATTGTGGGAATACATCCATTGTTTCTTAGATGTTTGCAATGTCACTGGAATATCCATTTATTGCTAAACTCTCAATTGAGAGTCTTTGAAATAGATGGAGAATATGCTGTGACCATATGGGTTGTACTGTGGTAGGGAATCCTGATACTTGTCCAGGAGCTACCCACAGTTTGATAATCTGTTTCTGATAAGATTATTAGCAGTGAAATAGTGGATCTCCTTGTTTGAAGCCAGATTCACTGACTTAATCTAACACAGAGCTGGAAGCTTGGGGAGGAGGTCTTGTTATATTAATAATGTGTTCTCACAGCATGAAACGTTAGCATCAGATGAGTCAAGAAATATCTTCTGAGATCAAAATATTAATTATTGTCATTGGACTAGAAAATCTATCCTACATCCCATATTGAAGGGATTCTTCCTTGGCTCATGGAAATGCTTTGCACTCAGCAGAAAAGCTATTTGCATGGGTTCACATTTTAAATGGTTCTATTTGCAGTGACAAGAATTGGAAATTATCTGTATTTTTATAACAAGTCTATGTTCTACAGACCTTTGTAGTGTTACTAGAAAAGTGCCAGTGTGGCTTACCACACGCTGCTGGTTCAGTTCAACTCTGCCACAGTCTGTGAGAAAGCAACATTGAATGTTGCCAAGACTACTGAAATCTGCTGGTTTTAAATGAAAGGTATTACTCTAAGCTCAGAGAAAGATTGCAGAATTGCATAAGAAACAATAACATTGAAATTAATAAAATTTCTGGCATCATGTATATTTAAATCCCAATGTAAACTTAATTTTCCAGTATATAAGATAGTGGGAACTGAGGTATTTTAGACTCTGGAATCATGCTTCTGACAGACCAAAATACCAAAGTAACACAGCTGCAAAATTGCTGGTAACGTAAAATAGGAGATACTTTCTTTTAAATGTACAATAATGGCATATGTTGCTCAATAACAGTTTTACTGCTTAGATCTTCAAAGCAAAGATAAAAGAAATAACCATGACTGTTAAATAAGCTTTGCTTTCATCACATCACTTGACTCCTGTGTTGCAGTTAACGTTCAGCAGTGGTCAAAGTGGTGTAATCTTCTGATAACCTACAGAGCATCGCACCCCCCACCCCCCTTCTCCTCCACTTTCTTTTCTGTATGAGAAAAATGTTAAATCAAGGACTTGGTTTAACTGGGATCAATTCAAGAACTGTTAAATATTTCCTTGTTGAAGGAGAAGGGTGTTTTAACTAGCTGTGATATTACCAGTTCTGTTTCTGGGCTCTGCTCTTTCAGGCTGGATCACCTTTCTGTGAGTTTGTTGTTCTTTGTTCATTCATGTAGGTTACATTATATAGGTAACTTTAAGAATAAACCGAAACCTGCAGTTATTGCAGCTTTGGAATAGTGCCTATTAGCCATTAGATGACCACTGTACCATTCTATTAAATATAACATAGAAACGAAGTTCAAGTATTTGTGCAAGGATCAGTACAAAATTAAGAACTTACCCTAGGAACAAATTATTTGTGAAGTTGAAGTGCCCTGTCGGTGCATCACACCAGTAGGAATTTGTCAGATTGCTTATATAGGTTCTGCCCCCCAGCTGGGAAACCTATAATAGAAAACATGGTTTTTAGTGTATTTGTTTCTTTGAGAATTTTGCTCAGACAGCTTGTATCCAGGTTGGTAGTGAAGAAAGAGAAATCCCCTGCTGTAGTAACAAGAGCCTTGTAGTTTGGACTCTTCTTGTCTAGGAAGTTCCTGACTGGTGGGAATAATTTAGGTTTATGGGAGATAAGCTCCTATATGTACTTAAAAATCTGACCTGCAACCTACTCGCCAAAAGAGCAAGTGAGAAAATGTGGAAGTCATGCTTTCTTAATAATTATTCTTCACCAAAATCTTCATTACGTTGCACGTTATGAACTTTTATCGGAGAAAAACGTTGCTGAATTGACAAGTAAATGAAGTAGAAGGGGAGAGGTGTAGGAAGAAGTTTTTCTTAGTCCTTTCTGGCCATCTGAAGGGCTATATTAAGACCTTGCCAGCTTTGTTCCAGTATTTCAAAGGTTAGCACGCAGAAGGTAGCAGTGAGGATGCACTACCTGGGAGGGATGTAGAGGCATTGCTTGAAAGTGCAGGGTGAAGACAGGAAAGCTGAAGCTCAGCAGAGATGCAATTAGCTGTGAAAGGTACAGAGCACTGCGGTCCCTAAAACCCAAACTATTGCATTCTCTTTCTCCTTTCTTCCTGCTCTCATGGGTTTGTTGTGCAGGGTTTCCCCCTTCCCCCCCTACTTGTTAAAACACTAGGAGGAGCTGAGGAAGGTAGGCTTGCAGACAAAGAAGTGAAATGCAAAATATTACCTCTGAATCTGTTTGTGGTTTAGTCTGTTTGCCAAAAAGCCTATTTCTGCCCCTGATTGCATGGGAGGGGAAACCCATTATGGATTTTCATTTCTGTCCTGAGTTGCTATGCTACAACTACTGTTCCTTTTGCAATGTAATTCAGCATTCACAATCTTTGGTGCCTAGATAAAACCATTACTGTGGTGCTGCCATGTTTTTTTTTCCTCCTCTGAAAGCTTACTTGCTGGTGACTTTGTGAATATTCATTACATGCTTGTTTTGTTGCAGAGGATGTTGATACATTAGTTCATCTTGACTGATGCCCTTGACTTCAGAAGATAAATAGCAAAGTAGAGATAGGTGACAAGGATTGATTAGCAATCCAGCTCCTAAGCCAAAACGTAAACACTTGTAGATAAGCCAGTAGCAAAAGAGCCTGCAGAATGCACCTTGGTGGAATTAAGAACATGTTTTAAGGTGCAAGAGGAGTTTTCTGTGGCTGGCAAGATACAAGTCTTTATTGGATGCTTCCTGTTAAAGGCTTATGTTCACCAATGGTTTACTTCTCGGAAAATGAGTTTCCTAGTTTTGAAAAATCACACATTCCATTAATACAAATTAATAACTCTTTAAAGGAGTGCAAATTATAATTTGGACAGTGAAATGTATATGTGTTAAACTGAGCTTGAACCAATATAATTGTACATTTGCAGGAGTTTTAATGAATATCTTTGCTTTACTGCAAACTTGGTAGGCTATTTCAGAAAATGATCCTTCAGTCTAGTGAGTGGTGAGGAAAGAGTAAATAGGGACTGATGTGCCCCATCACTTGTGAGAAACTAGATGTTCAAAACACAAGCTGAATGAAATGCTGCTTTACTGGCAGCTAAATGGCGGGACTTCCCGCCAGAGGATACTGGATGTCCTAAAATCACATGGATACAACAAACAATTAGACAAATTAATAAATGTAAAATCGATTTTGGTATGGTGCATGCAAAGGACCTGCGGGCACCTCGGACAGTCTTTGGGAGGCATAAATTGCTGGGAGACAGTGCCAAAGAAATACTGTAAACTCATTGTGTAAATTCTGTATTAGGCATCTGCTCTTGTCAGGTCTTGAGAGATGGCACGGTTGGTGCGTTGGACCATTGATACAACCAAGAGCGGTTGTCATACCGTAAAAAAACCTAGGAATAAAGTTGTCTCTGCTTTCTGCGATCAAACCTGGAACAGTCTGTCTCCTGCTGTGCCACCCAGAGTTCCAGGTCACTGCCAGTCATCACTGCTGCTCTCTTAAGAACTGTACAAGCTGGCACTGCCACCCAAAATCATTATGCACCCTGTCCCCAGCTGCTAGGTCCTGCTGTCCCATCACCCACAGGAGTGAGAGCGAAGGGAAGGACAGTACGAGAACAAGCAGCAGAACCACCTCTTCTGGTAGCAGTGTCAGCTCAAAGGGCTTGCAGAGTTTGGCAAAGATGTCAGAGCATCTTTTCAAAAAAACATACACATTTTTTTGTAGTCAGTGACCCTGCTGGAGGGGACAGTGACACACCACATGACACACTGCATGACTACTGTTACCTGGTCCGCTGAGGATGTTGCGGGTTTTACTGTGAGTAGTGCCCCTAAAACCTCAGCTTTTGCTGGTGCTTTTTGTCTGAAGCGCTATACACAGACCACTTCTTCATTCATCTCTACACTATCGTATGGGTATTTTGACTCCATTAAAGAAAATGCATAAATGCATTTAAAAATCAGTGAAGATTAAATTTTAGTCTCAAACTGAAATGATTTCATGATGAGCAGTCTCATATACCCTAGCCTTACAGAGAAGCATCCAGGTTAGCTTTATACTTTAGCTATCCTAGCCCTTCAGATGATTTCTTTTGTTCTTCCTGTCTTATCTCCTTAACTGGGGCATGAAAAATCCCTCAACCCCCCCCCCCCCCAAATCCTCCTCAGATTACATGGATATTGTGAGTACAGGGTGCTTTAGCATATGTATACTTGCTGTCAGCGCATGCTTACTAAGAAATACAGGACACTATACCTAAGCATTTAACTGTGCAGCCTGTGGGTCTTCAACTGCACTGTGGTGTGAAAGGCTACTGTTACCCAGGCTTTACAAAAAAGAAGGTTGCAGAAAACTGAGTTGTCCAAGTTTTTGGAAGGATTTAGGAATGGATCTCAGGTTCTTTGTGTCTTAGTCTAAGCAGCCTGTCTAGTGTACTTCTGCACCTTTCTAAGCTGTCCTGCTCTTGTGCATCTCTCTTCCCTCCTTGTGACAATTTGTTTGCTGCAGGGATTTACGCTGGCAGTAAGGTTGTCCTGTCTTATTTCCTTGTCTCTTTACAAACAAGGGAGGAGAGAATGAAAGCATGGGAAAATATGTACCTGCATACCTAAGAAGGAAGGAGGATTTGGTAGCTTTCATGTAGATCCACCATCGCTGACTGTCTCTGTAAACAAATCACTTACATGGTTATCACATTCTATGTTTATGCAATGGAAATAACCCAGAATTCAGGATCAATAAAGCATGCAAAAAAGAAAAAAAGTTACTGTCCCAAATGACACAAACAGTCCTTTATCCTATGATCTCATTCCACTTGTATTTTCCTGGTACCTTCTGTGCCAATGCTCTCTGGGGATGCTGGGGGTGGGTGATGTTTTATGTATGTATTACTTTTAAAATGAATTGTGTACAAAATTTCTCTTTTCAGTTGTATATGAGCACAGGTCAAGATTAGAAAAGTCATTACAAAAGGAAAGGCTTGAACATAAGAAAGCAAAAGAAGGTAAAAAAGTGCTTTTCACATTGACATTTAAGATAACTTGATTGCTTTAGAAAGTAACTTCAGATGTATTTTGTTCCATTTTAAATGAGTTACCAATGTATAACACATTAGCAGGACCACCTTGGCAGGTCTGTGGTGGTCTTTTTAGTACATCTATTTATTTATTTTTTTAACTCTTGAAAAAGTATTCATCATATTTTAGTACTGTTTACAGATCACTGCAACATGGCATAGTATACATAGAGAATATGTATATATCAATGTTCATAAACCTAACATGTATGTGAAGTACGGGCATGTGTAAATCCTGTTCTGGCATGCTGAAAATTTAAAACTTGTACCAAAAACATGGGATCTTTTCCTGCATTCCATCAATGTGAAATTAGACCCTAAATCAGAATTTTTACACATGCTTAAGGGTAAACACATGCTTACATTCTTTTTCCAATTAAAACTAAGTTCTAGGTGTGTGTGAGGGGGAAATGTTGGCACACATTGTATTTCTTACACGTCTGCCCTCTATGAAACTTCAGCAGAATGCAATCCTCTGAGTTCTCTGAGTCTTTTGTTATGTTGAATTCACTACGATTTTCAGAGTAAAGCCTGAAACTTAGGCTAAACTAAGGCTAAAACTGAGGACTCAACCGCTGAATTAAAACAACTACTTTAGCAAAGATTAAGAACCTGTAAGAAATTATTCTTACTGTGCAGTTCTCGATAGCTTTCTGGTGCCATCTAGTGTAGAGCTGTCTCATTGCTATGCAAGGGTGAGTTGGCATTTTCAAATCCTGAAAAGAGGATCAGGGAACAAAAGGGGAAATTTTTGTTTTATTTAAACTTAGTCTAGACTTTCACACTTCTTAAAGTACATTTTTTTTGTCCTAATACAAGAATACACGATTTATAAATGTCTTTTTACTTTTGAATGATGCTACTGGGCCTCTACTGAGAGAGTTCATGTAACAGATTTAATTACCTGTCCATAGTCTTGAGCCTGTACCCCCTATATCTCACACTAAGATATGAAAATATTTTATGAAACTATGAAACTCTTTAATTAAAATATTTTGTCAAAATTTGAGCATTTAATTAAACTCTCCGTAGCTTTTTTTTTAAAGATCTTTTAGAAAATTGTAACTGCTTAAGTATTCAGCTCTTAAGAGAATTTATGTACGCAACAGTTATGTTATTTAAGTACAGATTCTAATCTTTGTCAGTTTTAATCAGTATTTTCCCTTTTATGTTGTAGATTTTCTTGTTTATAAACTAGAAGCACAGGAAACGCTAAATAAAGGAAGGGTAAGTTATCATTCCTAATACAAGTTTTTAATAGTTGATGCTATTTGCGTCGTGAGAAAAAGGAAATACTTTGCAATTATAACTGTTCAAAGGAAGAGGTCTTACAAAATACTAATTGAAAGAGCTCTCACTTATCCCATTTCTACTCTGCATGCGTAAGTGCTCTGCAATTCCTAATCATTTGAGCTGTAGTAGGAGGTACTAATATCTTTCCAGAAAATTAATTTAGAAAATATCCTCCTGTTTATATTATGGTAATTCAAACATAATGTTACAATTTTTAAGGGGAAGGGGGGAATAGGAAGGCATTAGAAATCTTCTTGTAGCCTAGTCCATAGGGAAAAGGACAGTGACAACTTTCTAACACGTGGTCTTTGAACTGGCAAGTATAAAAACATCAAGAAACTTTGTTTTATATACCAAGTGCCAGAAGGAAAGCTGTATCTGGCAAAGGACTGAGGGACCTGTAGAGAACTCTTTATAAAGTGAGTAAATTAGGATTTTATGGCTACTTCATGTTGAAACTGGGGAGCAGTTTGTGAGCTGAGTAACCTAAGTTAAAATACATTGTTGCCGCAGTAAGCACAAAGTGTATATGCTTGCTATGTTCCAAAGCAAGTGGAGAGATTAATTTGTTTCCTGGGGAGTTAGGTCCCTTCGCTTGTGAGTCCTAAATAACTGCATGTACAGAGGTTAGAGGAATTGACAGTATTGTTCTGTTTATCACTAGTGTTTTTATTTTACAGCAAGACTCAAATAGTCGATACAGTGCACTCAGTGTACAACACCAGATGTTGAAGGTAGGTGACTGAGAAACCCAGTTTCACAGGACACTGGTATTCTGCAATGTCAGGGAGATACAGCCTCACTGGCTTCTGGTAATTCACTCCAGAATGTCAGTACATCGATGGTGCCTTCCTCTTACAACAGTACTGTTAAAAGATGATTTACTGCAGTTTTTCTTAGTCAGGCTTCCCAGTGGGTAATTTAATCTTATCAAATGCAATTACTTGTATGGTATGCTGACTTATCAGACTTTACATAGTTTGGCATGTAAGGAATTTCTTAGACACATTCAGCAGCTCCCAATGGGACAATGCAACTGCAGGGTGAGGTGACATAGCCCTAGAACAGGAGACTACTCATCACAGAGATCATTCTGTGTTTGAGAGGAGCTGCAATATGCATGCTTTGAATAATAAACTTCTTGTTATGAATGCTTCCTATTCATCTGGACTTATTTAACAAATTGCCAAAGACAATATTAGCCAGATATGCAGATACAGAACTGTTCCAGTTTCCAACTTGGTATTTGCAGAGTCAACATGAAGAACTAAAGAAACAGCATGCTGACCTTGAGGAAGATCACCGAAAACAAGGAGAAGAGTTTAGCAGAACATTCAGTGATCACAAGGAGAGATACTTGCAACTACAGCAGGAAAAAGAGCAGGAGATCTCTAAGCTGAAGGGTAAATGCAACCTGTATCTGGCTGTCCATATTAAAATGTGTATTTGTCATTGTGTTTTGTGTGATGTGAGACAGAAAGGCATCATCTCTGTTCTCACTAACAGGTCATTCATGCATCTTATCCCTCCTGATGATAAGTTACATTTTCTTGATGATTTTCTGTGGCCTCTTTCTGAATTCATATGTGCACTTTGTGTTTCTATCTAGACTAGAGAAATAGTAAGAAACACAGCACTTAAAAGCCCATCAACTGTCAGAGGATGGTTTATCCAGTCTTTCATTTTTAGTTCTAAGACTTGTATAAACCTGGAAAGATAGACGTGCCTCTTTGCCTTTCATTTACAAAAAAGGGTAATCTAAGAATGCCACTTTTATCATAGAGTTAATTGTGTCTCTTTATGAAGTGACTTTACATACCTCATTTTTAGACCTAATTTTCTCATATGTATCAGCTTCTCTGAAACATGTTGCATCTGTGTACTTGGATGATGAAGTATTAATTTTTTACTCTTGGCGTCCAGTTTCCTATTAAACAGATTCTTTGCAGTTCGCAGACCTCTTCAATCCTAATTACACAATTGCGTAGAACAAAAGGATGAGGCTTTCTCTATCAAGGGCCTTCAGCCACTTTCTGCTGTGTGTCACTAACACATGAGTGAGTTAGTTTTGGAGCTGTCTGCCGTTTTGTCTGCACAGTATTTTGCAGGCAGAGGCTGTGTTTATGGGTTCTGCCTTGGCACCACACCAATGAAGTCATACAGCTAGCTCTTGGACTGAGCTGGATTGCTGCCTAGCAGCTTGGAGTGTGGGAAGAGCTTGCCTGTGTCTGCTTGCAATATTCCTCATCAACATAATGTAAGAAGCGGGAAGAGAAGCCCCTCTCCGTGGTCCCAGAATGTAAAGCTTTTTAAGCATGCTGGCCATCTGGGCACCTCTTCCAAAAGAATAGCTTAGTCCTATGACATAAAATTCTCGCTCACCAGATGCGATGTGGGGGAAGAAAGGAGGGTGGCTTCCTCTCTGCCTTTAAAGGATTCAGATTACCGTAATGAATTTTGCCGTCTGCAGTCCCTAGCGTGAACAGTGATGCATAATTCCAGTTGCAGACTGGGGGCACTAATATGAAATTTTCTGCTTGAAAATGTAAAGCTTTTCATGGGGCTGGGGAGAGATATAATGTAAACAAACCATACAATTACTCTAATCCATTTTTACTGTAGCAATTGTGTAGGATTTTATGTATTTTGTGTTATAGTCTTAATTTTGCCCTTTAATCTAGTAGTATAAATCTGACCGGGTTTAAATTCTCTATGTAATTTCTTTTAAACAGAATCCCTGTATAACTTACGGGAGGAGAACAGACAGTTGAGAAAAGCTCACCAAGACATTCACACCCAGCTACAAGATGTCAAGGTAGGCTTTGTTTTGAGGAGAACTTTCAAGACCATTAAGAAAAGAAAAATTTTCCCAAGTTTTAACAAGCCAGAAATGGGCTATGCTGAAGACTTGTAGTTTCTGTTTTGTGGCAAAAAGGAGAAGAATAAGGCTGAACTGGATTTCTTGTCTTTTGCCAGCTGCACTTTAGGTACATGCTCTTTTTTAAAAAAAAAAAAAAAAAAAAAAAGTATTTAGTATAGAAATTGGAACTGGAAGTTTGATTTTGCAAGTTATGAATTGTGTTTTGGCAAACTAAGTTTGCTGAAATTAATGTTTTCCAGCTCTTATGTTTTTTTAAACGTTCATCAACTTCTACTCCAACTTTTAACTTTATTTGTTAAGCAAATCCTGGCCTCTGAATTTTCTTTCCTGGCGTGCTCGCTTTCTCTGTCTGATATGCATTCCATGTTAAATAAATAAATGCTGTCATTCCAACTCAGGATTTTCTTTTCGAAATAAATTGAATTATCTTCCTAGTTCAAAACCCCCCAGGCTACCTAATTTACCTTTAGAATGAACTTTATGTGAAACATGTAATGTTCTTCTTTTTGTGTAGCAACAGCATAAGAACTTACTCTCCCAACACAACCAGCTTGTAGTGACATTGGAAGACCACAAGAGTGCACTAGCTGCTGCACAGGTCAGAAAGGAAAGCAGCTTCTACTGGCTCTAACCTTCCTAAAACTTGTTTCTCCTAGTTCAGCTGACTGTAATGTTTTGCATGTAGCCTTTCGCATGGGGAATTTGCAGTTAGCACCATGCTGCATACTGCAGGGAAATGCATGAGTTAAAGGGTTGCTCTTAAAAAGAAGCTGCAACAGATCATAGGGCTGTCAGAAAATAAAAAGCAGTGTTATAGGCCCAAGAATGCATGTATTACTGATAAGAAGAGTATCTCTGCTTCCATGAGAGCTGTCAAATACCTTTCTTTCTCTGTCTTCTCTGATAAAACTTCTCTTAGTTTAACATCCCATACTCTGACATTCACATGTATCACTTACAAAGACCTGGATGCTGGTATACTATAAAGTCTCTTTTTGTGTATGACTGGGAGATTTATAAGGCTGTATACATCAGTGCAACAGAGGCAGAGTATAAATGGAGGAATGTAAACTCCAGGTGGAACTCAAATTAATTAAAAGGAAGCAACAGCATTACCTTTCTTGAATGTCATTTTCAAGTGAACTAACCATGAAGTGCAAACTTTGCTAGACTATTGCAGATTCAGTCAGGTGTGCCAGTACAAGCTGTGTGGCCCACAGGGAATCTGAAAGTAGGAGTAACGTTGGAGCAGAGGAAGACTATTGGTGAAAGATCAAAGGGAAAGGCAATGAGGCAGTGTGCAATTATTTTTATTCCTGATGAATTTTCTTCATTTAAGTATTTTCATGGTCCACAAAATCATTAGCAGCGTTAAAAGCATTGGATCTTTTTTTTTTTTTCTGCTTGTGGTGCATATCCATATGTGTAGATATTCAAAAAACAGGGCAAGACCAGGAAGGTCCCTCATAGACTAAATATATGAAGAATCTTAATTTCCAGTACTAAAATATGCTGGCAGCTACTTTTAAGCTCTTTTCCCACTGGCCACATTAGCTACTTGGTATGTATTTGCTAACATCTGAAATTCCACAAGGGCAGATGCAGGCTCTGATTTAAGGTTCACCAAATCCAAAGGGAAGCTCCATATACTTCTCCTGGCATTGATTCAGTTCTTTAATTAGAAAACCTGTGTCACACAAAGCCTTTCTATCTGCAATCAGAATGTGGCATTTATCATATAGAGAACCTTTCCTTCAAGAGAAGGGTCTTGCACATTCTTTCAGAACAGAAGGTATGTAGCACAGCTGCATAGTTTCTCCTGCAAACCAGCTACAGAAAGTTCACAAGGGATTATTGCTTAGAAACACAGCTCAATAAATGACCCCTCTATTTCTAACTGTATCCTGGACATTAAATATCAGTAGTCAATATTGCACTAATGAATTTGTCACCTGAATCTTTAAGGCATTGTAATCTTTGTATTTTTCCATAGCTCAAACAGCCAGTCAGATTCATTATATATTTTTATAAACCCTGTCTTTCTGCGAGTATTAATACCTTTTAAGCTATGGCCTTGAATCACAATGTTCAGCTTAGCGAGTCGTGCAGCAGAACGGAGTACTTGAATTCTGATCGGGCTGTGCGCTGTTTAAATATCCTAGCATATTAGTGTCTCTGCATGGTCAGTGAGTGGGGGGAAAAAAAAGTTCAAGACACCTGCTTATTAGTCTTACGTTAAATAAATACTATATTTTTCCTCTAAAATTTCTTATTGGACTCTCCAGCAGTTAATCAGGAAGCAGAAGTATCCCTCTGGAATGACAAGAGTAATTACTGTGCATTCTGCTTTGCTTTTAGGCCCGTCTGTTTTAATGGATGCCATAGTCTTTTGAAGATGCTTCGAGGTGCGTCTAGCTTCGGAGCTGTTATGCATTGCATCATGTCAATCTGTAGCACTGTGGATATTGTTTTGTATGAGTATTATGCATTGTACATCAATGCATCATGCCTGTCTGCTGTACTATTGATTGCTATGATACCACATAACACACAAAACGACATACACAGTCACTGAGTGGAAACTGTAGCCATTTAACCTGAATTTTGAAAAGGATTATGAGATGCACCTCTGACTTCAAAATGGGTAGTAAGCACACCCACCACCTCCCCTGGAGCAACAGAGAAACTCTCTCATGGGGCATCACCTTTTGTATATGCAGCTGGTCAGCTTTTATAAATCCTGTCCATCTCAAAAAATTTTACTTTATGGGATAATCTTTCTTGTACGTCTGCTGCAGAGACAGGGACTGGTGTACCAACCAGTCTGGATTCTCACACTGCAGTTTAAAGCTTTTTGAAAGTATCCTGATCTTGTACAAAGTTAAACAGCCAATCAAACAACATTTTACTATTGCATTTCAGGAATACTTTAGAAATGTACATTTTCTCTCTTCTTTTTCTTTTTTTTCCCTTCTTTATTTTCCTTGCTTTTCACCAACAGTATACTATGACTTCCTTTGCCTCAGTTCTGTACATTGGCTGTTGTCTTGTGTAACACCTGTCTAAATGTTGAGGATTTGGTGTTTTCATAATATGTATATATATTTTAAAACTACTGTTTCTGAAACTGCACTTCTTTCTACCAGTAAAGGAGAAGTTGTGGTGCTCTCGATTTCCCTCGCTTTAGTCTGCCAGGAAAAGTGCATCATCCCCCCTTTTGACAATTCTGCTTGGCATGAATAAAACACATCTTCATCTTTGTCCCACAGAGATTTTTCTAATATACTTTGTATGCATGTGCACTTTGGCTGAAAAGATCGTGATGAATCAATGTTATCTAGCGTGTGGAAACAACCAATTTTAAAAGCTTCCGTCCCTTCTCCTCCCTGATATTTGCTCTAATGTGAATATTGAGTCTCTCTACTATGTGTCTTGCCAGCAAGTTTACTCCAAGGTGACTACGTTTTGTTAAGAAATTGATTTGGACACACTATAATTAATGTGTTGACTTTAGTCCCAGGTGGAGGAATACAAACAGTTGAAGGACACGCTCAACAAAATGCCAAGTTTCCGACAGCCTGAGAAGTTAGAACGACCAAATGAGCAATCAGAGGTGCAAGCACCGTCTCCCCGCAGTGACCTTCCAATGCACCACGAAGCTGTGGCTGAAGAGCAGAAGGAGGTATAAAGTACTCACTGGCTACAGATGCTATAAGAAGTGGTACTTATTCAGCAAAATACTAGCTATGTGCTTAACTTCCAATAGAAGTGTATGTTTAATTGTAGATGTTTGTCAGTTCTTGAGTGAAGTAGGAAGGAACAGTTTAATCTTATTGAGTAGTAGAAAACTATATTCATGATGACCTTTTCTCACATGACTGTAAATGCACGTAAAACTGATTTATATAAGCTGTTTTAAAAAGTTGCCAAAACCCCTAATTTTTTAAATAATGAGTGGTCTCTCAAATTTTAGATGACTCGTGGTACAGAAAAGTTTTGACAAGTTCTGAAGAAATTGCCTTTTCACATACTTTATAAAGTTTCAGTGGCACACTTAAGTCAGTATATTTAAAATTGGCACACTATCCATTGTTCAAAAAGAAACAAACAAAAGTCATGGGTAAAGTCTAGAAGTTAAAAATATTAGTTTTAGGTTTGTTTTACAAGAGTTCTTGGCCAGCAGAACCTACAGGAAATAAAAATACAAAGCTTCCTTTGTAGATACGGAATTGTAATAGTTTTGTTCCACTTCAGATAAAACGAGGCTTAATCTTCTTTGTGATGCAATTGTACAACACCTTTTGTAGCTGTGCAGAGACAAGAATCAGGTATTGATTCCGTTTCGCAGGAGGGGTAGCTTGTTCCAAAGCAGGCATTTGGCTCTCCTGACAACAGCTTCACTACTGCAGGCTGGAATAAAGGATATCCCTATCCTGGTCCTTGGCTCTCTTGAAAATATGAAATCCATAATATCTTCTGCACACATAATCTTGTGTATGTTTTGCAGTATGAGAAGCAAAAAGAGAGAGAAGAAATAAATACCCAGGAAAAAGAAGACAGAGCTGAGCCTTTTCATCTGCAAAGAAGGGCTAACGAGGGCCGGCGTGCCAAAGAACTAAATATTCAGGAGCAACAAGAAGCTGGAGAGGATGATGAGCAACGTGTTGATCAAGTTGAAGAGGAACGCAAAAAAGAACTTGAAGAGGAAGAAATGGAGCAGGCAGGTCAGCCTGAGCACTTGGAGGAGGAACAGGATCAAGTACCAGAAGAGCATGACTGGAAAAAACAGGAACAGAAAGAAGAAGAAACGAACATGTTGGGTGATCACCTCCATTCAGAGGCATGGAGCTCTTTTCTTCTCTACTAATTTATTAGATTTGCTCTTTAAATGGAAACATCTCTTATCATTGCTGGCCCCGTATTGCACTTGCCTATTTCTAGGTAAAATCAGTGTCATGTTTATAGAAAATTTGGGATTCAAAGCACTTGGATGCATAGGATTCAGGCTCAACTTCAGCACACACATACTGCAGTGCTTGCCAAATGCAGCTTAATGAACATTAATTCTGCTGATAAAAAGCAACAGATGGAAAAAAAGAGCAGTCAGGTTGAATCCCATCTCCTACTTTAAATTTGAGGCCTGTGGTAGCTGATGGGAAGAAGACAGAATGAGTTTTAGCTTCAGCACTTTGGAGAGCTGTCCTGCCTTACTAATTTGATGCATCTCAGCAAATTGCAGTGTGTTTCCTTGTCAGATATAACTACCTTCTGTAAACACATTTCCATCTAAACATTCACTGTCATTTGACAGGAAATTTTAACTGCAAGATGAACATGACTAAAATAGCCAGGGGAAATCAGTGCGCAGCAATGGCAAGTCTTGGGCTATGCAGCTCTAAATAAAAATAGCAAATCCTGGATTTACATCCTAGATCAGATCTCCAGTGGAAGATACATTTTACTGATCTCAGTTTAGGCTTTGTAAACACTCTTCTAGCAGATTAATTGTATAACTCCCAGTGTGATGAGAAGCCATTGTTGAAGAGATGCAGTGGATTAGAACAGCAGCAATAAGTTAAGCTGTGAAACTAAAGTTAGTTTTAAGTTACTACTGGCTGTAGAAAATGTGCGGTCTCACTTAAGGCTCAAAGCAACCCCTACTGAAATTATCAGTTAAATCAATGGAAGCATATTCGCTGTCTTAATTGTCAGCCATCAAAACTTTCTTTTACTGGTAATATGTTGGGGCATTTTATTATTACTGATGTGTAAGAAAAGCATGGCTTCTCCCAGCATCTCCTCTTCTTTCCCCATGTCCTCCATAAACATACAAACACTTCCAGTCTGTGTTCAAAAAAATAATTAAATTCTAAGCAGAGACAAGAAAACTTAAAATAACTTTGCTGTAATTTTGCCTACTGCATGTAGCATCTGTCTTGTCACAGGTTTCTGCGTGCTTGTTTCTGATCATTGAAATTATGATTAATCTATGACTAACACATTTCTTTGACAGATAACATCAACAAAAGCTGTAACAAAAAGACATAAGCCAGCTTATGAACAACAACTAGAGCAGCAACAGCTTGCAGCCCAAAGAGCAGAGGAAGCCAATCAGCTACGAGAACATCAGGAATCGCTACACCAGCAAAGACTGCGAGGACAGCTATTACGGCAGCAACAGCTTCAAGAAAAAGAGCTTCAACTGCAGAAACAGGCAGAACAAGGAGAAAAACTCTATAAAAACCGGCTAAGGTTAAATCCTTCTACATGAGTTTGTCATGGTCTGTGCTTTAGGTTTTATGGCTTCCACCATACCCCCTTTGAAAAGAGGGTGGTTTCACACTATAAACCTAGACTGCCCATAAACTAAATTCAGTGAGCCTTATCTCCTCCTTTCCAAGGATAAATCTGATTGCTATTTTAAGTTTTTTTTCCTCTTGCTATGGAAGCCTCTGAAGTCTGGAATAATGAGTGTACATTGCCACGCACATCCTTGGGAGAGGTTAGGGGCTTCTGGCATACAATGTCCCTTGTCTTAAAGCTTGCTTTAAATTAGTAATTACCTTCTGCTAAGCAGCAATTATGATCTCTTCATACTGAGGAGCTCCAGTATCAGATATACATTAAGTACGTAAGCTAAAGTTCCTCTTAAATGTGAGATGCTGTTTTTAAGTAATTGCATGAGGACTTTCTGGACAAGAGTGACTAGTGTTATTTGCACTGTAGAGACAAAAGCATGATTTCAGGAGAAACCAACACCCTGTTAGTGTCAAAAAATTATTGTGAATGCAGTTACATTCATGATATTGTAGCTTCTACATGCCTTTTACCCTCCCTGTCATATTCCCTTATGCTTAGTTTAAAATTATTAGTGACAATTTTTTGTCTTTTGGAATCTTAAGCCCATTGAATTTTCTTTGCTGAAACATTGAAATATTAATTATTAACTTGACCCATGTTCTAGAAGGATTTCGGTATGAGAGTGCCTTTCATAAATTGATAGTCAAAATACTAGTCCTGCAAGAACCACACAAGTAAACCCCTTTGAAGATGAAAGCTAAAACTGCTTATTCAACAGAATAACTGGTCCACGTAGTCTGTCTTTAAGACCTTTTATGTGAGAGGTTCTTTGCTTCCAGTTCATAGTATTTGTGCTTTGATTATGGAATATACTAGCTTAGGAGTTTTGAAAATACAAAGCGGATCCCATTGATATATAGAGAAATACAAGCTTAGAAGTTAGTATAGTAGGACAAGAAAGTCTTTGTTCTATGAAGTTTATCTTCTTACAGGAAAGGTGATGTGAAAACATACTAGGTAATAGAAAGCTAAACTGGAACCCATTCTGGCAGGAGCTGGGAGGGGCAGAGATGCAGTAGGATGGTTTGTTTATTAAAGCAAAACCACACTGGTTTGAAACCAAAATGATGTATTTGCATTCAATTTTCTCAGCCAACAGGCTCATTATGATAACATGGACCATGATATTGTACAAGGGGAAGAAGAGCAAGGTATTCAGGAAGAGGAAGGAGGTAAGATAAAATGTGTGTCCCTACCATGTTCGCAGGTTCCCTGTGAGATTTTAATATTCATTTCGTACCCAGTTTGGATTCAAGTGAAATATAAACTCACAGTTTAAAATCAGAAGCTCACATAACACTGGTTGAACTGAGTGAAATACAGGAGTTACTAAAGATCATATCCACATTCCTGAAAGGAAAAGCGTCCTTGCGATTGAGCTGCTAGGATCGGGCTTTGTGGATCTTGGTTACATTCCTGGCTCTGCCTATGATTTTGTTTGATCTCTTCAAATTGTATAATCTTTCACTGTCAGTATCCTACTAGCAGTAAAACAGTTCTTGTTAGCATTATATGTTTAGGTAGGCTCTTTAGGTAAAGGCTGCCAACTGTTAAAAGCACGTATGGAAGCTAGTATATAGGAGGCTTTTAAAAAGGCTAACTAAAAACTGCTGTAATACAGTAATAATATCAAAAATTTGTCAGCTTATGAACGTGACAACCACCACCAGGATGAAGGTGAAGATGATGATCAAAATAATCCAAATGAACAGCAAGAACCAGAACATCAAGAAGAAAATCAGCAGGCTGATGAATCAGTGAGTATGAATTAAGATGCTATGGATTGCAGTCGTTACTGAAGTGAAAACCCAGAAGTCTCATCTAACATAATTGCACGTTACAGAAATAAGATGAACCAGAGGTCTGCTAGGAAGACAAGTTTGACAGTTTAAAACTACATCTAAGATCTATTTAAAGTTGTCCTTACTGATTTGGGAAGAAATCAAAAAAAGCTTCCTTATTGGAAGTTGTTTTTCTACATTCCTTTGATCCATGCTTTAGGTGGAATAAAGGATTTGGATTTAGCTGGGACTTGAACAGATGAACTTGGATTAAAAAAAAAACACAGGAGTAACTCATTGGTGGTCAGTCAAAAAGGGAGGTGACAGTATTTTTATGCTATGAGTAGTTAAGAGGGTAAGAGCCAACTGAATAGCCACTGAAACCAGCTGGAGTCAGTACAGAAGAAGCGCAAGATCTTGGAAGGCAACATACCTCAGCACTGAACACAGCCATGATATTGATTGCACAGAGATCTGGATGCAGGAGATTGTCCTGCACCTTCCCCCAAGTTCCATCTTACTTGGCATTGTGGAACATAAAGCGTATCATCTTCACTCCCTTCCCCCTCAGCAAATTAGAGTTGTATAGTAAATATTTCTAAAGGATATTTAACTTGTCAGCTATGAAGATATCAGAAATGCTTTTACTGAATGATAAGCAGAAAGAAAATGCTCATTTTCTGAATGGCAAAGTATGATGAAAAGCAAGTGTTGTTTTCTTTTGTTTTATTATAGATGTAGACAAGGTCAATATCGCAGGACAGACTGGTACTGAAAGATCACATCAGCTCTTTTGAGCTCTGAGCTTTTAAACTCTTATCTTTTTTGCACCTGGTCTTATCAGGCATTGTTGTTGTCAGATAGTCAGTAAACAAAAGGAGTTCTACAGCCTATGTGAAATAAGTCATCGGATTCAATCTGCTTTCTAGCAGATACCCATACTGCAATTCTGTCTGTGCTCAGTGCTGAAGTACTTTTTCTTTCAGGAACTGACACTTGTGGATTGGCTAGGGTTTGATCTACTGACCCCTGACACCTGTAGAGAGGTTCCAGCTGGTTTCAGTGGGTATGGAGTTGGCTCTAACACAGCTCATGCTAGGGGTAGCTTTCAAGTGAAATGGAATTTGACTGTGAGATAAGAGTATTTAACATTAACTTCTGAAAATTACAGAAGGCAGCCATGGAAGATGTGAATCCTGCTGATGACCCCAACAATCAGGGAGAAGATGAATTTGAGGAAGCTGAGCAAGAGAGAGAAGAAAATCTACCAGATGAAAATGAAAAGCACAAGCAAACCAGTCAGAAACAAGGACATCCAGGAATGGAAGAGCACCTAGTGGTCAGTAAAGGGAAAGGAAGCATTTGTAGGTCCTCTATGAGGACAGTTTAGCACAGCTTGGTGAGAGAACACTGAACTTTGACTTCTAAAGATTTCTTTTAAGCCATATGATGTGCGCAGGTAAAGTGTGGAATTACTCCTGGTGATACACTGGTATGTCTTTCATCACTGGCTCCACTCAGTGAGGTTCTGTAATCTCATAGTTCAGGGCCCCTGTGTTTTACCTTCACACAAGCCCCCGCAAGAACACCCTTCATACAATCAGGTCTTTGCACAAATCCCTTCTATGCCACTTCCATGCCATCACCACTCAATCAACTGTAAGCAGTGGCATCACTTTCCTTCTATGGCCATTCCAGTGAATGCTGTGCGTTTCAACCATGTTTAAACTGTGAACTCCTCCAGGGAGAGATAACCTGTATTTTTATGGCATTAGTCTTTAATGGTGTGAATATTTCATTGTCTTCCTGCTTAGTATAGAAAGTCTTGCTTTATTCTGTGAAGTGATTTTTATTATAATCATTCTGCTGTCTATTTTTTAATTTAGGGCAGTTCTAAATCATGTAGCCAGGCTATCATTAGTGCTAATGAATGCACTATAACTTCTTATGCTATTATTGTTACTTTAGCTTTACATAAAGTTTTAGTTCCAGAACAAGAAGCTTTAACCTTCAGTCTTCTAAAGCTAATAGGCATGCACACAGAACTGAATTTTTATATGATCTTTCTGCAGATGGCAGGAAATCCTGACCAGCAGGAAGATAATGTGGATGAACAATACCAGGAAGAAGGAGAAGAAGAGGTAAGAAAACAGACATAAGGCATATGCGGACTCAGGTAGCATAGCATGTCTCCATTCACGTTCAACATTGGTATCTTTTGTAACTACAAGATGAACCCAAATCACTTGGCCTGACTTCATGAAACCTAGGAGGTCTTTGCCATTACTCTGGTGTCCACTTCTGGACACATTTAGTATTACTCATACTTATATGCTGCAATCCATTAGTCTTCCATGCAACATGGTATTAATTGTGCAAAAATTGAAAAGATTAAGCCATTCACAACAGAAGGAAAAATTCCTGAAAACCTCAAGCCCTCTGCAGGTCACTAAAAAACCCCAACTTTGCATCTCTAATCGCACGCTGCTGTTCTGGGCAAACTGCTTCTTTGGCCAGTTACTTGCTCTTTAGCTCTGACTTTGATTTATCCTCCTAAGCAATCCAAGTTCTGTAAGCCCCTACTATTCATGGAGTCAAATAGTCAGGAAGCTCTTAGCACATTGCTTTGAACTGGAGGAGAAAAGGAGGGGAAGGGACTTTTTCTTTTGAATGTTGAATGGCATGCTCATTATGCATGTGCTAGCATAAGTTGCCCTGCAGTTCTTCAATACATACCTAATCAATTGCTATTTTCTACTTCATACACAATGATTTACAAAAAGCAATAGAAACAGCTACTCATTACTCCCTTATGGGGAACACTTTGTCTAGATTAGCTGGTATGCACTTAGAATTCACCAGTTCAAAATACGGTAGCTTAAATCAAATCAGGTCATTAGGAACTGGGAATAGTTGGCCTTTGGCAACTACTCTTTGGCTTACAGGAAGTAATTTAATACAAGTTTCATAAAGGACTATGACCAGTGTGCTTACTGGAAGTATTAAAGAGTGAACAGTGATTGAATGAGCAATCAAGAAAGAGTTAAGATGCTGTAATCAGGAATAATCTCTTTAGTAGGTAGACTCTAATATTATACATTACTGTTGTTCAGATCTTTCCCATATATCGCTCAAAGCAATCCAGGTTTGATGGCTGCCCTTCTGCTGGCAGCAATACCTAACCTCAGAGAACTTGTTCACAAGCAGCTTTGTCTCCTGTCGGAAGCAATTGCTAAATATACTCTCCTGCTCCCTATGATGCTGAGAAGGCTGTTGCTGTTGTTCAGGAGAAGGTGATAGCAGCTGCTAGAGGCAGGGAGCCCTGTCGAAAGCAGCAATCTCATCCTTGCTCTTTGTGGCAGGGGTAGGTGGCAGCACTGAGTGGTGAATGCTTCCCAGCCAGGTGAAACAGCTTTTTTTTCCATGGGGACAGCTGTATGGCCTTACAGAAGCATCTTACCCAGCTTGCAGGGCACCATTTGGAGCAGATATGCATAACAGCATTGTCCAAAAGAAAAAATCAAGTTTACTTTGAAAAGCATGCCTCTTTCAAATCTGCACCTAACCGTAAAGGGACATGGAAGCAAGGGAGAGCACTAACATACAAGAAGTGCTGGATCAACATCAGAACACCTGGAAAACAGAGTCAGTGTGGCCTGCTCTCTTCAAGGATAGAGTTGGAAGAGATTATTCTTCACTCCCAGTCCCCCCTTGCTCCTTTGTGGTTTTCCAGGAGCAATTAGCAGAAAGATTGCTCAACTGCTGGGAAAACGTGGACAAAGTTACCATTAAATACCTACCTTGCGTCTCAGAACTGAAATAGTTCTAGGAGTCCATGGGGGGGTGAAAGTGTCAGTTAACGACTCTTTGCTATGTCACAACAGTCTTACCATGAAGGACAAGGAGAAGATAATATGTATGTAAAGTTAAAACATGGAATGGAAATCTAAATGTGTTAGCTGTGAAAATTGTAGTTAAAAGTTAAGTATGGTCTGAGAGGAAGCAAGTTTCCCAATTGTTGGGGGGGGGGGTGTGTTCCTCCTTTAACATCTCCATGCCCTCTCCTCCCTTTCTTTTGAATCTTCATTCTGTGAAAGTGTAGCTGTGAAAATGTGTAGATTTACACCACAGGCTACTTTTTTAAAGGAAATTAAAATACACAGAACATCTCTGTGCTTTGTAGATCCAGGAAGATTTGACTGAAGAGAAGAAACGAGAACTGGAACGCAATGCTGAAGAGCCATATGGTGAAAATGACGAAAATGTAAGTACCATGTAAACCCACAAACTCGGTGACACAATTAAACACTTAACATAACTGCAATCATGTCACAGTGACATTATGTAATAATTGTTGTAGCTTGCTTTCAATCAAAGACCTTAAAATTTCATGCTGTCCCAACTTCCTTTTGCTCATCCTTCCACCCCCACATCAATTCTTGCTGCCTGGAGGACTTCGAAAAAATCTTTTCCTGTTTCTGTCCATCAGCACTAACAACCCCAGCTGACAGTCATTTTTCCTTTTCCTTAACTTCATCTCATCACCCTAAAATAAACTATAAGGAAACTGGCAGTTGTACTAATCTGTGTTTTGGGTTTTTTTGTTTCCCCCTGCCCCCAATCAGGCAGATGAAAAGAGTAACAGAGGAGCAGATCAAGAAATGCAAGAAGAGAACAACCAGAAAGAAGTTAATGAAGAAAATTATGAGGAGGAAGAGGAGGAAGGCCGAGCTGTTGCAGCAAAAACTCGTAGACGAGGGGAGATGTAGTCTTTTTTTTTAAGCACACAAATTCCTGTGTTTTGGTTTTTGTTTGTTTTAAAAAAAAAAACCAACAACTTTTTTAGGATATTTAATTTCCCAAAAAGTTTGTTTTACACTTTTTACTTTTCTATTAGAAGCTCTCATATGTTTATATGAATATGGTATTTTGATACTCTAGCTTAGGATTTCTTTTCTATTAAAACTGTACATAAACAGACATCATAGGTTTAATTTTTTGTAATGCTGGGCATGTTTTATAAAGGCCATCTTGAAATACGCTTTTACCTTGTCCAAGCCTGACAGAGGTGTTTGGTCTAATTTCAGATACATTCAACACTTGAGGGAATATATCTAGTGCCTAAACCCAGTCGACATTAGTCACTCCAACTCTCATTGTCTTCCTTGACACAACTTTTATGACTAATGGCTGGCCACACTACCCATCCGAGGCACGATCTGCGGTGCTAGTAGAGGCCCAGGGGTAGTTTCATTCATTATTATCTCATGAGATTCTTCAAATCCTTGAAGATAAGCACATGCCTAGCAATCTGCAGGACCAGGCCTTTTATGGTGCAGAACAGTTATAAAATATGCAAGTTTTACAAGCCTTCAAAATACAGCCAGGTTAACAGCTGTTAATTTTGGCAGCTGTTTATATACAGTTAAATTATGCATTTATTTTAATGAGCATACCTAGGTACTTTAATTACATGCACTACATAGCAGATAATGCAAATGGTGGTATGCCAGGATGAGATGCAAGCTAGAAACCAATTTAGACTTGAAGATCCATTACACCAAATCAAAACACTACAGCTGTCACATGAATGAAGATTTACAGAAGGAACAATTTTGTTGTTCTAGTTAATATATAAAATGTTTGACCGGAGAAATATAACTACATCACCTCAGTGACATGCTTTCTGGAAACTGTAGAAAGAGTTAAGGCATGTTAACTGAGTTGACATGATTGGTACAAGATGTTGAATTAAGGCCTTTACCTTCTTTTACTTATTTATTTTTAAGTCTATGCTGGAAGGATTTCTGTGTCACCTAGTGTGAAAAATCAGACTAGAGACTAATCCTACGGAAGTTTTTTTTGAACAGCAAACATCTCTAGCACTGCATGCCAAAATGTAAGGGGCGGGGGGGGAACCACACAAAAATTGTGCCTTGGTAGGCTACTATGAACATAATCACAGTGCATGAATATATACAATATTTGTATTGGTACAAACCCTAGTTATTTAATATATGTTAAAAGGAGAATGGGAATCTGGATTTCCTAGGCTATGCCCCATTGCTGGAAATGAGGTGCACAGTAGCTCCCCGTGAAAGTGTGTGTTAATATATAAGAGGAGAACGTTTGAGATTTTTTCCCTTTTTTAATGATGATGCATAGCAATGTTTTTAGTTTAACTTTTTATATGAATGTAATTTAATTCATTTTTCTACTAACTCAATTATATTATGTTTTATAGTTGGTTTCCATTCTTTGCAATTTTCCTAATGTCCCAGACACAGTGCTTATGTTTCATAGGAATATTTTTGTCGGCAAGTACTTTGGGTTTTCTAGTTACCATAAATCAGATTTACCTTATGTATAAAAAAAAGTTTACATGATACTGTAAAATGTATAATATGTACATAATCTTCAGAATACAATTATTTTGGTAAATTGGCCTGTATTTTTAATGTCACAGTTGCAGTATTTAATTATTTGAGGCATAATAAAACTTGACTGCAGTCAATAAACTAGAATATAGTTACTGATCTTTCACACGTGTGATGGTTTGTTGTAGTTATCCTAATGATGCATTCATACTCAATAGAGCACAGTGGAGACTGGCAGAGAGAGGGAGGGAGCTCAGAGCCACTTTTCAGGGATTTCAGGGAAGCGGAGCAGGGTAAGGCCCAACATTAGCACTAGTGGCACTTTTAGCATTCTGTAGATGTGCTCTTTAAGTCATTGTTGCAACTGAGGTCCTTCTCCAGCTAGAGCAATAAAGCCTTTTTTATCAAACATGGGCCTGTGAAAGAGGAGGAGGGAGAGCCCAAACCCTTTTCTGCACAAGCTTCTCCCACAAACAGGACCCATTGTCCTCTCTCCTGCCCACCCCACAGTGGGGGAAGCCATCCCTGCTGTCCACGTTGGGCCCGCTCAAGCTGGGAGGAGAGCCCTTCCTCCCTGGCAGAGGAAGACAACTAACTCTGAAGGTACAGGTACATACCAGAACACAAAGGGCTCCATCTTTTTCACAGTATCTTTCACACCTATAGCAAGCCATACGCTTCAAGCATTTACGTTAATGCATACAGCATTGCCTGTGGAGACATGGAGAACACAAGACTCCGTTCTGCCCCACTTACAGTGTGGAAAAAGCCACTTCCAAAGCCATCTGCAGGTACAAGTGACCTACCAGCACAGCATCTTTGCACCAAAATAAGCTGCTGCTTACTTCTCTCCCTTTGCTTCAGCAATTTGCTGGCTGCAAATGAAATTAAACAGGTGCTTGCATGTTCTGCTGGCTTGTGGGCCCTGCTGTTGCCCAGGCCCCTGGGCGCAGAGCATGTTTATTAAGCAGCTTTGACAATGTCCTTTTGTTTACTGTCAGGCTGCCGGGCTTCACTTGGATAACTTGTGGCTGCAGCAAGAGCCCAGAGAGACAACAAAACTCTGCCCAGAATGAGAAGCTGCAGAATAAGGGCTCCTATTGTGCGTTGTATGAGCCAGTATTCACAGCGGATGCAATATTTACTTCAGCAAGCATAACAAGTTCACATCTAATGTGAATAGGCCAAGAAAGTCTTAATGAAAGCCTGTTCTGTCCTTAATCAAGGGCCTATTCACTTCAGACAAGAGTTACTTGACTGAAGATCAACTTTCCGAGTAAGAGTTCAGGCTTGGCTGACAATAGCAGCGTGTAATCTCCGTAACTCGCCCCAGCCACTGCTCTAGCAGCAACGGATTGTGCTTTCCCACAACTCCCTGGCCAACGTTGCTCCCTGCCAGCATCTCAGGCTTGGCGTGATTCAAACCGCAATTCCTCGGTTCTTCCAAGGACCTTTTTGCAAAGGCTAAGGGCAAACCACGCAAGACCTTGCCCAACTGCCTGCTCTGTAGCTGCTCAACCTCCAACGATTCTGACCTCTTTGCCCGACACACGTCGCTTAGTGCCAGACCTTGCGGTCCCGTTTGGTAGACGAGCTGGTGGTGAAGGTGGACCCACACGGCTGGTCCTCATTGCCATAGGATGTCTTCTGGGATACAGGGAATGCTGAATGCTTTGCTAAATCAAGGAATTAATGTGTTCATGTGACCTAAAAATAAACGGGAGATGGTCCACTGCTCCAGCCCTGTGGGCGTACAGAACGAATGGCAGAAGGAAACGCTCTCGGTTTTACTGCTCACAGAGCGCGACTCCCAGCGTGATGCTGTGGCAAAGAGGACTAATGAGTCTCCCACACCAACAGAGTGAAAATATGAATTCAAAGGGAAAAGTTACATCACTTCTGGATTTGGCAGCAGCAAGACAGCTATTGGCATACTGTAACCAGGTCTAGCAACCACTCATCAAAATATTGGAGACCATTCAGGGAACAGGGTGCAAATAATGGGAAAACTGGGCTTATAGAAAGTTCATGCTCAGGAAAGAAGTGATCATGGGCTAGGAGAACCCAAAGAGGCAACCACCTGATGAGACAGGGGTCCTCAGCCTCCCAGAGAAAAGCAAAAGAAAAATCCCACAATAAAATTCAGGCCAGAAATACAGCATACATGTTTAGTAATGGAGCTAATTAGGCATTGCAGCAATTATTTTACAGGCTGTGATGAATTCTTGATCACTAGACATCTTTTAAAAGTCTTTCTAGTTCAGCCCCAGCTTGGGCATCATGAAAGAAGTCCTACTGCCTACAATAAATTGAAAGGTCAGTGAAGAGGATCATAATAGCATGCTCTAGCCATAAAATACATGAAGCAATAACACTCAGTGGAAAAAATAAAATCCAGTGGAATTCATTCCATAGGTCAGGAAATCTTCCAATGGTTCAGATACAATATCTCACCTCAGTAAAACGACCGCTCCTTGCCACATCGCCTTTAACAGCTCTGTGTACATCAGGGAGTTTGAAACCCCTTGCAGGCTGAAAGCCACCGTGCACCATCAGGGACCTTCTCAGCACCAGTGTGCAAACAGCACACTGTGTGTCCGGGTTTTGTCCAAATTATGAAATGCCAGCATGCTAACTTACGCCTTGATCTAACCCAGGCTGAAACTTGAGTTAGACAGCTGTACTTTAAAGCAAACAAAAAAAATCACTGTGACTAAGAATGAAACACACAGATACACTTGTCATTGAAGTACAAACTAGTTTCTGGCAAGTTTTATCCCCTTTTGCTGCAGCTTTTCATGACAAAGGAGCTGCAGAGCAGTCATTGCTAAAAATGACCTTCACTCAGCTTTTCAAGTCTGAGCACATAAAATGTGTTTACTCTGTGCACAGAACTTCTTACTTAGCTACATGCAGGAAATAAATTTATATCGTTACAGCCAAAATGTTTGCAGGGTGAAGGGAATGAGAAACCCAAAGCCACATATCCAGGGCAAGATAAAAAGTTGCCTCCATACACCTGACACATCATCAGCCTTCAAACAAGTTTCCTTTCCACAGGTCTTGCTTTAATAGTTCTTGCTGGTTCAAATGTAAAATTATTCATTATTTTCTCATCATTGTCACTTCTAAAGGGAATAAAAACCCAAATAACTTTGCCATATCTACTAAGAAAGTAATTTTAAATTTTTATTAGAAGTTCAGCGTATTAAAGGTATTTATCAGCTCTGTTATAGTCAGGGATTCAGCTGACCAGATCAGCAATGCCTCTACTTGTTCCTACATGCTGAAATGCACAATAGAAAATCCACAGGCATGTTGTTATCATTAACCTATGAATCCTTGAAACACAATCATTGCACTGTAATAAATATTTTGTTCTCAAAGTTTCTTCTATCTGTAGATCTCAAGTCATTGTAAAAAGTGTTAAACCCTATCTTAGAGAAAGGCACAAAGGCAAGGCAGCGCAAGAGGTTTGGAAAAGGTTTTCAAGAGGAAACCTGAGAACAGAGATCAGATTGGGCCTGGGTTTAGCCCCAGACTCCTGCTGTACCTTCTGATTGTGATCAGCAATATTAAACCGTATCTTCCGCATGTTTTCAGGCACACAGCAAAATGCTTTTATGAGTTCAAAAAAATATTTTGCAATAGACTTTTGGCCTGGGGTTGATCTCTCACTATTTTAGTCTTACAGGCCTTGCTTGTAAGAGTTCCTGGCCTCGCTTTGCATCACCTCTGACATTAGCTAGGGCATACGTGTTTCCTTAGCTCCATATCTACATTTCAACTACACAAATTAATGCTCCACCAAAATTTCAGAGGTGGCAAAACCATCAGGACATTTTTTCATCGCAAGCGCTATGTACATCGGCCACGTAGGTGACCACAGCATCACAAAATGCCTTGAAAACACTTATGCTGCCCTTGAAGCCAGAGGAGCAGATGCTCCAGTGAATGTCCATCACAGAGCTAACCGGCTAGAAGAGCTGTCATTTACAGAGTTGCCTTTAGTGATTGACACAATTGCCAGCATTTTCATAGCCCTACAGACTTTCACAGGATGCCCACACACAGCTCTGCTGCTTCAAGTTGGGTAGGAGTCCCCTTCCCAACCAACCACACCAACGTAAGAATGCTGCCTTGCTTGTGTATCTGTGCTAACTCGTCCATCTCTAGGTACCACTTACATACAACAGCTGGGAAATACAGTCCTTTCTCCTCAGCACTTCTTTTATTTCATAAAATAAACCATTACTGCCTGCAGAAAAAAACCAGCCAGTTCCATTCCTGCTGCCCATCACCCTACCATGGTCGGTGCTTGATTGAACTGAAACAACTTTGACTTCCACAAACACATGAGTCACAGGCACTGGTAAAGCTTTTGAGGTAAAAAGGAAGGACTCAGACTGACTACAGCAGGAAATGGCTCAGCCCTTAGCACTTACGTGAGATTTCTCCCCTGCCACCTAAACTCTCAGTTCATTTGTTTCTCCGTTTGAAAATGGGCCTCCAGAACAGCCATCAGTCACCCTGAGCAACGAGCACGCTCATTTTGCAGTTCTGTGGGCAATGCACTCGATCATCATGCGCCGTGCAAAGCACAGGCAGTTCTGCATCCCTCTTGGGTCACTCAGCCTTTGTGGTTCCCTGGTCGCATTTTATAAGGAAGTGCTATAGTGGTGCTTTTTAGGAACGACACTCTTCTCCTCCAGGCTGCAGGAAGAAACAAACATCTTCCTACATTGAATACTAGGCAAAAGTCAGTGTCGACTCTGATTAGAGGTACACAACAAGCTGTTCTGCAATTTCTTGATGGGTTTTTTTTTGTCCTTTTCCAAAGGGGAGAAGGCAACTGTAAGGATGTGCTTGCCGAAAAACCTTCTGCGTAAAAAAAATTTCATGGCTAATGATCAGGGTTGAGCTCTCAGTGTGCCACAGGTCAGAGCCTAGCTGTCAAGCAAGCCACAAGCATAGTGATAAACTAGTTACCATTTCCTAAATGTTTGTAGGGACTCCTCAAGTTGTCAGCATTATGCAGGAGGCTCATGCAAATCTTCCTCATGCAGAGGACAGGGTCAAAGACTGGAAGCAGACGGCCAGGGCTGGTCCAGCAGTACCTCCTGCTGGGGACAGTGATGGTGAGAGATGTGGCTCCACAACCTCTCTTTTCTCAAACGAGCAAAAATATCTACCAAATAACCCACTGCCATGGAAGCAGGATTAGGGGATCTCATGCCTCAGTGGTCAAATAAATTGGAAGGTCTGCCTTTGCATTAATATTTCTCTAAAGGCTGCTGGGTTTTACCATGAATTTGCATAGCATCCAATGGAAACGTGCCTCTCCTTATAAAGGATTTTGGTTTACATCACCAATAAGTTAGCACAGTTTCTCTCCTGAAAGAGTTCATATTCATGTCAAAGCTGACCATTTTACATTTGTCCATGGGCGCAATTAAGACCTTAACTATGAATTGAAAGAGATAAAAAAGGTGAGCTTTAATGAAAGGTTAAACTTCACAGGGAATTTTATATACTGCCTTATGTCAAGGGAACAAAAAGAGTCCTAGATGGCATTTTGGAAAAGGCAGCATCCATAATTAATGAACAAATGGTATTGTTAGCTGTTCATCAGAACAAAATAGCCAAAGTTGTGCAAAAATGAGATTATGAAACTAATTCACAGACTACTTGGGATACATTATTCCATTGGTGTCAAAGAAAATGGCAAGACCTGCAGTTTCTCCCTGACCTGTAGAAAAGACAGGCTCAATCTTTCCTGGCAGGAGCTGCAAAGTACCTTTCTAAAGTAGTAATCGTGGTGAATAACCCAGGTCAGCCCTGTACAAGATTCTCCTGATTGCAGAAGCCCCAAGCTGTTTGTGTACAGGAGATATTGCAAGTTGAATGCAAACAGCCCTCCCAGTGTTACAGGCAGCCAATTTTCTGGTCATTTATTGTGACAGGTGAGAAATGAGATGGCTCGTATACAGTAAGATGGTTTATAATACTAAACAACGTCCTCGCACCCAAATAAATCCTACCTGGATTTAGCTTTGCTAGTAGTTTTATACTGTAATGCCAAAGAATAATAAAAAAATATCAGGATCTGGGAAGACCTAGAAGGGATCAGAGTACTCATTTAAAAGTTGGTGCAGAGCACAAATGGGAGGTGGAATATTGCCAGACACCTCGACACACCTCAGAATGATCTATTAAAAGCAATAGTGGTGCCAAAGAAAACTGCTGTATTTCAGTCACAGCTAACCAGGGCCTATGCCAGGAAGTTGATATTAAAGAAAGATTAAAGGAGTTTTCTATTTCGCCACAGGAATAACGAACAGGTATTAGAAATGAACATATGCAAATGCCTATTACAGCAGCTACACCTTGGACAGCTTAAGAGTGACCTCATGGCAAGTATTGGACATCACAGTCGTTTTATCAGCCACAAAGGACAAGCATAATTCAGCACCAGCCGTCGTGCCGGAGCACCGCTGGGAAGCGGGGGATATCGAAGGGACCCGAGGGGCTGTGCAGAAATGGAATAACTGGAGCCAGGGTTACCGTGCCAAAAAAAGGCAGGGGGATGAAGGACATAAAACCCACATGACACCGGATTTCATTGGCTCTAGTGTCTATGGAGTAATCTGAGCTACCTTGAAATTATACAGGTATGTAAAAAGAACATACAGGTACACAGAAATATATATCACATTAAGAAATAGTTTGTGCCAACTTGTATCTACCTGATCTTTGGGCAAAAGGCACCTGCAGATGAGCTCAGTTCCAAGTTTGCAGCTACTGCCCTTCTCCTGCAATCCAAGTTAGACCTTTATGAATATCTACTACATACCAGCCTCTTCCACTGACGAGCAGTAACATTATGTGACACAGAAGAGAAAACTGCACTCCTTTACACAACTTGGGCTTCCAAATGCTCTAGAAGACATGGAAGTGGTTCCACTTGTTTTACTGATATGTCAGATGGCCATGTTATTGTACTGATTTGCTTGTAAAATTAGAGAATGTGGTGTGATAACTAAAAATGTTGAGATGTTTCCAATCTCAAGATAAATATTTTGATTGGTTTTAAAATATATTTGTTGAAAATAATGCTGTAATTGAAGAAAGTATTCACAGAAGTGTTATAATTCAGTGATAAATGTGCAAAGCCACAAACCATGTTATTCCTGAAAAGCCATTAACATTTATTCTGGAGAGAGTTTCTTTAAAATCAGAATATTAGACAACCTGATACCCTTCTGCAGTTTGAAAATACTAGAAAAGTTACTTACAAAGGAATTTCACACTGGTGGTTTTGTACAGGGGTTCATAAACCCTACCAGGAGAGAGATCCAGCTCTGTTGGTCTGAAAACCAAAAAAACTAAGAGATCCTGTGGGTTATTTGGTGCTCCTGTTACAAAGCAAGGTGACTTGATACAAGTATGAGGAAAGAATATGTCATAGCTTCTAGCCTTGCTTCGATTTTCCATATTGATTTTGACTGTAATGTAATTAGTAGTTCACCAGGCTATTCTGCATGGTGGTTCCACACTGTCAGACATTCCCCTTAGGGCTTGTCCTCACAGCAATTGTCATTAAATTCACAATTTACCTTAGTGCCTGCTACACTCCCTGTCCAGACAAACCTTCATGCCATGTTGCTTCAGTTAACGTGAAGAACTGTTAAGTAGTGGTAGGCCAAATGTGACACAGCACCATTTTCCTGTCCTGTCTCAATTTGTTTTTATTTATACTCTTTAGGTTTCCTGCCTTTAACAGTTTTTCTTAGGAGGACTGGGTTTCCACTTCTTCATGTAAATCCACACAAACAGCACTGCTACCTCAGGTCTTTCCCTTATGTACCAAGCTGCTTTGTTGAGCCTTATGGATTGAAGCCCTTTGCAGGTAATGTCTCCATTAGATTAATTTAAACTCAAAATTTGAGCTGCACATACCTAATCCACATTGTTAGTGGGCCATCTGCAATACCAGAATTATAATCAGTGCTGTAAGGAGTGAAGGAAAGAAGGGAGCATTTTTGTCTTGTTTAATAGCAAAGGTTTCACATCTCCTGGACTATAAAGGTCATAGTATGGAAAAAGAAGAGGAGATCATCTGAAATTCCTCTGTATTTTAGGAAACTGCTAAGGATTCATGGATAGTTCAAGGAGCCCTGGCTTTTCTAGAAAGTACCTTGGTTCTCTCTGGTGTGCTACAGATGTGGATTTTTTTTTATACCAGGTACAGCATCATAGATGCATGGATGAAGATCTAGCATGGGTTGACTCTATTTTAAGCATCAGAGAAAAAAAAGATCACCATTGGTCTTTCTATAGGGTAATCCCACACCTTGCTCAGTTGGTTTATGTGAACAGAGAACAATTGCAATTTCACAGATTGCCAATTCTTTTTGTGATTCACATTGTCTATAGCCAAATACACATTTACACAGAACCTGGTCTGCATGATTTGCTCATCCTGCATAGTCTCTTACTTTGTTCACAGGCAGCTGAATTTTGCTACCACATGCCTCTTGTAGAAAGTAGTACTCGAGTAGAAGTACAGAGTCAGGTTCCGATTTTCAGAAGTTTTTGTTTCCTTGTCTCCATAAAATGGTATTTTTCCTTCAGATGCTGTTTTCTTGGGATAGTTGTGCCCAGAAGACAAAGCAGCTGCCAGGTTCGGTTTCCAGCAGACCCTGCAGACCCTCCCTGCCCGTTTCTATTTACCATTCACTCAGCCACCAGTTAACACCCCATCCATACAGCCACCCAGCAGTGCCTTACCATTGCAAGCCTGGTGGGAGCACTGGGATTTGTAACACAGAGTTCAGCCCTTCCTCTCTGCCTCCAAAACCCACAAATTTCATCACCGTGAATGCACACAAGGAAAAAAGAGAAACAAAGAAACAAAGCTTCAGCACTCCCAGGAGGGGCTTGGTTTGTTCAGTTCCTTCTGATTTCATAGGCAGATAAAGGTCTTCCACATTTCGTATTACCAGACCCGTATTCAATAACTTAGCCGCCAGCGAGCAAACTGCATTCATCCTCTGCAAGACAGGACATACATCTAACTGTCAGAGACAGAAAATGCTAAACTTTTAGCAAATTTTCCCCATCCCTCACAAGATCTAGGCCTGTACAGGTATCATCTCTTGCACAGTACTGATACAAATTGATTGATGTATCATCCCTTTTTATACAAATCATTTACCATGTTCTCAAAAAGTGATAGAACACTTCATTACTTCCCATTACCAACAGGTCGCAAACATGCTAACAGCCAAGGTAATACAATACCTAATAAGAGGATTAAGTAGAGAGGATTTCTATTTAATATTGTATTAGCAATAGCAGATACCTTCCCTGCCCATTCTTACTCCCTCACAGGATACAATGTCCACACTTGTAAGGGAAGCTTATTGACATCTGATCAGTCAATAAATCTGTTCTTGTTTTTTAATGACCCCAAGAGTTGTTTCCACATGCTCACATAATCTTACCAACAATTTACCCTCATAAATTAGTAATTACCTTTAGGGCCTTTTAAACCCTAGAACCTGATTTAGCTCCTCTGCAACAATTCTCTTCTAATTGTAAATCAAGACTTAGCACAGAGCAGGATTAAGCCTCACCAAACCAAACACAGCAGTGCATAACAAATAACCAAGAGAGACAGAGACAAGACGACTCTTCTGTGCACAAAAACCCTCTGACTTCTTCCTTTGAGAAGGTGTTTTGCTATTCTTTGTAGAAGGACGATCCCAGAGTTTGGGCACTAAATTTGGGATAAGTGGGTTTGAGTCTTTGTTGCTAAATCCTGTATATGATATTTGCAATTAGTTTCCCTTCTGTGTTTCAGTTTTCTGTCTGTGTAAATGGGGAGGACAGCATTTTGTTATAATACAAGGACTTGATCAATAATATATTAAAGTTTCATATATAAGTGCATTAAAGCATCCATGCTATGCTGATGTCTCCTATTTAAATAGTGTAAAAGGCTCACTGGGCTCTTGACTGAACCATTCAGTGAATGATAGGCAAATAAGAAACATCCAAAAAAAACCCAACCCAGAATTACATTCTGCTATGAAACACAGGCAACTCCTATAAAAATCAATGGGACTGCATAGTAGTAAATTGCCTGGGAGATGAGCTTTATTTCATGGCTCATAAGTGAAAACGAATCCCTAACAACCTGTCAGTCCTGAGAGCTTTGCCTCTGGGAAGAGCTGGCTTCTCGGGTGCTGCTGCCACTGCAGCCTCCGTCCCCCAGACCCGCTCCTTTGGGCAGCTGCCCCCCTGCACCAACAGCCCTGTCCTTCAGCAAGGAACCACGGGCTGGAGCATTAGCCAGAGGCAGCTATGTGCCCATATTGCATCTGGTCCCCCAAATACTGGGAGATGGCAGAAAACCTCTCAAACCTGACCCCACTGAAAGCTGCAGCGAGGAAGATGCTGGAGTGAACATCACATCAGTCAAGCTGTTCAACCGCCTCTTTAAACCGTGGGGTTTAGTTTTTATGTGTTCTGCTCTCTGCCTAACAACCTTATGCTTCAAACAAACCAGTTATTCACTAACAACTTGAAAGAAGGAGGCACTGAGAGAGAAAGCAGCCAGCCTGAAAACAAACAGAAAAAACATCTATGACAAGGCTACAAATTGAAATGGGAGCAGGGCTCCCACATGCCTTGAAATTTGTGTCCTGGTCCAGAGCCTAACCAAAGCACAAAGATGCAGTGTTAGCTAGCTGGTTTTATGTTAGGAAAATTGTCAACACATGGCAGTCATCAAATCAGATTGGCAACAACTGTGGTGCCACAAAATACATTACTAGAGGAAAAGATGCATATTGCAGAGACATGGACTTCAGTGACTGCACTGTGCTCACTGAACTGGTAGGATGGCTGAATTTGAGGAAAATGCATGTTAATATGCAAGATGTCCTGCAAACATGAGTAGCTTTGCTGCTTGCTTAGCTTGCTGGCAGACCATTTACCTACCCTCGTATGCCAGAAACCTAGCATGTGCCAATAAATTCTCTCTTTTTGGATTACCATACAAATAACTTGTTTTGATGCTGGCTGTTCACTTAGGGAGCATAGTGCCATCCTCCAGATTCAATAATAAAACCCAACAGGGGATCTACACAAATCAGCACTTTGTGGCCATATCTAGAGATAAAAGTCTATGGGAACAATAGATAAAATCAAATAAATTGTTGTTTTGTCTTTTTTTCCAGAACCTCAGGGATTTATGCTGTCTCAGATTTAACCATTGCCTCCTACTTCTTCACACAAGGACATTAAAACAGGCCTTTTTATCTGATGGTGAAAAGCATAAACTCCTGACACCTTGAGATGACAAACCAGCCTAAAACCAGAGTGTATTTTCCTTCAAGCCAAGTTCTTCACCTTATCCTCTCCTCAGATACTGCCCCTGCCTTCAGCTCCCCCCTTCAAGCTGCCAACCTCCTTACACAACCCATGTAAAGCGGGCACTTCCATCTCTCTCTGCCTAATCTTTCAGCTGTTTTCCTTTTCCATAGTGGCTTTTTTTCCCCAATAGTGATTTCCTGCTACCATCCAAAAGACATTTGAATCTGTTTTCCCAACTCATACAGCACAATAAGTTATCAGGAATTAAATTAGTTATCAAAGGGCTAATAGACTTGTTCCTTCAAGGGCTAAATTAGTTTTATCATACTTTATCTGGAAAGGTGAAGTTTTAAAAATGTACTCTTCCAACAGGCTTTGTTCCTCATTATGTATACTGAAGCCTATCTTCAACAGCCACTCAAGGGACCAAGAAAAGTCAGCTGCTCAGCACAGATGGCCTTGAACTAAAGGTCAAAGAAAAGAGCATGAAAAACACAGAAACACTTTAAAACCATTCTTGCAGACAGTAGTTGCTGGCTGGAGCTACCTTTCTGTATAGGCTTCACTGTCTTTGAACTGCCTTCTCAGTATTACTGCATTCGATTTAATTTTACAAGAGGGTTTTTTTGGTTTAGCTTTGCTTTGTGTTTTAAGTGGGATTTCTGGTATCTCTCAAGAAAGGAAAAAATATTTGCTTCATTGTGAAAGGATTAGGAAATATGGACAGCTGAATGTGCTAAGACATTGTATAATATTAAAGCAGCCTGGACTCTCCATTATACAATAAAAACTTAACAACAAAAGCCCTCAAAAACAGATTATGAGAACTCTTTTTCCCTGTATATAACATCCTGATCCCCACTGGCAGCCGAGCAGATGAAAAAGCTATACTGGACATTATTACATCTAGGAAAAACACTGGGTAAATACTTATTGTCTGAAGTCCCTTTCAGCTTGTCAACTGATATCCGAGCAAAATGGGATATATCATTTCTTTGACACCACCACTTAAAAACTGCTCTCAAACCACAGCTTAGTGCTGCACTCTGTGCAGTTTATTTCCAACACACTCATTAACACAGAGATTATATGAAAACAGAGATCCCTGGTATAACGTATTGAATCTTGAACATTTGTGAGACCCATCAGTTTGTGCTACCAAGCTGGGCAAAGAAACCTTTTGGGTACAGGATCATCCCTTACCTAGGTGACACTGGACCAGACAACCTCCAGAGGGTTCCATTCCAACCTGAACTCTCCAGCAACGCAACATCCACCACAACCTCCCTACCACTAACACTAATGTGCCTTGTCCTGACCACTATATAATGTATTCCAGCAACATGATACACCTGTGAGGCAGGCATCAAACCCACCTGCCTTTGGCAAGAAAAAAAAAGATGCTTGATTACAGGAGGAGTGCAAACAAGAAACAACGGGGCCATTCATTAACACACACCTGAACTGAAGAATGGAAATATTGATATGACCTTATCTGAGGTGGAAATTAGTGGGTGGAAACTTCAATTTCATAATTTTGTAGGAAGAAATAGTTCAACAACACGCAACAGAAAGAGTTTGTGATAGATACATGGGGTGCTTTGAGGAACTGAATGTGCTCAGCTCTACCGTAATTGATTGTTGGCAGTTCAATATCTGCACAGAAAAGGCACCTTGTGAGTCTAAAGAGAGACCTTTCAAATGAACATCTAGTTAATTTTAAGAAGCACCATAATAAAGAGGTTTTATTCCTTTGGGCATCCTGTGAAACAGAATTCTTTGAGACCTGCAGGAAGCCTTGAAGAGTAATTTCCACAATTCAAAAAATCAGCACAAAGAGGGAAAAAAAGCACTTTGAGCCCAAGGCCTATGGCCAGCTACCTCAGGTAGGCTCTTTCAGGCATGCTGGACACAACAGACTACATTTTTAGCAAAAAGTTGACAACCAGGAGACCCACAGTGGCTTACGGGTGAGAGGAAGAGCAGCAAATTGCACCTGATTATTACTGTCAAAAAGTTCAGTGTTTCTCTGTGAAATCTGTGTTTCTTTTGACTGTAGTTCATTCCAGTGAAAAAACCCTCTTTTTATTTTACTAATTAACTTTAACTTTTGGCAGTTGCACTGCAGTTTATTGGCCGGGGTTTGGTGGCTGCTCTGCTCTCTACAATTCTTATTGTTGGATATTTCAGGTCATATTATTTCGCCCAAGACAATATTAATTGCTGTGACAGTTCTCAGTGCTCATACAGATATCTATCTAACAGCTAAGCCAGTAATTCTGTGAATATCTTCTCTTTTAATCAATGGGCTTTGTTAAAATGGGATTATATACTGAAATGAATATAAGGACATTCTATAGTGAGTAGCTAAAATTAGTACTAAGGGAGTTACAAAGCCCCGTGCTTCAGGAATGAACCACGTACCGGCTGGTGACAGGCAGACTTGCCCTTCACCTATCTCTAGAAAAGGACAAGAGCTAAGCATATCTGAGAAACCCTATTCATTTTCTTTGAAAGTTTGCACCTTGGCTCTACTGCAAATAGCATACCATCTGTATAGTCCTATCTCAAATTAAAGGGTGCGTCTCCAAGTAAATTAGAAAAACAATTTATTTTCAAGAAAGAGATGAATTACAACTTAATTAAAACAACACGAGATGGCTGGAGAAGGAAGGATGAATTCAGACCAGTCCTAAGGGAACTCCAGCCCTCACAGCACTTTGAAAGAAGACATTCGCATATCATACATCATCAGCACAAGAATTTCCATTAGTTATCCCCAGGAGGCACAACTCTCCTCAGGTAGATGGCTTCACAAATATACCTCTTTACCACAGCATACTTCCCAAGCACAGAAATCACTCACTCCAAAGTCAGGTTGTATTTAGAAACAAAAAGGAACAGAGATTGAATGGGAACACAGCAGCAGTCTGCTTCTGAAAGATTTAAAGTCGCAGCAGACAGAACAAAAGATATGCCACTTGCATAGCACAAAATGCAGCCGTGAGGTACAGCGCAGTAGCCAAAGAGGGTGTTTCAGCATGCTGTCCCATGCTGGGAAGCAGACAGTAGTCTTGGAGAGTAGATAAATGCAAGGAGAGTGTTAACCTTCAGCAATACAGAGTCTTTCAAGAAACTTGCTTACCAGCTGCTTTTCTCCAGCAAAGTCACATTCAGCGATTAATAACCTAAGCTTTATGGCCTATGAAAAAGTGTATAATAATTAGCTTACCTTGTGTAGCACCATGTTGTCTCCTTATTTGTTTCCACTCAGAGGTTGCTAGTTGTCCTCAGACTGTTAGGAAGAACTGAGGCTTCAGCAAATCTGCGAAGGCTGGAGGAGCAAATCACAGCTAAGTCTAGTGGGGAAAGCACTTCCACAAAACAAACTCAATCTCAACGATCCCCCCTTTCCCGGCCACTCCATGCACACCCTAGCCCTTCATCTATTCTTTTTTCAGGGGCTCTAAAGTTCAATTCACCAAGTTTTTACCTTGTTAGGCAGAGCCCACAGATGTCTTGGTCCACTGGCTGTAGCTGGCTATGCTTCTTCCCTGGGCTGTATTTATACAACTGTCACCCGTTGTACTTTGTGGGAGACTGTTGACCTCTGTCCTTAGCTTCCCAGAGAGCCTAACAAAAACCCTTCCGACATTAGGAGGGCTGCCTTATATCTGGAGATAGCTGCATGGGCCCCAGACCTGGAGGGCAGCATATTTTTTAATTTACAGGCAGGGGAAGGAGGAGAGGGAGTAACAGGAGGACCAGTAACAACTGGAAAATGAGCACATCAGGAGGCCAGCTCACTTAATGATGGGCCTTACAGCATCCATACTGGATTCCTGCCCTTTAGAGGAATCAGGCACATGGAGGAGATATGCTTATAGAGGGAGAAATGGCTTTCATTTATACACAGATGTTTATAATTAGAAACAGAAACCAAGATTTTTGTTTTCTCCTAATATTGTCATGTAATACCTTTCACTGTAGTTATTTTTAAAATACTAGCTTCTTTCAGAGATGACTGTTCACATACATTTACTAAGCAAACAACCCCACCACCCCCAAGCCCCCGTCCTTCTCTTGCCCTGTCTAGCTTCCACATGCTTTGAAGTTGCTTGACATGACATACACACACACATTTATTATGTCACATTATATTTTGCTGTGAATGTAGATGTTTGGGATATCTGGGGCTTTTATTACTCATCTGGACTTTTTCCTCTGGTAAATACAACAGAAGACGTTACCTTTCCAGCCAAGTTTATAGTTCTAAACTTGAAGATAACTGTGCGCTGAGCACTGCATCAGTCACAACAAAGGCACCGCAAATACGTCTTCTAGACCACCGAGGCATTACCTTGTGAAGCTCCTGCTGAAATGTGCCTCTTTAGCTTTGTTGTAACACTGCATTTCCAGCCCTTGCCCGGGCTCGGTCCTCTCTTCCCAGTCTGTGCCGTCCTTGGCCATCTGCCCCTCTGGTGTGTCCCCAGAGCCCAACTGGTTTCTCTCCAGCACAAATCCTCTCACCAGCCCTCTCCCGCTCAGGCTGCCCAGGCACAAAACCTGCCTCGGCACTGGCCCGTCACTACTACTTCAGCCATCCTGGCATCGCACTGAATTGGGATGTGAAGTTGCAGAGCTTAAAGGCAGATTTTGGGCAGACTTAATTATGGCCTTTTCAATAACTGGCAGACATCTGTGGTGTAAATAAAGCTGACTAGAATAAATGGGATTATATCTGCAGAGAAATTTGTCCTGGACTTATTCTAGCACCTTCAAGCCGACAAATATTAGGCACCGAATATAATAATTAGGCACTATGTTACTGTGAGGTTTTTGGCTCAGAGTGCTTGAGTGTGATACTGTCACAATAAAAAACTTAGGCATTTTTATCTCATCTTTGTGGCATGGGACATGATAAGCACTTTGAGCACTTCCCTCTATAGAATTAACATTATATTCCATTTTCTCTACCGTCATACATCTACCCTTTTGAGCTTAAGCTGTGATACTATAGTTGTATTTGTTGTAATGTTTAAAGGAAGACAATTAAAAAAAAAATAGCAGAGGAAAACAGTCTGCCAATACTAGAAGTTAGAACCAGTGGTAAAACATTAAGCCGAGTGAAGAAATGCAGCAGGTATAAGCTCCTTATTCTTTCTCTTTTAGGCACTGCTGATTTCAAATGTCCTCCAAGCTGAACACATTCCTCTGTAATGTACCCTGATTTAGACATCTGTGGTCATGAAGAATTCTGCCTTTTAAAGATAAATAGGGATACCTCACACTGAGGGGATGTCATTTGACTGATGTATTTAAACCCACAGAACTTCTTGCTCCACCAACAATTTTGGTTTGCCTACATGATACCAAGCATACCAAATGCAGTGGTAGACCTGAAGGTGGAACTGGGAGAAAGTGCAGGGCAGGACCAGAGACACGAGCAAGGAAAGAACAGCTAGGTCTGGGAGGCAACGGAAGGCTTGCAGCAGCCTGAGCGACCAGAGACACCCTGGGCTAGAGTTTCAGGCTCATGGGAAGCATTAGCCCAACACGGGGAAGGTCTTTGCAGCCACAAGAGTGTGACTGAGCTAACACAGAAAAAGAAGCAAGATAAAACCCAGGAGAGAAAAGCTCCAAGTTGCGTAATGCTGAGAAAAGGTGAGAGCTAAGCACTGACTGGAAAAGGGCTTGGAGCCCTGGGCACCGATGCAGTCTCTTGTTCTTGAGTTCAAAAAAATGGAACTTTGTACATTTTACACAGAAAATTAAAATTGCATCAAAGAAACATCTGTCTTCATCATCCATGCCACTTAATACGAGCATCCTTAAACTGGTTTAGTGCTCAGGTTGTAAAGAGCAATTATGGCAATCTATTAGAAACAAAATAGACTGTATGTAGAGTAGGAATGGGAAATATATTAACACATAGTAAAAACAAAATGATCAGTGTGAAAAGGAAAAAAAAAAAGGCTTGAGTTTCAGTCCCCAAGGCTGACTGCACCGTTTCCTGTAGCTTGACTATTCATGAACTTTCTGGTCATTCCCAATTTGTTACTGTCCATGCTTGTCTTGTCCCTGTTATGGTCATTACGTTTATTGTTATAGCTGCTTTTATCCGAAGCATATGTTGTCAATGGCCTTCTTTCCTTATCTTCAGTGCTTTCAATTACTTAATGTAGCATGGTACCTGGCAATTCCAAAGCAAATGTATCTTGGATGATAGATTACAAATGAAAAATGAATGCTCTGGGACATCTTAATAGCTTATTTCCACCCATGCTTCCTGCTAATGTGCCTCTGCATGTCTCATACATGTATCCAAATAGACCAAAACATCAGACAGTATATTCACTAAATTCATTTTTTCTTTTAGTGCTGATAGCAAGGAAATAATCAAAAATGCTGAAGGTTCTTTATTGAACAGAAAAACTTAAGTGGCAGCGATCGAAAGCTGCCTTACATAGACCAGAAGGTATTTGATTTTAATCAGCCAGGAAGGAAATGGTAAAACAAACAAATACACTCTGATCTTCAAAAAGAGGTTCTCCAGGGAAAGGGGAGAATGTTCCGCTTCTCAAAGGTTAACAGCCTCATAGTGCCCTTTTCGGTAACCTGATCCCTGATTTGTGAGTAGTTTCTTTCCTTCCTTCCACACAGAAGAATAAAGCTGTGCTTCTGCAGCTTGGAAGTCACTGGAAGTATTGCTGTTGAATTTAATGCAGGAAGGACTTTGGTCGTCACTTGTGTTCGGTGAGGGAATAAGCAAGGACTGAAAGAACCGCTGTCCCGGCATCACTAGTACACAACTACCATGAACAGAGGCCAGGGCAGACAAAAGAAAACTAATCCCTTTCCTGGCCACAGGAACATGCAAGTTGGTCCACGGAGGAAGAGCTAGACTGTCTTCAGCAGCAGCCAAAGCAGATCCTGCCGTGCGGCGAGACGCCGTCGAACTGTCAGAGCGCAGCCCTCTGTGCCCACCACGCCGTGGTCTGTGATGATGCAGCAAGCACCGTCACCGACCACGGCACCCATGTCTCCTTTCCCGCAGCACGTTTCAAAGTGCGTGCCAGGCAAATTTCTTACAGATACAGTGACCTGAGAGTTGACAAGGACCTCGGGAAGTCACTTGTGATGTCCTTATAACCGTCTGTGCTGCAGCACTACCCGGCTAAACTCTAGGGAATCATTGACAAGTTATTTACTCTATATAGGTGTACAAATTTGGGCTTGAGCCGTTTGCATTAACATTTGTGATGATGAATTACAGGCTTAACTGATCAGCTCTGATTTGCCTCCGATGCACACTCTCAGCCTCTGAAGCTCAGTGTAAGGAACTAAAAGAAGACATTTTTGCAAGGTCTCCGTTTGCAAGGAAAGCCACTGTCTTCCTCTTCTGTATTTACATCTAATACTGGTGCTGCAATGCACAGTCCTGGAGAAGGACATTGGCTCAAAGTCTTTATTTCCTGAGTGATTTAAATAATTTGGACCAATATGAACGTGGGGGTTTTGTGCTTCATGTTCTGCAAGGGTAATGTGTATATGAACAAACAGTTGTCTTTGAAATGCTCCTCAGTAGTTGATGATTTTTTTTCTGTTACAACTTTGCTTCCACGACCCATGTACTGTAATACAGATTTTTTTTAAACCATGCTCTGGAATTCCTGGGATCATAAAAAATGGATTAAATGAAAAGTCTTGTTTTCTCTGTGTTCATTTAAGGAATCTGTCTTTTGCTTTGATATTGCTCACTTTTAATTTTGTATTGAGAGATTTAGACATAATGAGAAATGAAGAGACAGTTTAAATGAGACTTGGAAACTCACTACTGAGCTTTATCAGCCTTGGACCTGTCCCATGATGTCAGGCAAGACTTTGGAACACTTTGCTAAATTTTCATGCAATATCAGGTTTGAGGGAATCTTTGTGAATAATTGGAAATTGATTTCATGATACTTTGATACGGAGCTCACAGGTGGTAGCTATTATTTTAGATTTCAGAGTGCAATCACAATAGATGAAATCTCAAAAGCTCTAGCAAAATAAAGGCTCTACTTTTGTTCCATTCCTTCCAGATTTTCTTGAAGTCATAGATTAGGTTTAGATTAGACCACCCCATAACATAAGTGTGGAAAAGCAGGGGAGTAAAACTCAAGACTGAATTGCCGCAGGCCTTTTTTTTCTTGATTGAAGCTGACTGTAAGTTTGGCAGGAAAAGAAAGTTAGATAGTAATAATCTAATATAGAACCCAAAATGTATATTAATTTATCCCTGGCTTGGCATGAATGTGAGGCCAGTTTCAAAAGGTTTCTGCTGCTGGGGTTTCTAGTTGACCGTTAATGGTGTAACATATGCAGTGTGCTTCCTCTGTCTTAATGGCTGTTGTCCAGTCAACCAGCTGGAACGTGGTCTTTTTTTCCCAGTTTCTCATGTGACATTGCTAATAGTGAACATCTACAAAGGTGATGGGTGATGGTAGTAGGTGACCCTCTTCTGAGAGGTACAGAGCACCCATTTGCCAACCTGACGCACTCTCTAGAGGCGTGCTGCTTACCGGGATGTCACCGAGAGACTGCCAAAATTCCTACAGTCCACTGACTATTATCTGCTGCTCTTGTTTCACATGGACACCAGCGATGCAGCTGGGAGCAGTCTGAGGAGCATCAAGAAGAATTTCAGAGCCCTGGGAGCGGTGGAAAGGGGCTCTGGAGAACAGGTAGGTTTTTTTCACCCGTCCTCCTGGTCAAAGGAAAGGGTTTGAAAGGACCAGTTGAATCTGGCGAATCAACGAATGGTTACAGGACTGGTGTTACAGCCAGGGGTTTGGCTAGTTAGACCATGGGACTCGCTTTGAGAAATCTGGTCTGCTGGGGGCTGCTGGGGTCCATCTGTTAGAGAAGGGGAAGAGCATCTTCGGTCATGGGCTTGCCAAGCTGGTGAAGAGGGCTTTAAACAAAAGTTGCCGGGAAAGGGGAACCTCAATCCATCCCACTCCTACCAGTTTGATGCCAGTGCCACCAATAGATGCCCTGAGCCTGGAGAGGGGTCACAGGGCAGCAGGAGAGCACCTGAAGAGCAGCACAAAGCAATTCCAGCCCCTCCAGCCAGTAAGTCAGCTTCATCGGGCGCCCAACTTAAATGCCTTTATGCAAACACATGTAGCATGGAGAACAAACAAGAGGAGTTAGAGACATGCACACGCCTGCAGGGCTATGGTCTTATTGGCATCACAGAGATGTGGTGGGATGGCTCCTATGACTGGAGTGTTGGAATGGAAGGATACAGGCTTTTTAGGAAGGTCAGGCAGGAGACACAAGGAGGGGGTGTCACCCTCTATGTCAATGACCAGCTGGAGGGCATGGAGCTCTGCCTGGGGATGGATGAGGAGCTGACCGAGAGCTTATGGGTCAGGATTAAGGGGAGGGTAGGGACAGGTGACATTATAGTGGGGGTCTGCTACAGGCTGCCTGATCAAGAAGACCGAGTGGATGAGGTCCTCTATAGACAGATAGGAGCAGCCTCATGTTCACAAGCCCTGGTCCTCATGGGGGACTTCAACCACCCTGTCATTTGTTGGAAGGACAACACAGCAGGGCATAAGCAAAAAAAAAAGGAAGACCCGCGTAACTACAGGCCAGTCAGTCTCACCTCTGTGCCCAGCAAGATTGTGGAGCAAATCCTCCCGAAATCTATACTAAGGCACATGGAAAATAAGGAGGTGATTGGTGACAGCCAACATGGTTTCACTATGGGCAAATTGTGCCAGACAAATTTGGTGGCCTTCTGTGATGGGCTTACAATGTTGGTGGATAAGGGAAGAGCAACCGACATCATCTACCTGGACTTGTGCAAAGCATTTGACACTGTCTCGCACGACATCCTTGTCTCTAAATTGGAGAGACATGGATTTGATGGATGGACCACTTGGTGGATATGGAACTGGCTGGATGGTCGCATTCAAAGAGTGGTGGTCAATGGCTCGATGTCAAAGTGGAGACCAGTGACAAGTAGTATCCCTCAGGGGTCGGTACTGGGACTGGTGCTGTTTAACATCTTTGTCGGCGACACGGACAGTGGGATTGAGTGCACCCTCAGCAAGTTTGCCGATGATACCAAACTGTGTGGTGTGGTCGACACGCTGGAGAGAAGTGATGCCATCCAGAGGGACCTTGACAGGCTTGAGAGGTGGGCCCAGGCAAACCTCATGAAGTTAAGGCCAAGTGCAAGGTCCTGCACATGGGTCAGGGCAATGCCAAGCAAAAACACAGGCTGGGTGGTGAGTGGATTGAGAGCAGCCCTGCGGAGAAAGACTTGGGGGTGTTGGTAGATGAGAATCTCAACACGACCCAGCAATGTGCACTTGCAGCACAGAAAGTGAGCCATATCCTGGGCTGCATCAAAAGATGCACTTTAAATAAAATCAGCAAGGCTCCCCAGATATTACCTCGTATTTCTCTGGGACTCCAAAGCCAGAGCATTAAAATAATGAAAGGCAAAATTATGAGAGTAGAACCAACTTCCCGTCCGGAAAGAATAAATCACTATCTGTGCCTCTTTCTTGGGACTGACCCACGACTCAGGTCTAAAGAGCAAAGCCTCTGAGCGTATTCCCAGGAGAGACTTGACCAGCTCCTAATTACATGTGCAAGAAGTGGGTGGTTACTTCACTAGGAGCTTGTAATTGAAATGTCTACCCATGGGACTGGAGTAATTTCCCATCTCAGTCTCACTTTCTAATGCCAAATTCTGGGAAGAGAGCCTAGTCCTCAAGTGCTTTTTGTTGTGATTTGAGCATTGCTGATTTGAATGCTCCTTAGTGTCTGATACCTTGGGAAAAGACTGTTTCCCATCTTCAGATGCACAGCCTCACAGCAGTCAGTATTCAGCTGCTCACTGCTGTCTGTCTCTGGCTGGGTCAGTAAGGGTGGTCCTTCAGGCTCGGTTTTGTCTCTGCTTTAGCTGTCTGCCTTGCTTCTGAGGAGATGGTGTTTTCTCACATACATCCTCAATTGAGAAGACTATATTTCATCCTTTGTTTTTACCCTTTTCATTCTCAAACAGAACAGTGGGGGTTTTTTATGTTGATTACTGTATTATACTATGTCTGGATTAATTTCTAGATCTGAGGTAGACTACTAGCCTCACTCCTCAGAAAGCTTTCAGTTTTTTCTGTTCTTATTCTCCCCATGTGAAAGATTCCTGTTCCTCTGGACCAGTTTTCCATGCTGTACAGTACACCATGTTCCGCTTTTACTGTTTCAAAGCTCTAGTTGCCTTGTTTTTTCTGTGTAAACCACATCATGTCTCTCTGAATCTGTAAAAACTTGTTGATATGTATTGTTGAACTGTACCCTCTTGATTCTGTAGTATGTTTATGGAGGGGTTTGTCATAGCATGGTCTGTTCCCACTGCTGGGGTGGACTACACTGACTGTATCTCGTTATCAAACCCTGTGAGCCTGTAAATACTGGAAAGGAACTGACCTGCTTCAATGAATTGCAAGAATATTTCCTGAGTGTGAGCCCTCAACCTGACACTTCTTTGCAGTGGTCCGTTGTCTCTTTCCTTTCACAGCTGTAAAAAATAGTTTGAGTAAGATACTGTCACACATTCGAAACCTTGTGATCTAGTTCATGCAATATTTTGATCAACTGTTTTGACTGCTAGGCTGTGGGAGAGGTAAGGACAGTCTTAAGGGAGCGCCTGGAAACTTTTCCAGCTGGTCATTTCTCTTGCCCGGATCCAATACAGACATTATACAGAGCTGCTGCAACCTTTTTGCTGATAAGTCATTGCACTGCAGAGCTCTACAGGGCTGAGCAGTCGTTACTCCTCCCCGTGTAACTAAACCAAACCATGCCTGCAGCCAGTACACAGCAGAGAATTTATTGACTGTCTCTGGAATTAGGCAATTCTCTTAATTGTCTTCGTTTTCCAGGACTCTGTCATTCTTTTCCTATTTGTGTGCCAGCATGAGCTGCCTGGAAAAAAAAGCTAAGTTTGAATGGCAAATGAGTCAAAGACAAGGACAGATACCTCTCAAAGATAATTGCATTCAGATATCCTGGGGAGCCCTTACAAATCCCTTTTCAGCTTCCACAGGTCTTTTCGCTCACTGTGGCTTTGGTTGGAGGAACCTCTATTAAGAAACAAGACGTTCCTAAACAATGCCAGCAATGAGTCAAAAGACTTTCCTTTTTAATGATTTACCTCCCCAGTGCTGTCTAGCCAAACCAAACTCCCATGCAAGGACTTTTTGCATTTTTTTTTTATTTCTAAGGGTCAAAATGATTGCGGTGGCTCTGCCTTTCCCATCTACAAAGCGCATTAAAGAGCACTAGGACACTAGCGGGACATAAAGAAGGAAACTGCATAGCCTGTTCTTTTATTCAGGTTTTTGGGTTTTGGTTTATTTTTTTTTCCTTTTCTTTGGAGCCTGGATGTTAATCTCTGTACCATTTCCCACAATGAATATGTGGTCTGAACTTTGACCTGTTTTAAGTAAATGCAGTAGGAGTCAATAATCGCGAGTTGTTGTCTACATAGAGTTCCTAGACAAGAAAGTCACCTAATATTTTTAATACACCAAACTCATGACACTCAGTATACACATTATGTCTTATTTACATATCATTTTTCCATACTTACATGAAGTCTGTGGTATCACAAATGCATTAAAAAAAAATAAATATTTCTGCTTCAGTATCTCTTTGACCAGCAAAAAATAGTAACTTCCATACACAGGATTTACTGTACCTTTTAAGTGAGGTGGTCCTAGCACAATTGTGGTCCTACAAAAATACACTGCTAGAGTATAGTACACATTTTGAAAAAACCCCTGACATCTGGGGGTGAACAGTCCTCTGGCAGTTTTGGGATGCCATCCAGCATTTTCAGATTTGGCAAATTGGAGAATACACTTAAAGAGAGACAAAAGAAAAACAGAAATCGAGATAAATAATCTTGGGAAATACTGAGAACAAAACAGACATTGATAAAAAACAAATAGTGGATTCAAACATATCCAGAATAGATTTGTATTGTTGGAAATCTTGATTTGTCATTTGTTGCAGAATTTATCTGATAAAGAGCTAATTAAAAATTTTCAGGTTTCACTCTGTTGCACAAGTTTTATATCCTCAGACTCAGTAAAGCACTACAAGCATATCCATTTTTAATAGAGTAGAAACAAACCAGTTGTCTAACGCAAAAGAGAGGACACAGTGTTAGCCTAGACTGACTTTCCTAGACTGCTGAAAAGCAAAGATTCAGACTGCAAGAAGTGCAACTCAACTTTTATCCTTCCGTGACAGAGAAACTGGGCTCTCTGCAAACCTTTTTGCACTTCTGCTTCTCCCAAAGGAAAGAAGATCCTGTTTTGTGGGCATGATGCCAAACCAAAAATGAATGGCTCTAACCTCCTGATACACTGTCCCTTTTAAACAGCACATCAGTATCTCTAACCTCAGTCATGAAGACTGCTGTTTTCTTCTTCGGAATTTGATGGAGCCGTAGCCCCTCCATAAGCATTGTACTGGGTGTTAACCCACATGCTATGGTATTTGCTCCTGTGGCTTTTGAGGTGAGTGCGGACTCCAGTGCTCAATCTCAGCAGATAACTCAGGGCTTTATCTATGCTTGAAAATGATTCACTCTGTCTTCCAGCACTGGCAGTGAAAGTATATACCAGAGTAATACCAATATTTAATTGCCTTAAGAACTGGTAGGATTGGGAGCAGAAACATAATTAGTAATTGTTAAAAAGTGCTTTTCAGCTTTTGTTCTCCTGGACCTTTTGATATGCAAATAAAATGTGAAATCCATAATTTGAAATTTACTTTTTAACTTTCATTTGATCTCTACCTATCCGCCTTTAGAAAGCACAAGCATCACCATCACACTGTCAAAGGGATGCCTACTAGACTGAAGGAAAAACTGCACTGGAAACTCAGAAAGGTTTTCATTAAACACTTTCTTTTAAACTTCTTTTACTTCCCCTCCCAGGAAGAGATGACTTCTTAGACAGATGCTGTAAGGTTTATCTCAGAAATATCAACAATGCCTTCTGTAGATGGCTGACATGACTCTGTTTGTAGTGGGGAAAAACATGCAACCATGCAGATTTCTGAAGAGTTCAGAAGGAACACACTTTGTTCCCCTTTCTGACTTGTGTGCAATTTTTTTTCATGGCAGCAGGGTTTTGGAGTCAAAGCAACTGGGGAAGAATGGAATAGGGGGGTGAGTGTCAAAACATGCATAAGACTTAGAATAAATTCTCTTCCCCTGAATTCTCTATCTCGGATTTGAATTATCATTTCCAGTGTCCGAGGCAGGTCTGTTAAGTCTACACCACACTGCGCTGCCTGCAACATAAACCTATATTGAGTGGGGTGTTCAAGGCAGTGGAACTTCCACAGTGCTGCCACAGAGAGAGAATCCAGAAAAATCAAATTAAGGTAACTTAGTTTTCTCTTGCTTTAGTTCCCATCTTTCAACACATCCTTCTGATTCCATCTCTGGCACGTAATGCAATTTAGACTCCCTTCAGAATACATGAGGGATGCAGTGAGATTGAAGAGAGTTTGAGTAATAGGTAGGTTCTATTAATAAAAGGGAGTCTAATTTATCTGCACTACTCACTGTCTCTAAACTTGATCCATGGACTTAGTTCAGTTCAAGAACTGCTAGTCATGTGATTAGAAAGCCTCCCAGGCAGTTTCTGAATATTTTGTGGCTATTGTCAGATACTGGCTCACCAGCCCATGTTCGTGGAGCATTTATGGTAGTTGAGACTACAGGAAAATAAAAAGATTGCTTGGGCGAGCTTGTTGTATTTGAGATCCTATTCCTTTTGAACTCTCTCACAAACGTTTCTTTGTGTTGATCAACTTTTGTTGGCCATGAGAGGGTAAGACTTACAGTTGTCTGTATCCTTCTTGAAACTCACAGGGATTCCTCTTGAGTATAAGGGATTCAAGTGGAGTATGTCTGAAGTCTGATATTCCACTTAGTGTCACAATGTTATTTTCAGCGAGTGATAAGTGCTGAATCTGAGGTATCTTTGGCAGCTGTTTGAAGGATGTAAAGTGGTTTTTATTGACATTTAGTTCTCTGCATCTGTAAAGTACAAAGTGTATGACATCACTGATCACATCCGTAATAGTACGTCCCTGTAAGCCAACACAGGGATGGCTCTTCAGGTAGTCGAAGTCATGGCAATTTAGGGCTTCCAATGAGAGATACAAGAATCTGATTCCCCGAGACCTGCTTTCACAATAGTTTTACATTTGTGCTATTTTTGCCTACCCATGGACTGCAAGATCAGATCCCTACACTTTATACTCTCAGCTTTCTTTATATTATACAATGGATACATCATTATTCTTGTTCTCAGTATTACAACTTTCCATATACCTAGACATACGACCACACAGTAGCAATAGATGGATTGTAAAAATAGAGTTGTCACGGTCACACTTGGCCTCTCTGCTTGGGTTATGTTCCACCATCTCTTCATACAGAATCCTTCAGTGTTGAACAATGTTCCCCTTCAGCACAAATATTACTGAACTTGACGAGACTCATAATTATTCACCAGGAATAAATGGGACATCATCTGAACTCCTGGCTGAATATTTTCAACTTGGGGATGACATGAACTCAGAATAGCAATATACTGATGGATTCTCAATATAATACCCCCCAAAATATCATATTTTGACAGTTCTCAAGAGACTGCTCCAGCTAAATTATAATTTTGATTTCTATCATATTGCATAAAAATAGAAACAGGACATTTTGTCTACCTTGGCAACCTTATGGCACTTAGGTCTGTCAAAGAATTGTCCACCAGCCAAAGTTTTTCCACCCGAATTAGTCTTTGGAGAATCCTTTTAAAGTTTTCCACCTGGTAAAGATCACCCAGGTCCTGAAATGAAAGGTTCAACTCCTGGGAAGGGAAAAACAAAAGAAATCCCTTACATTTTTTTCTTACTTTCTAATAACTACATCATTAAATCTTTTCAATGTCAGAATTAGTTAAAAGATGAATCTATTTTATTTTGCTGCTTTTATAACAATTGATGGTGCCAATTGCCAAAATCACCGTAGAATGTTAGTAATACACTACGTAATTCTTTGAAAGTAAAGAAGAAAGAAACCATCTCTTAAGCATGTGAATCTTACTGTCCAGCCCCTCCTTCCTCTTTTTTTTGAGTGGGGATGCCAGCGTGTGTGTGCTCTGGGTGGAAAAAGCAGGACTAAGTGATCACGGCTCATTGGTTTGGTTTCAAAACTCATTCGAAACTCATCTGGAAAAAAAGTGCTGTGCAGCAGCCAGACATCAATATTCCCCAGTCTGTATCATATGTTTATGCACAGGGAGAGATGTGATCATCAGTACTGGATCTCAGTGTTGAAGTTACTACCTGGCTTCCTCCTTGATCTTAGGGAGGTCGTAACTTACTGCTGATCAGAACCAGCAATAATGTAGTATCTCCAGCCAAAACAACTGCTCAGGCTGGTATGAGGAGAGAGTGAAAGAGCTGAAATGAAACTACTCCATTCTCTAACCATTCATTTATCATCAATTTTTGAGGAAGGCACTAAGCAGGCAAAGAATGTCACTAGTTCTTATGTGCCTGAGCACAAACGAAGACCTGTCACAACACAGGAGTTTATTATTTCGCGTCACAACCCAAATAACAGTATATTCTAGTGTTTCTTCCAGCTTGTAAAAACCTCCTAGTTTACAATGTCATAGTGCCAACCAGAGCTTTAAAAGTGCTAACTGCAATGAGCAGCCAGCACATTATTATTTGGCTTATTTACTATTACAGTACAAAATGTTAATGAGAAAGTTTTACAGCGCAGTTTTCCCAGTTCTCTTGCAGTTTCTTTTGCCACTTCTCTGTGTCAGTTACTTGTTTTCTTTTTTTCAAAGTCTGTTCTTCTCCTCTGAAAAACAGCTCTTCTTCTGAGGGCCCTGGTCAGAAAAAAAGCTTTACAATAGTGGATGTGATATGGAACTGGCACCTAGTTACTTGCTGAAAGATTATATAGATGGCTGGGAAGAGATCTGAAATGAAGAAATATATATGATATTATAGGTGTGTGTAGGTTTCCAGGCTTCTAAGATGTAAATTAATGTGAAGATTTTTCTACCATTTCTGGGCTCATAATTCAGCAAGCAATCTAAGGTCGTGATGATTTGGTACATGGTTACTAAATGACATTTCTTCTACAGCTCAGAATAAAAGCTTTTTCTAAATGGTTGAGCATAAGCATCTGAGTTCTAAAATACTGTTTCTATATATTCTTTCACATGCTAAGAGTTTATATAGCGGTTATGTACTTATCCCTTAATTGACCTCAGAAAGGGATACGTTTGTAACTTCCAGACCACTAACAACAGCTGCAACTGGGATCAATAGCCATACTACAAAACCTCATTTGTATTAAGAATGACACACGCTGAAGACTTAAACTCTTAAGGTCTACTGAAATGCTTACAGCTATGGACATCTTCAAATTCCTAACTACAGCAAGGACAGTGTGGAATTTTTCCACTGTTTAGTCCCAAACATGCAAACACTGGCTTTTAAAATCCACCTTTTATTCTCTGTTCCTGAGCGTGTCTGTAGATTGTAATTGGGCCAATCCAGTCTTAAAATAAAATATATGTGCCACTGTTTGCAAGACTGGATTTCACTCTTGGTTTCTTGTTTGGCATATGGCTATTGCATTGTGAACAGTATTTAAATGTTAATGAACTTTTGAGAGAAGTAATCGACACCACATTAATACTAAAAATTTTCAAATTACAGTTCTGGCTTTTGTTTCCCATTGTCAAAATTATGAAGGGTATTTTCCTAGTGATTAAAAAAAGTAAGGATGTACAGTATGGGATGAAATCCTGCCCCTTTTCAAACCAATGGCAGATTTCATGATTTAAGCTCATAACATTTAAGGACATACTTAAATAGAGTAAATAGAGTTAAGGCTTAAACGTGAATATGTCTTTTTGGTCTTTACCTTCTCTCACTCGGGGACAATAAAGCTGATTTCCTCGAACATCATGTTCTTCTATGTCACACCAGCCGAGATACTTGAAGGAATCTGAAGGAAGCTTTAAAAAAAAGCAAAATAAAGATATAAAACCATCCGTTAAGGTTTTTCAGTCTCTGGCATTGTATTTTCTCATTTTTCTGGCCTTATTACAGTAGAAATAATATTCATAGATGTTTACAATGTCTTCTGCCTTAATACCATCTGGTGAATAGCAAAATGATGTATGGAAGTGAGGATACCACGGCATGCGTTTGTGTACGCTTATGTATGTAAACACATTTCTGGACAAGCTTACATACAATATATCCTGAATGCAACTGTGGCACTAAATCTAAATAGAGAAAACCTGCCACCACAGTCAAGAATATGAGGTTTCTACCCATTCTGCTTTTCCACTAAAACATGTTCTGAAATTTCCAGGGCATCAGTCTCCAAGGAGGGAGCAAGGAACAACGTCTCTAACTCTGCCTGTAGTGGGTGGAGTAGGTGTGATTTGTGTCATGCCCAACAGACACAGCACCGCGATTGCCTGTGGTGGGGGAATGTCTCAGTGCAATGCAGCTTGGCATTTGCTTGAACATCCAGCATTTCTTTCACTGGAAACCATGATGGTGGAGTTGAGCGGGGAGCAGAGACGGAGCACGCGCCTCTGACTCACCCCCTCCAGTTAAAGCCACATCCAGAAGCTGGTAAATGCTGTAGGAATTCACAGTTTAGGTGTACTTTACCACAGCTCATTTTGGTTTATTTCTATGAATTTGTTCAAATACTGGAGAGAGAACTTCTCACAGAATATCTGTAGTGTTACCTTTCATAGCACTCCCAGTTAAGAGATTTTCTAGCAAATGTACAGAGCTTCTTCAGGACTTATTATAAACTTGCCCATTGCATCCAGTCCTGTGCATAGTGCTCAAAGGCTGAGTCAAATCCCTTGCCACTGCTGACACCATATCATATACTCTTGTTTATAATCTGACCTAGCTTTGGAAGATAAAAGGAGGCAAAACATAATCAGCTTCAAAGCTGAGGAAGAGATTTCTGCCTTAGTTACTCTTTGTCAGTGTCTCTCTCCTATAAACGTGTAATCAGACCGGTAAGTCAAACACTTACTGGGGATGGTAGCCCAGAATCACAGTTCTGCCTGATGATTCCTCTGTTTTGTGATAAAACCAGTGGAATAGTGTGTGTATCACTTAGGATGGAGTAGCAGGATGAATAGGATTTACAGAATTTTTGATTGCTTGTAGTCTGACCTGAGGAACTAGAGAGGACATGTTAAACCAGTAATTGATTCCGTTCAAAGAAATGCAAACTATTTTATAATAACAGAAAATACAGAGTAGCAAGGGGTAGGACTTACCACCAGATAATAGCCACATGATCCGGAGGTCAGACCATAGGTAATCCCCTCTAGTCCCTTAATGGGACCTCTCACCTAAGTACCTTTTACTTACACGTATGAGGCTTTCACAGATATGTCCAAACATTAGAAAGAGGAACTTACTGGCAGTTTGTTAGAAAAACTCAGTCTTGGATAAAATGAAGAACTGAACTTGTTCAATAGCATGATATGTACCTTCTATTCTGTATAGCCCTGCTTTTATGGATCCAGGTTGTATGAAAAGATATCTCAATTGCATATTTATTTTAACTCCTTGACTATGTTTTAGTAGAATATCGAGGCTCCAGAGAAGATTTGAACTTTGTTCAGTAGAGTCTTGAAGTCATGTGCTTGCATGCTTTCCTAGTTCATTGCCTAAGAACACTTTCAAAAATACATTTTATATACCCCAAATGATGCAATTTCTCCAATTGTGCTTCAGAGAGATTGAATAATTTGCAGACTGGCAGCTGCAATTTAGAAATTTACCATGGAATACTTCAAAAAAATAATTTTAATTTAGTAAGTGAGTGCATATAGCAGTATAATTTGACTTTTACTGTACAAGCTCGGTGAGAGCTTGCCAGAAAGTATCAGCTGTCAGTAAGCATCATTAAAACGATTATAGTCAGGAGCAGAAATGGAGAATAAAAATGCAGCTTTAAAATGGTCTAGTGAGGATGGTAATGAAAGTTTCATATTGAGTGTAACAGACAAGCTAAATAGAACATCAGTTAAAACTTACGATTACAGATTATTGGTAAATAATCATGAAGAGACACATACTGTCGACCTTACTAAGATTGTTTTGCCTTTTTTAAACCTCAGCAAAACCCAGTAGTACATCTTTCCTGGCTTTTGCCTGAAAGTGCATACAGACTGCACAGAACAGTACTGACATAGGGAAGTAATCCTCCCTTCATGCCTTATGTTTGGTTTTTTAATGGGATCAAACCAGCCACAATAAACCGTAGGTGACTTAAAGGAAGCTGAGCAAGCTCAGCATTTCTGAAAATAACAGCTATTTACTTAGGCATTTTTAGAGGTCATCTTGAGGCAAACAGACCATTTTCATGCGTGTGTGCTGCTACAGATCAGCAGGCATTCACACACACACAGAGCCACCCTGTGAAAAGAGGATTTACATTAGGTCAATATAAAAAAAAAGAAAAAAAAAGTGCTGAGAACTCTTGTTTAGCCCTATGTTGGTATTTGTTTTGCTTCCTTGTATGTTAAATGAGGTCATACCAGAGAAATATGTAGAAATTCTTTTATATTTAAGAAAAAGATCTGTTATTCTTAGTTTTGGAAGCGATTTGTTAGGATGTATTCATATGACTATTTATAACTGCAAGACTTTTCAAAACCTACCTTCCTCTCAGCTAGATACTACCTCCTCTGCTGAGACATGAATATACACTCCTAGTCCCTTGAAATGTGGGATAAACCATTTTAGCTGAACCATTTAACATGATATCTATTCTGATCTTTTGGCAGAAGCCCACTCACAAAATTCTGTATCGGTGATAGAAAATAAAACATAAAGTTCCAGAATCAATATGTGATAAGACTTCTCCAATTAGGTGGGTAGTGAGATTTCTTCTGGAAAGAGTGACAGAAGGAAGCATTTTTCACCTCAGAACTGCCTGAGTTTAATAAGCACCAGCTGGACCCTAACATTATGTCACAGAAGATTTTTCTGAAGGAGCAAGTGCAACACTGCTTTTCTCTCCTTTGCTTTGTCTTCCTTACTATTTTGCTGCAAAACTGATGCAAAAGAAATGGCAATGAATGAGGCAGGATGCAATTCCAAACAATTACAGATCACACAATACATGAAAGTAACAAAATTTTCTCCCTTGATTGTGAGGCCCTTCGGCTGGATATGAATCTCCAATGACACCTCTGGGAGCAGCACACTAGATTATGTCAAGCATTAGGGGGGAAAAAAATTAGATTCATGATGTCTGTCCAGGCTGAGTCATTTCCTCTTACTTTGCCTGCAGTGAGAAATTGGTGGTTATCATAAATCATAGGCCTAAATTCTTATGAGAGAGGAATTAATTTCACTAATGGAAACCCTCTGTGGCAATAGCATTCCTCCATTCTCTCTCTTCTTGGGGTGGGGAGGGTATATATGATGTCTTTTAAGCAGAGATACTTGACTATATTTTAAGAATCCTATAAAAGAGGATTGGAAAGTAAACTTAAAATGATAAGGAAGAAAAAAATCTTGCATGTGACCAAATTCTAATTTCTGAGGCGGGCCCTCAGTCTTTGTTTGTATCATGGCCACAGCTTTGCCAACTGATATCAAAACCACGTACAAAATTTCAGAATACTCAAGTCAACTTTAAACAGCTAAAAGCTCCATATGGTTAAAGTATGATTTCTCCCACCTAGCTGGAGTTGCCAGCCTGCAAAGCCAGGCTTAACAAATTTTGTTGGCTTGAGAGGGAGAGTGGAGACAAGTGGTTATATTTCAGCTGGAGTGAACCACGGTCCACACTGTCAACATGAGAAGCCCACAGACTTTCCTGAGAGTGGACACAACTTCAGGGCATCTGAATTTTGATGAGGAGGATCCCACTTCAATTGCCTAAAGAGTGCTTTGAATTAGTGGACTTCTCATCACTTCAAAAAAGCTCAGGGAAATCATTCTGTTCCATGTAGCATAATTAAAATACATAAAATAGCCATTTCATCTAAATAATTAAAGAAAGAAACCAAAAAATTGAACAAAGCAATTCTTTGCTAGCATCTTGAAATCTAGAGTGCTGCATATGAGCTGAATAGAGGTAGCATGGACTGTGGGGGTAAGCAAAAGTACTCATGACTAACCCAATGTATTTTATGCATTTTCCTCAGCAAAAGTCTCAATGGGGAATTAAGTGGCTGAAATATTTTGTAAACTGGAAGGAATGAGTATAGAACAGCCACTGCATTTTTCAAAACAAGATTTATGACATATCAGGCCATATCCTGGAAAATCATGCACTCCTATAGAGTTCACTGATAAAAGTCACACTTTATCAAGATGTCAGTGTCAGTCGTGTGTCCGTGAAATGGGTCTGCCTCTCCTCCCACTGACATCTTGGCAAAATTTTCATAGACAACAAAATGCTGTAAATTTCCTAACTGCAGTGCAAGTACATTTGAGTCCAGCTGACATTAAGGGTAGAATATATTAAAAGCCCATTAAATACTTTCAAGAGCTGTAGCTGAGCTACTTCTGAAACTACATCAGTGAAAGATATTCCGAGTGAAACATATTCCTCCTGTGTATTATTTTAGATATTTGGCTGTTAAGAAAAGACTGTCAGTCAAAAGACTCCTTTCTCCTGATATGACTGGCAGCCTTGATAAACAAACATCTTAGACTCTACAGCACAGGTTCAGTTTGCCTCACAAAAAAGGGCAAATGGAAAGCTCAGTGGAAGAGGAGTAAAGATAAAGAAGGTTTTAAGCAAATTCTTGCAGTTGGGATTTGAAAGGCTTTTGTCCCAGTATTTTGAGGAGTTTTGGGGTCTGGTCTAGCTTCCAGTAGTCTTATCCCCAGCAGCCTCGAGCAGGCTTAGCTTTCACTGAACCATGGCTGCTTTCCCCATAGATCTGAAATGCCCTTGATAAAAGATTTGGGAACAAGTAGTAGAGCTATTTATACTACCTCTTCACATATTCAGAGTCAAAATTCCTATGAGGCTCGCTACAGCTTCACATCCCACCAAATCACAGAATATATATGATGGAAGGGCCCGTACTCCCGTGTGGTTGATCTCAGCAGAGGTCAGATTGCTATTTAAGAGCAAAGTGCTCCAAACTCTTTCAGTCCTGTTACTATGGAAGTGAAAAACATGGATCATTCTAAAGGAACGAAATCTAACATATTTTAAGATCATCTTTAAGAAACAAAACAAAACAAAACAAAAACCAAACCCCAAAATAAAGTAAGAAAGGGGTGATAAATCCTCCCAAAGAGAAGAGTTCTTATATCTAGGACAGAGCTGCTGATTTTGCACAGGCTCTAAGAGAGCTGGTCATGGGTCTGTCCAAACCACTTGCACAAATAGCTGTTTGCTTGCATGATACAAATACCCAGTTACTTATGTCGTCTCAGTCAATTGCACATGCCACAGCTGATCAACATAAATCAACTGCAGGGTTAACTTACAAATGCAATTTGTATAGGTATTTAAAAGAGAGCAAACTCAGAAGTCAGGCTGTGCTTTGTTCAAAATGCACACAATTTACTTCTATGTAGCAGCTGTTGCTTGTATGCAAATATTTATTATGAGAACTCTCTGATCTTAGAACAGTAGAGGACTTGGACATAGTGTTTCCATGGTCTATTACCTTTCAATTATTTTTTTATAGGAGTTTTATGAGACATTATGCAACATTTTGAAGCAGTTCTTTTGAGCATAAGTTAGTGGCAAACACACCTGTAAGTTATGGTTACAATGCATCCTTGCTGTTAGCTGTATCATCAATTATCTTGCTTTATGCATCATAGAATTGCCCCCAAAAAAACATAATTAACATAATTAGGTCTTATCACCATAATTATACATTCCTAGCATATTAACTAACATTCCATACAGCTCTTCATGGATCTAATTTGCAACGATGCAAATTCTACATCTCAATCAATGTGTCTTTCACACATTTTTACAACAAATTATACATTTTTTTGAGACACCTTTTGTCTTTCAGTAATCAGCCAACGGCACCAAGAAAAAAACCATTTTTCTTCCTGTTTTCACTGCACAACAATCTCCATCAGCAATACAGGTCGGTACATTTCAAAAAGATACTCAATCCTGTAACACTATCTTTGTTGTCAAAGCATGTCAAGCCAGCTGTGCAATGACTACAGTTACTTCTCTTCTTTCACCCTCCTACCTTTCAGACATGTCTTGCTGTTGCATCAAATCCTCACATCTTGGATAAGGCCATTTGTCTACAGTCAAAGCTTATCTTCCCACCTTTGCCCCTGCATAGAGAGGTAGTTCTACATCCTCTGAAGAGAGGTAACTTGCAAGGATCCTGGCTGGGGCTGTATGGATTCACTGTCTCCAAGGAAACACTGTCACCTCGCAACGCAGTCACGTTAGGAGCTATTGTTACCAATCTCTTAAGCACATCAAACAAATTCCTGTGCTGATCCAGCTGGTATCAATGAACCGTCTTTCTAGAAGGTGGCTAAAGATAGGTTGGTGATACCTGTAGCAAGATAGGTGATCATCCAGATGAATCTCTAGTGTGCTCACTCCAGCGACTTCACTTTTCTGAATTGCTTTCAGTTTTGCCCACTTGAAGTTTATCTTTTCTTTGCTTAAAAGATCCCCTGCTTCATTAATGGCTGTTAAACGCTCTGTTGATTTATCCAAGGACTTTGGATGAAAAGAAAATAGATACTTAAAGAGTGTCATATTTTATGTACCATTCATGAAAGTTCTTCATGAGCATTTCTTCACTCTGTTGAATGTCCTTGCCTCATTTGAACATGCTCAGCTGTTTTATAAACAATTTTCCTTCCAGGCTTCCTTCTTTGAGTTTGCATCTGAGAATGAAAACAAGAGACCCTACTCTTGGTGGGAACTGACAGGTCAGTTTTGTGTCTGCTTTTATATTATATTTTTCTTAAAACATTAAAGCTATAGGTTCTGCGAATAAGTCTAGTGAAGCTATTCACTTCAAAATGTGTGTGATATAATATTCGTTTCACTCACTCAGACAAAAGTGCAGACATTGGCAGTGTGCCACTGATGGAATTGCAGCAGCCCAATATTGTTACGGGCATTGGCTAGTCCCTGCTGAAGTTTACAGATGGCTTTTAAACTCTAACAGTAGTTACGGGAACCAAGTTTCAGTGCTGCGCTGTGTAAGGTTATAATAGAGCAGTCAATCATTCCCCATTGATCTGCATCTCCCACATTACAGGTACAGTTCCTTCTTCACTTGAGCTCCTAGGCTTCATGCTGGAAGAAGAGGGGGTAAATAGATTAAGATCAGCGTGGAAAAAAGTACACAGTAAACCCCTCTGCCTAGGGATATTCAACTGGAAATACCATATAGTCACAAACCTCTATGCTTCACTTACTACCTTTCAATTTCTTCACAGAAAAAATATTCCCTACCTTCCCGTTCCTCCAGATTTCTCTTTTCTCTTCTTCTTGGTCTCATCATTATAAAATCTTTCTGTATAGAAAGGCATGTGCTTTCCCCAACAGTGACTGAAGTCTCCAAAACATTCTCTCAGAAATGCTGCTGGCAAACTTCACTGTGCCAGTAAAGCACAGGAGCATAATGTTTATCCGAAAATTTCAGCTCCTGTGCAAAAGTATTTTGTGGTTCCAAATGTTGAATTGTCAGATCATTATCTGAAATTTAACAAAGTAGTCATTCCACGCGGGTTTCACTAAAACTTTAGGTGGCATGAACTGAGTTTATTACAGGATGGGCAGAGGATGGGGTGTTAAGAGTTTCATCAGGTCACTTGAACATATCTTTTCTCTATGGGCCAAGACAAAAAATAACATTTATTTCTAAATTAAAAAAAGACTGTAATTTACGGCCTTTCTACTGACCATTTTTCCTCTCTCTCTCTATAATGAAAGGTATTGGACCACATTACAGCCTAATGGGCTTCAGATCTTCTATGGCAAATGCATTCCTCATAAAGCATATGAAAAAGCATCTATGTGCTATTTCAGTGAAATGACATATTTAAGATGGTGTCGGCCTTTCCATTATAAACACTATTTTTCATATCTTTACAACCTGCCCTGTAAAAATGTGTTTCTGCCAAGATGTTCAGCAGCATGTCCCACCCCTGCAAGAAAGAAATAGTTTTTCCCACTTCATCCAATTTTGATCAATAATTTTGTCTTTGAAATGGCTGAGCAGGGCAAATAACAGGGTGGGCATCAGTCTCAACCACGTGTCTCTCCCATCTACATTCGACCGATCGGGTGTTTCCCTGCATGTCCTACAGGTACGTGAAGTATATATGAACTGGGCAGAATACGTCTCATCCTGAGATCTGATTAATGATGGAAACGATTCAAATTATTATGACTGCTGTAGGCCACAAGAGGCCCTACTGTTCTGGGAACCACAGAAAGCCAGTAAAATAGAGTTTGCTCCAGAGAGTTTGTAGTCTAGTTGAAAAGAGCAGACAGACAAAGAGTAGGAGAAAAGAAATAATATTATCCCTCCCCCTTTTATACAGAAATAACTGAAATGCTCAGACCATGAAATGCTGGCACTGTAGTAGTCAACAGCAAAAATTCTGTTAATGTGAATAGGGTCAGTGTAGGGTTTAGGGTTAATCCATCTGGGGTCCGGATGATGGAACACCAATATGATGATCAAAGTAGTAATAGTTTATTGAGCTTAGCCGATCATTTTTATACAATTCTATAAGTTGTTTAGAAATTCTAATTGGTTGCTGCATGCAAGCATTTGGTGTCCACGCGCACAAGCATAAACGGTGATTGGTTACATCGGTACTGTCCTCGCGCACAGACGTAAGAAAAGGTTAGTTATACACGCGCATAAACATAGGACATAATTGGCCGTATTAATTAGAGCATGCAAGACTTGTCTTAGTCCAATTGGTCGAGATAAGTCCCTGAATTGAGGTTGTTTGTGCCAAGTTCCCTTTATCGTGGAATGTGCACCTATGTTTTTCTAATTGGGATCTTTCTTCTTCTATCTTCTTGCTTAGTCTGTTCAAAGCCTTCTAAAGGTGTCTGGAACACTCTTGTGACCATGAGCTACTTTCAGGCCTGATAACTAAGTTCCATATAATTGAACCCTACAGGTCAGCATTCATACAGGATTCACAGAGACTGACTTCACTGAGATCAGACTAGATGAATGATCTGGCTTTAAAGTCTATGCATTTAAATGGCTGAGTTTTTCTGATCTGACATTATGTTAATCATCGTTAAAGAATATTTAAATGATACCTCTATTATAAAATTTTTCTGATTCAGGAATACAGAAGCTTGTAAAAATCAGTTTGTTGATGTAATTTCATGTTCTTTATGTAAAATTCTTACTTTACTTAGTGTTAGCTGGATACTTATTGGTGATATCAAACCATTAGGTTGATGCTACCACTAAAATCAGATCTAAAAACTTAATGACACTACAGTGACAGCAGAAAGTTAATTTCTATATTGATCTTACCTGGTTTGACTATATCCAGGAATCCATGGCATTCGTGTTGGATGAATCAGTTAGAGAGAGAGAATTTCTTTGAATATTTCATTAGTATAATCTGCATGGATACTCATAGGAAGCACTAGAAAAGGAACACAATATTAAGCTCATATATGCTCATCTGTGCTTCAGCAGATAAGCAGGCACACTTGCATAAACTAACTGGTTATTTTGCTGAGTTACCTAGGCAACAGATTTCTTTTTGTCCTGCCCATTCAGGATTCCAGTAAACTATGTGACTCCCACTGGTAGGACTTGGAGAGCATTCACAAGGAAAAGCCAAGTACTGCAGAATAAAGCCTTGGATAGAAGAGGAGCAGAGTTAGTGAAACATTTCATCAGGGTTACCAGACAAAAAGGAATCAACAACTAGCTGCATAAATAATTGAAGTGAAAACTACATATGTCTGGTTTTCTAAGGTGTTATAAACCCATGAATTCCAAGAGGTTTAGAGGGGCTGTAACCAAGCAACAAGTACTGAAACTTGGTTCTCTCTTCTGGAAAAACAATGGGCTTGCAAGTCATAATGACAATATCTGGCACTGAAGATTGAGTCTTTCCATTGATTTTATGGTCTTTGGATCAAGCCATAAAAAGATATGTTTATGGAATGAAGAATGGCATTTTTATTTGGCTTAGGAGAGACTTATTTCAGTATCAAATCTTACTTTTCTCATAAAATGTAGGTCAACAATTTCTGGATGAAGTAGACTTTTTCTAACACTAAAGAAAGATCACGTATTAAGTAATGTTTTCAGTTTTTTTTCTCAAAAGTTTCTTTTCAAAAAAAATAATGGCTATAATTTGCCTTCTCTTGCATTTGGCAACCTATCTGTGCATGTATGAAAGAGAAAACAAAATCGTATCCCCAGTGAAGTCAGTGGCATGCAGCACTCCTGTTGATTGATGTGCAATAATGATTTCTCCCATTATATGTCTCACTGAGATGAGATATATTTCCCCTTTCACCTTAAAACATGGCTTTTTATATTGAATGAAATTATTGCATCCCTAATCCACAGATGCACATAAGCTTATGCTTAACCTCTTAGCCCTTAAGAGTAATGCCATTGAATTCAACTGGAGCAGAATCAAACTTGTATATGCATATAGAAAAAACCCAAAAGGTATCTGCCAGATATCCGCCAGATTCTTCACAAGAGATTGAACCAAGCATTCTTTTACAGAGGTCGTGGTTTAGAGCTCATTGAAATTGATAGGCAAACTGCCATCCATTTTAATGAGCTTTCTGTCAGTCTTCACTTGTCCAAATGCCGTTTCTGTCTAATTCTCAAAATTTGAAACATCTTATCCAAAGCTGCCAAAACAAACAAGATCAGACATCTGATGAAGCCACCCAGAGTTGAAAACTCCGACTTCAGGGCAGTCTCATTTGCCTCCATCCGCATCTTTATTATGAATCTCATGTTTCATCTTTTCATATGTTAATTGTTAATAATTCCGGAAAGAATAAAACATTCATTAAGTACTTCCTAATTTATTGAACATAAGTTGCATCAGGTAATTTTAATCATATGAAAATCATTCTAAATTAATTTTGATAAACAATTTCCTGTTGCAGTCTTGTAAGCTTCCTTTTACACCATGTCATTTGAAGCAGTATCTCTGGTTATTCTCCTGTCTAACTTTTGTCATTGCAGATGCCACCATATTTCCATAAATTGCTGTATTTATTTATGTAACTGCTGCCAACTGCTAAAGAGTTATGTTTCCTTTTTTGTAGAGAATTGATTATGTGAATTATATTGAAAAAATTGTTTCACTTCATCCATCAAACCCTTGCCTTCCTGAAACACAGCTCTCGCAAATATGGGAATACTTAGGAGTCACTAGAGCACTCCTTTATTAAACTGGCTTTACGAAGTTGTCATATGTTAGATATTTAAGATAAATAGGCATAATCTCTTTAAGTATGAAACGGGAAAACTACTCATAATACATTTGACTCATTCAGTCTGCCATTATCAATACCAGCAGTTCTCAAATTTTTTACACTGGGCAGCCTTTTGTCTGAAATACTTTGCACCTTTCCCTCCTTTTCTCCCCAGTACCGTCCTGTCTCACATGTACATCTGTTTCATTCATATACTGAAAAACCTGCACACACAATACACCAATCTCCACCCGCACAGCAACCCAGTTTTACATGCATATTTACAGATATATGTATTTGTACATGTATATGTATTTGTGTGTGTATGTGTGTGTCTACGCGTGTGTGCATGTTTACATGCATACACATATGTAACTAATGTGCAAAGACAGGGAGGGGAACAGAGTGTAAATATTCTTATACAGGCGAAAATTTCATGGAAAACCATTGCATTTCAGTACAAATGTGCTTTAAAACATATCTACTCTCTTTCAAAGATCTATCCATTCTTACTTTTGTTTCAATGATACAGTATGTTTTACTGAACTACATTTCTGGTTGATGTTACTCCATTGTTGGGCTAAGATGGTAAAAACTACCCAGCTCTATATATGCTAAGAAAGGAGTGAAAGAATAGGAAAGCATGCAAATGCAATACAATTGAATGATAAACATAATTCAGTTGTTTAAAATTCAGAGACACCTGCCCCCATTGCAACCAAAGAAGGAACTGAGAACTATGAACATGGATTTACAGGCAGAAGTTGCTCCTGACATCTCTGATTTTTTTTCACCTTATTCTTTCCTCGAGCCTTATTGCCAAAAAAAAAAAAGTAGTTCAAACAAATGTCTTGTTATTCACTGCCTGCAAGGATACTAAAGATGTTCTCTAGCTGAAAACAGAAAGCAGGGCCTCCTATAACCATGGGGAAGACAAGAGAGAAACACTATGAGGAGAAACATCTATTTTTATTAAAGGCATTGTGTTCATGCAGCTTTTGTCAGGAAATCCAAGTAATTTGCTCCCACTTGCTTTCAGTTTGAAAAAATGGCAGCCTTGTGTTACAAGAAAGGAGAAACAGCCTTGTTTCTCTCCAGTTCTTCTTTTATAGGAAGGAGACAGACGCACTGTAGCTGTCCATAATGCCTGCCTTTAAAGTTAGAAACTGGCATGTCCTGCCAAAAGAAATTAAATGTAATGAAAATGTGTTTCTGGTCAAAGTCAGAAACTGCATTTGCTGTATCACAGTATAAGTGTCCTGAGGGCTACACGACATTCTCCTTTCAGCAGTACTGCAGGTATTTAAACATTCTTGGGACTGATTTTCCATTGCTTTGTCCCTCAGCTAAGTATTTGTACCTGCTGCTAAGCAGGTGTGAGTGCTAGCCTCACCAAGTGGGGATTTTGGAGTAACAAGCATTTTGCATTCACAAGGCACAGATATATACATCTATTTTAAATCAGGTCTACTGATTTCAGTAGAGAAGGAATTCTTGACTCATATACATTCAAAAGACAAGATGACCTTAAAGTATCTCCAGATGGATAATGTACCTTCCCTTTACTCTGCACAACACTGTCTTTCCACCCAAGTTCTGGTACTGTAGGACACCAAATCTGTTGGCGGGACTTCCCAGAGCATCTGTTTGTAATCACTGATAAGGGAGTGCACCATCAATATGCATTAGTCTTTCCTGCCAACTGATCAGTTTCAATCAGGGTCCAGTAAAGGCAATCCACTGGCTTGAAACAGAATGACTTCATCCAGTGCCTCTGTCTGCTTTAGCCCTCTTCATCCAAAATCCCCTCTGAAAACAAATCCTTATTATTTCATAGGTCCATTTCACCACCCCCTTACATTTTTGCTTTGACAGAGATGAGGTGATGGAAGCAGCAGGTTTTCTTTAAGGAAAGAAAGAAAAAAAAAAAGATTAAAAAAACATACTATTCAGGTCCATCCTGATCTTTGGACTTCAAAGAGGCTAAGTACACTGCTGGCCTAAAGGGGGGTTATGAAGGTGCCGTTAAACTACTTTATGTTACTATATTCTCTAGTTACAGGCCTGCCACTGAACTAATCTCAGACATAAACTATACCCATCTTTCAGCTGCTCCACTTTGTCTTGCTCTGCCAGCTCCATGCTGTATTCCAGCAGATGGGAAATACAAATTTCTTTTCTCCTTGACTGATACTGGGGGAAGAGGAGGGCCCTGTCTTCAGCAGGAAACATTATATGCTGTTGTTGCTTCTTCAGGCAAACAAAACTTATTAAAAAAGTGACCAGGTGTAATTCTCTTGATTAAGGTAGTTTAATATTTCTGCTGATACTTGTACTTTAATGTCTTCTTTCAGACCTCATAGTTTTTGCAGTTGAATTGTGAAAGATTGGCAGCTGAACTTCAGTAGTATTCCTCCTCATTTTGCATGCTGCCTTTGCTGTTTTGTAGAGCTATTGAATACAAAATGAAGCTGCAAGAGTGTGTTTGCTCTACAGCTAGCAAGGCATGAAGTACTTCTTTCTACAGCTGTGGCGTACATCCAGAATATTCGTAACAGTGTCGGAGGAGATGTGATTCAATGTGTGACATTTAGTGTGCTGTTGTGTGACACCAGATGATTAATGCTCACAGCAAAGCACAGTCTGGTTTAAATAAACAAAATTAAATATATTTTTATGATTATAGAAATCATGTGTTACATCTCTGAGGGAATGTCAGCTGCTGCTCACAAATGCTTCATCTTTGTTGGCTTGTTTTTAAATGCTTTGATTGTTCACTGGATTTTCCTACCACATAAATCCATTGACACTTTGGCCCAACAAGGCGAGTCAGTGATTTGGACAGTAGCTTGGGACACAGTGGGTAGCTGCACATCAGTCTCCATCTTGTTTTATGATCAGCAATTTACAGCATCATATTGTTCCAATTTTCAGCCTTAGAAAGAGAGTTTAAAAGGGCAGGGACCTTAACCCAGTGCCAAACTAGCAGGATTCTTCCTTCCCTACCACAAGGGCATTAGACCAACTGTACTTGCTGGTCACTCAGCATGAGGGTTACTTGCTCTCTTCCAGCAATGTTGTCTTCTGTGGAATGAGTCACTTGAGCTACAGTGAAATAGGTGGACCAGAGACCAGTTCCGAGTCCCGTGTGTGCCCTGGCAGTGCTCCAGCTGCGCACTAGAGCAAAACCGTACGAGTCAAACCACTGTCCCTCTGCATCTTCCCCTCCATGGGAAGGAAACGTAGGCATGCAAACCACTCGATTGTATCATATGCTAGTCAGTGATTACAGGCACAGGAGCCAAGGGGAAGCCAAAAAGAGTGCCAGCCTCACAGCAGAGGCAGAGCCACCTTCTCTCTTCAGATCTTAGCTGACAAGCCGGTAAAAAAGCATTTTCCTGCACAATAGCCTTGCCCCATGTGAAGCAGAATTTTAACCTGCAAGGTTCTAGGTAAGTTCTGAGATTGAGGACAGGAATAAGTATACTGCTTGACCAACTGTGTTGGGGAAAAATGAGTCCTAACTGCTGTGTCTGTGCAGGCTTAGATAGTGTTCCAGCAGCTTAAGTCACCAGCAGCATTATTGCCATACTTAAATTAGCATGACACACAAAAGCACAACACTGTCATAGATACCCCTTAGTTTATTAGGAGATTGTATCTTCCATATGCCTGTGCTGAATGTGAACACACCTGCAAAATTAATAATCTCCAAGCTCCATTTAAAAAAAAATAGGCTTTGTACAGAAACTCTAAAAAATAAGCAAGGCTTTAAAGCACTGAAGGAGATACAAATGTAAAACAGGTTTTCCACTTGAAAACCTTTGTCTATGGAATTGTCAGGATGTAGTTCCTGGGGAAACAGCAAAGACTTGGACCTGCCTTTTTCTTGAATGCTGTTCAGATAATCATGCTTACAATGAAGGGTGGAAAATGGGCTGCCAGAGGGTTAATGGGCCTTCCAAAAAATAGCCTTCCATGTTGCTTTTTGGAAGTCTCTTGTCATGGAACTATCATAACATAATCTCTGTACTCTTGTCATTCATAGAAGGAAGCATAGTTTAAGCAGGTGTTATCAAGGCTAAGAGAGCCTGAATTAACTTGTCTTAAAGATACTTCTTAGTGCACTGCCAATAAATCTACTAACAAGTTGCTGTATCGAGAAAATATATGCAAAGTAATACAGAGGCAGCATGTAAGGGAATGAGTTCTGCCAGCTCCTATTATGGGGGTCATGGCTCCTCTTCAGGGCCCTCTGTGTTGACAGTGGCTGGGTGGCTAGTGAGCTTTGCCGCTGCCCATCATATTAAACACTGATATCCCTTTATTTCCCCAGGATTCTCTGCCTTCATCTGTCTATTTATATTTACCTTGTGAATTGTCTGTGCAATGGTTGTAGGCAGAGGAATCTGCTGCCAACAGTTTCAAGAGACCTGAATTAATCTCATTTAACTTCAGGGACCTAAAGAGAAGGACTAAGCCAAGCTAGGCTCCTTTAAACAGTTACTGAGAAAGAAAAAGGGGCAAACAACCTTTTTATTCCATTATAGGCATCTTACACCAAGGAAAAGTCCTCCAGTCTCTAAACAAAGAGCGGCTTCATTATTTTGTACTGCATTACCTTATGGTTTCATGCAAAGATACTTAGGTTAGGTTTTGCTTACTTATTATAACATAATAGTAAAATAGTAACAGTGTTTGTGATTCTCATAGTATGTCCACATTTAATGGAGTGTCTGCACATGTGTACACACACAAAATACAACTTTATAAATTCTGCATCTTGAATGCTTATAGTCTTGACTTTTTTTGTTGTAGAAACATTGTGATTAGAAGTCAATTTCATATTTTCAGGTAAGTGGCCCAAAGTAATTTTTGCAAATTGGGCAAAAATCAAGTTCTTACTAATCACACAAAATCACAGGTGTGTCAGTTTCCACCCGGTTCTTTGCACTCATGCTTCAGGGCATAGCCTGAGAGAAACCTGCATGTGGTCCAAAACTGACTGAAACTAATGGCAATCTTTTTTTTTTTTTTTTTGATGGACTACAAAGGGATTTTGAACAGGCTCCAGCTGACTCTGATTAAATTTAGTTTTTTCTGATGATGCTCTTTGCTATGGGTGTTTTGGACACTATACGATTGTTTGCTTGATTTAAACATTTAAGGTTATGGAACTAGACATTCCCTAATTTCTGCTCAGAAATAACTGCACTTTAGGATGGCTTATGCCTACCTTGCTGTAATCGTCATAGTGAAGAGGAAGAACTGGTAATGTCCTCAGCTTTTATAAGTGCTCGATACAAGGCAAGCTATTTTACTCATGGTTCCAAGCTCTCTGTCCCACATGTATTACGATTCAAAAGGTCAGTAATCAAGAGATCACCTCCTCAGAACACCTCGTTCCATAGATGTATACACATTAAACTTGGAATGACACTGGAAAACAAATGAATTAAGAGTATTCAAGGTTAGCTTGTTCAACTTGCACCCTATGAAACTGTAGCAGTAAGACTAGCTCTGATACATTGGGACAATACGCCAATAATTTCTGTTCAAAAACTCTGAAGTGAACTTATAAACTGCAGCACACTGTCCCCGATTCTCTTTTTGTTTAGACCAAGGAGAAAATTCTGTAGGGGAAAAAGCAATGGAGACACATAGGTAAAACAGGCAGCAGCAACATTAGAATTGGCCTCTTTTACCTCTTGGTGGATTTCACCAAGGGCATTAATAGAAGCGGGAGTTTTATATGGTCTTGCTTCTACAAAATGACAGACTGGTCACTACACGCTGGTAAGCCCAAGCTGCAGCCTGACCCAAAGAGAATATTTCCCAGAAGAGACAATGGATTTTAAGATCAGTATTTCTCTTGTAATAAACTTGAAAAATTTTATTAGTTCCTGGGTCAAACTATGCCAGCTTTCTGGCTGTTACCTTTAGAAATATGCCATTTACAAAGTATATTGACAATGACAAAACTCTCAAATAAATAAGCTTTTTGTATCAGACTGCTGGCGACTGGTGAGATTTGGCATTGTCCAGACCATGATCTTTACAGGTCTCAGGGCAAGATTGGACTTCTTGATGTCTTTTATTTCTTAGTATGTTTTGACATGTTTCTTTCATTCTGTTCAGGCAATGCTATCACACACTTACCGCCGCAAACATTCCAGCATTGCAAATTGCTTGGTTTTGAAACATGACTCTTAACAAATATATGTAAATAGAGTAAAAATAGTAAACTCTGATTTGGTCTAAACTCTTTTGGTAGCATCAGAATACCTGAAGGAATGGCTGAAGCTCACCCAAACAAATTGTTATTAAAGAAAAACCAGGATTTTTTCATGGCCAATCCCAATCCCTTAATGAGAACACAAAAGACACAATTTAGACACAACCCAGATTTCCTCTATGTTTTTTTCTTCCTTACTTAAAAGCACTTCTATATAAAGACAGAATAATTTTTCTGTAGAAATTCTTCCCTCAGTTTGTCCAAAAGATGACTCTTCCACAGGGAAGAGAAGATGTGTGTTTATGAGAGACAGATAGTAAAACAACTTGTTATCAGTAAAGCATGGGTCATATCTGAAACATCATTCATATTGTGATTCAGTATGGCTGAAAAGATAAAAAGTCAAGCAATGGGCTAAATTCCCTAGCTGCAGGAACAACTTCAATCTTTTTCCGCAGCTGGGTCCTAGTAGACCTCAAATTTTACTACTGCTATCTGCCAGATTATTTTCCAGAACACAGTGTCACAAACATATCATTAAGAAAGAAACCTCTCAGACTATTTGATCACAGTTTAAAGTGGAGAGTGCCATGAAGACATTTGCATACCATGCTTTTTTGGAACAGCTGCCAACATTTTCAGCTTTGCTGTTCCTGCTTTGGAGTTGCACCTGAGAATGATCAGCTGCCTGACTTCCAGACACAGCCATTAACAGAGTTTGAAGGCTGTATTTGTAAGGTGTTTTGAAAAAATCTGAACAATTCCTAAAATAGTGAGTGGAGTTGAGACTCACCTATTGTTCGGATAATATATTTATCTTCACCACCTTTCTCCATTTACCTGCCTGCCAAAGTGACTGTGAATAAGTCAGATGTCCTTCATTAGCCTTACAGCCTTGACTAACTGCACCGTGCTATCATCTATAAACTGCAATTTAAACTGCATTTTATTACATGACTTTTGTCTATTTTCTTATTCAGTTTGCCCAATGCCTAGAGCAACTGGTCCATGACTCAGGCTTCTAATTAGTGCTGTGAAATGAAAAACATTCATGTAATAGCAGTACTATATAAAGAGAACGTCATTTGAGAATCCCTGGTAGTTGAAGGTAACAGATATGTAGTGTTGTTCATGAGTTTTACAGTACCAAGTATATTTGTCTATTGCGAATGGTTTCTCATGTGTAACTTTGTTTTACAGCCCTTAACCAATGCCAGCTGGAAGCCAAAGACAAGCTACTGAACCAATTAACAAAGGTCCCCAGTAGGCAGGCAGAGTCTTCATTCTGTCTGGACCCCTGTGACTAGTGCAGCTTGATCCAAAATCCTTAGGGACCGCAGACAGTTTTACAAGCTAAATTAATCTAAGATTTCTCATCAACTGTGTCAGTATATGCAGAGTAGCTCATAAGGGAAGTCAACTCGCTTCTTGCTGGTATTATCTGAGTTACTAAGGTACTGTTTTCCTCCTCCCTGGCACTGGGTTTTGGGGGTAAATCATCCATCTCTCTTTAATCCATGTATTTCCATTTTCCACTATAGGGACAAAAGCAAAGATCGCCCATTAAAAGGGACAGAAACAAATCAAGAATTAGCTTGTAAACACCACTTTTGGAGTATGCCTTGTGTTTTTTTAGAAAATCCTCATAGGAATAGTATCGCCTCCTCCCCAAGAAGAGAGCAGAACACCTGACAGTGGTGTGACCTCACTGTATAAGGGGAGAACACACTGGGAATCTGCTCACATAAAAATTCTAGTGATTGTATGTAAGGCCGCAAGGAAGGGGGGAAATAAAAGAGGTAAGCAAAAGAGAACAACAACAGAATAAGACCAGCATATCAATGACTTCAAGCGTAGTTATTTCTCTCTTGTAGTCAAGAAAATACATCTCCTATTGCAGCCCTGACACTCTGAATTAACCACAGTACAGCTCTACTGCTGTTCATGGAGATGGGTTGAAAGAACAAACTTTTTCTTTTATTTCATCCCACACCAATTATACAATGCAATCATGCAGGCTATGAACTGGATGAAAATTCCCCTATGAGCAATGAACTTAATCCAGCAATCTCTTATCAAGAATCAGAGAAAAGTTTGCAACACAAAGCAGGTTTTTTTTGGGCTTGTTCCCCCCCACCCCCGATTATTAATCTCAGGCACCTGTGTCTAATTATGCTCTCAAACTCAAGAAACTTTCATTGATTTTACCAAGACCTACATATGCTTGAGTCCCATTCAGGGTACTCAGCTTTCTAACACTCCCACAGGATTACTGTCAAGGGGAAAGTACTTCTCAGCTTCTTAGGATAGAGTGACATCTTGTGGTTTCTTCTTTTGTCCATCACTGAAAAATAAAAATTAGCCACAAAAGCTTTGACTGAATTTTTTTTGTTTCCGGTATAACACTAAGATCTTAGTTGTTTGAGGAATATCATGTACTTGAATCACAGAAACTGAGACAACAGTTTACTTTGCTGCCATCAAGGCTTGTGGAAGGACAGTGAAAATTAGTGCTTGGAACAGCAACAAAAACTTTCTCATTCCTACATGACAAATTTTTGTTTTAAAGTAGCACTAATCTAGAAAAACTGTTTGGTGCTCAAGATCACATACAAGGGGGATCCTATCAGTTAAATAAGTCGGTTTTCAGTGGTAGCACTACTACTGAAAGGATTCGTAGGGAAAGTACTCTTTCCAACTGCAGCTCCAAAAAGCATTTCCATCTGGGCTCCAGTACATGTATGCAAGAAAGAGAAAAGATGATAGCATTAGGCAGCTGCATCTCATGCTTAAAACTCCATCTGCATCACAGAAGGATCTCGGCAGACAGTGTCACATCAGGGGTCACTTACACAGCACAGTTACAGAAGTTTCAGTAATTTATTTTCTGATATAGCTTCCAACACAAAATACATTTTTTAATTTTTTTTTTAAGACTACACACCTAAGCTCACATATGAGCCACTACTGACAAATTCCCCTTACCAAAAAAAAATCCAAACAAAAAGACAAAATTATTTTGCCAGTTTGGTCTCAAAAAAGCAATAGCATCTTTGAAAGAAACATTATACAAAATCTAGATGAAAAACCACAACGGAATTGTATTCATATACCTCAGTAAATCAGTAACAATAATTAAGATATTATCACTACTGAAAAACAGTATCGTTTGAGAGCTGTTCTCATTGTGGTCTACAACTAACATCTTTCATAATTTGGTAATAAATCAACTGACATTGTTGCAAACCAGATAATTCTCAATTTTCAAGAAACATGAAATGGCTATTTTTGCATCTGTAAGGACTAGGAGAGTATCAAGTAAAATAACTTGTGTTTGCATTTGTTTCTGCTGGTTTTCCTATATGGTCATTTAGGCAATTATCAGAATCAGATTTGAAATACATGATTCTGCACCATTCCACTTACACCTATGCTCAGTCTAACTGCGAGGGAAGTCTGATATCCTCTATAAATACTTCTGACTGACAGCTCTCCTTCCATAATTCCATACCTTTAGTTCAAATCTATCTTCAGTCCTTCCCTTGGTAAGAAGCATCTACGCTGCAAGGAACCAATGCAAAGAAAACACAAAATTGGTCAGGAAGAAATTTTGATGGACTAAAAATAAACATGATTGAAGTTTGTCATCTGCTTTCTCATGTCTTTCTGAATCAGAATGAACACCTCAAAAATTAGCCTGAAAAAAATGTAATAGCTTAAAAATCAGGGTCCCATAATGTTAAAACCACAAGAGATCCTTAGCATTGGGTCACTTTTACAGACATTAGGTGATGTTCATAGAATCATCTAAACATGAAGAACCAGGTCTTGTGTAACCCCATGTCAAAGGAGCTGGTTTTTACCTGCAGTGAGACTAGTTCTGTATCTTGGTAAAATTAGCCCCTGCTCCTTCTTAGAAGCACTCCCCTTTTTTCCCCCTTTCCCAAGCATAACATTTTTAGCTATACAGAACCAAAAATTACAATTTTTGTCTAAATTTAAATATAAAAAATGTCTCACCAAGTCCAAACTATAATACACTATGGGTAATAAGCGAAAGCAATAGACTAAGGACCTCCATTTTTCTTCTGTGCAACAGAACTAAACAATTCAAGAAGGCAGGGCTAGAAATGTGTTCAAATGCCCTTTCTCTCAGGGAGCATAACCAGCCTCCATGGAGAACATCCATCACTTCGCAGTTTCACCTGCATGATGTGCACCAGCAGTATAAAAAAACTAAGTGAACAATGTGTCAAATTTTGGAAGTTCTCCTTGCACGAATAACTTTGTGAACAATATCTATGCTGCAAGTAACTAATGCAAAGAAGCCTGTAACTAAAGTTCAGCCAATACACATTTGTTCCCATAGAATTCAAAAGACAAAACTCCTATTGACTGAGATGAAACCCACTTATTATCCAGAAGTTTGTATTTATGATCTGTTTCAAAGGAGCTCCTCCCTTCTTTTCTCCTATTCTCTCTTACCTTTTTAATAACGTTGGTTCTTTTTATATTTTGCACAGTGAGGGAGGAAATAATTATATGCCTCTCTGGTGACAACTGGTACTGCTCCTCCTCTTGCAAATGGAAACAGCAACTAATTCCCCTGCTAATATTTACTTGTTGTATGCGTCATTCTCCTCTCTGTCAGTTTACTCTCAATAAAAAGGGATAAAGAGATTATGTTCTTCCTTTAGATATTTATTTATGAATAGAACATTTTTAGACACTTAAGAGGGTTTGTGTTTTTTTTTTTTTTTTTTTTTTTCTTTCTTTGAGAAAGATCATTCTAGATTCCTGAAGTGAGATACTGCAAAGCCTAGGTTAAAGCAGAACAACTACTTTAGGGGAGAAAAATATGTCCACACAAATGACATGACTATTCAACTGTTTTACTTCAGTCACATACATAGCTATTCTACACTAACTCAAATACTCATGCGATCAAATTTTATTGGCATCAACAGTTACGGAAGGTGAATTGCAGTCACATGCAGGAGCATTCATAAAAGCAACATTTTAGAATCACATGTGGGAGAGTTCACACAAAGTCTGCCACAGTTATCTTATAGAATAAAATCCACTAGGCTTAATTTGTTCCATTAACTTTGATGAGACAGCATATCGCAGTCTGTTTACTACTTTTACAGGAACAGGAATAGATCACATTTTCCAGATGTAGTCCTTCAACGCTATAAATTATCATCAAGGTTTGCCATTGCAGTATTCAGAGCTGCACACTTTGCGCTCCTGTCTCATTGATTAAGTCAGTCTTTGGACTGTAAAAAAAATTACGAATAATGGATTTGCAGTTTTTTGCTTTACAATTCACTAGAACAAGAAACAGTTGTTGACATGTACACAATTTTATTTTAAGGACACAGCAATCACAATGACAAAAACAGAACCATTACTTTAATACTGTAAGCTTTCCTCTGGAAACCGACTTGCACACAGTTAGATCTGAAAGCATTTTAAACAATATCTTGGGGGAAAACACAGCAAACCTTAAATATATTAACTTCAAACTTTATGTGCTTATCTCCTCTTTTTGGTAGCTGGTGGCAGTTAAAGCTCTTCAAAGTCATGGCCACTTGTATTCATTGCTTCAGGGTGCATTACCCTTCCCATGAATAACACAGTACCTGTGGAAAAAGCGGGAAGGGAGGAAGGGAATGAAAGATGTCAGAACCAGAAGGAAAAGTTGAGGTTGTAAGATGACGAATACTAATGGTGAATTCTAGAGCATCTGGTGCACAATTCTTATAGGAACATATGTCTCAGAGAACTTGGTAGCCATGAAAGGCAATGGATCAATAGCCCTAGAGAAGAGGACCTCTTTGTATTCAGAACTGATACAGTACAGACAAGAACAGTGAAGTCTTCTGCATTTCAGTGCCCCTCTGCTTATTCTAAAGGCCTGACTGAAAACCCACCAAAAACCAACACAAAGGTTCACTTTCATTTCAGTGGTTCTGAGGATGTCTCATGAAGTACTGCCACTGATGTCAAGTGGTTATGACACAGTACTAGTTTCTAGGCTGGGGGGCTCCGAAGGTGACAGCTAACCTTAACTGAAGTGCAAACACTGAATCAGAGTAACCTTCGTGATCATTTGGACTCTCACATGCCTGAGCTGCTGGACAACATTCCTCATAGAACTAAAAGTGAGCTCCAGAAGCTCCACACCAATCAGTTAACGATTATTAATAGACAGATACTTTGAGTTCACAGATTTATATTCCACAGTAGAAGCATGCAACCCACACCAAGGAATTCTCTATATGAATACTGCTCCCCTACACCATTTAATCACCATTTACATCTTCCCTGTTTTATACATTTCTAACCTGTTTAAACAGGTTATCAATCATGATAAACAAGTAATCAATCATGAGCACTTAGGGTATTCTTAAGAAGAAGGGTAACCATCACAGATTTTTTTCAAAAGGTTTCTAACCTTAGATTTCTAGATTAGTAACAAGCTTTCAGGCTTAAACTACAGTTGTTGGCAATTCTTCTTTCTACTTGCAACAACAAGGCCTATGCAACATTAAGAACTGCCCAAAGCTACCGAGCTCTACTCTGTTCTGATTTAAACTTTTCTTTTGGGGGAGATTTTTGTATGTTGAGTATAGAAAAGGGCACACACCCTCCTCCAGATACATTTTTGCCTAATTATATGTCTATAACAGCAAGGATACTCAACTTAGTTTTGGTCAAAGAAAACCCCTAAGAGTTGGTATCATGCCTTGCACACAAGTGACCCTACCTAGCTAGACTGTAAGCATTACTGCAATCTAAATAATTTAATAAACATTGATATCTACAATGGGGATCTCAAATACAGAAAAAAAAGGTCAAATTGAATCTACTAGAGTTTGCTTGTAGAACATGTAAGACACCACAACTCACAGACCTATATGACAGTCTGTAGGTGCATAGTAATGTTTTGTCATCTGCATCATTAAGACAAATTACAAGTATGAAACTAAGGAATCACTTAATCATTGCCCATTTTGCTAGCGAGTGCTGTTTTCATCCCTTGCCTGCCACAGAACACTTCAAGAGCACAACAGAATGATAGCTGTAATAACTATCCATTATGCAAATTGTTTGGTACCAGGAATGTATCTCACTGTCTTACTACAGCCAAGCTCTTACGAAATGCAATGATTATGGATATTCAGGGCAGTAACATTGTATTCCCTGAGGAAAAAAGGTGAATTTTTCTTCCCCGGGGTTTTGAATCACATAACTGTGAATATTTTTCAGGATTATGTCAGATTTTGGTGTTTTTCTTGGAGAAACACTAAAGGGACATAGAAAAGGTAAGTCTTTCAATATTAGGTATTTTAAGACAAGTTAAGGAAAATTCATAATACAAGGACAGTTCATTGACCAAAATAGGCAATTTTCTTTCGTATATTTGTTGATATACTATGAAAAATGTGGAAGTCTACAATATTCTCACCTGTTCTTCTGTTTCTGACCAAAAAGAAAAAGGGATGGTCAACTATAACTTGGGGATACAGCACTGCCATTCTGCTAATGGCAATCATTCCTAAAGGAAAAAGAACATAGACAACTTGTTAAATATCACTGCACATTCTCCTGCTCTTCATGAGAGATACTTGTGAAGCTCATGAGCAGACATTGAAGCCTCACACTCTCAGCACTAAGCATCAGCAAAAAATAGCATGAAAAATCTAACATGAAAGAGACCTACAGAGTAAATGCATGCCTATTTATGCTTTAAGAATGATTAACAATGGAGAGTGGCACAATCTCCCAGGCTGAGGGAGCAGCTTATGAATTTTAAGATCCAGAACCTTAAGAGGAGTTATGACTCCCGCTCACTTGTAGAAAGAAAATGCATTACATTAGACAGCACTACTGACCTGTTTTAAACAGCTCCAAGCCTGCAACTGATAGTAAAAAGTAACCCTTAATAACTATGGAATATGCAACAACTAAATGGGCTGATCTTGCAGCTTTTAGCTTGAGTCCTTAAATAATGCAGAGGTTGAAAGTAAAATTAACTGGGAATCAGGCAGAATTTGGCTCTTTCTTATTTTTATTTGGAGATACATGGATTTCTCCAGGATGTTATTATTATTTCCCAGTGTTTCATTTACTTTTACATTTTCACTGCACTGTTAATAAAGCCTCATGCATGACAGTAATTTCTGCCCATATCAATGTTACAATTCAACCCAGTTACTGATATTCATGACCAGGGAAGTAATTCTTCCTTTCCTCAAAGACTGGTACAAGTAGAGGCAATTAGAAATCACCTAACCATACATATTGGCAACTAATGTAATTTATTTTCAGGAAAAGCATGTGCTAATGAAATAAACCAACCACCTGGCCTCCTAGCATTAAGAGGGGCCAGCTATGTTTTTGCATTCAGTACTTCCAATCTTGCATCTCTATATACAAGCTTACTAAGATGCAATTGCAACAACTCTCAACTCTTTCTAACTATTCTGGATCGAATACCTCTGACCATCTCAATTAGCAGGTAAAAAAATTACAATGCTTAAGTTCCATAAAGAAAACATAAATTGCAGTCTGTACCCTCCTGACAATCAGAAGCAAAAAAAGGAACAAAAGGTTTTCCACAGAATGCTCAAAATTCTTTGTGAAACACACCATGTTAAAAAAATGCTAACACTTTTCATTTCCAGAATTCTCCCTGAAAAGCAGTACTGTGTCTTCATGCTACATGCTATTTAGCTTTCCTGGCTGTACAGCAAGTCAGCTTTCAAAAATTAATTAACACAGAATAACCAGACATTTGATTTAGTTCTGCTTTTCAGTTAGGTACCTGAGGCAGCAGCAGCTTCTGATCCTTCCTCATTAACTTCTAGAAATGCCTTGTGAAATGCCTTTGCAAGGTAAAGTTCCTTGTTATCTGGAGAGGAAAAGGAAACATTCTGAGTGGCTCAACAGTAAGACTACAGTATTTAAAAAAAAACAAACACAAAACAAAAACCCCAAACACTGCAAAAAACCCCAATGCTATTATCCACCTTCTATACCACAGAGGGAAGGGTAAAGAGCTTTGTGCATTGGAGTTGCATTAAAATACCTTCTGCCAATACCTTAACAGCACCATTTACCTCGCTTAAATTTGTAGTGCTCTCCTACACTATGGATATTAAAATAGCTTGGCACTGCCTAGAGCACCAGTATACCAGACACAGTAAAAGACAATCCTTGAACACAAGATTTTAAATGCAACTATTGGGAAAAAGGGTTATGACGTTATATGGCAAATACTTATACATAAATAATTTTATTTCTGCATTAGGTGCAATATAGACTTCCTCCAGGAAAATTAGGTATTTTCTTTCTTCTTGTCATTATATTTGAAAGAAGCTGAAGATAAATATTTATTGCAAAAACCACCATGCAACTAGGTTTTTTTTCAGTCTTGTTTGTTTTCCATCCTTCTTTGTCAGTCTTTTAATTTTGGTCCAAGCCTACTCCTGCTTAAGTCAGTGGATGTTGCATTACTTTTCTTCAGTGGCTAAACGATCAGACCTATTGGAATACTCAGCACCTTGCAGGAAACAAGGCACGTAACACCATTTAATCTGTTTGACTAAGTTTCATCAGTAAGACATAACAAGGATTAGATATACATTTATTGTACCTGCATAAAACCCGCAGTAATGACAGAGCACAACTGGCAGTTAAGAAAGGAATAAAAGCTTTCTCAACAGGGAGATACACAACCATGAAAATCTAATCTAACCACTCCAGTGAGACAGCTATACTCTTCTGCATTTCTGATCCTTCACAAAATGTTCAACACCAAAACTCTAACTGAAGGCTGAATAAGGAGGGAAAGGTTGGGACTATTGATCTAATTGTTACCCATTTATTTTGGCTGTGACAACGATAGCCACTAACTCTAGTAACTAATGCAAGCCAAACTCATAGAAGACAGCAGTTTAAAATGTCTCTCCCCAGCATGTCTTATTACTGCTACCTACACTCAGAACTGAAGCAAAGCTCCTAGTTCAGCTGCTTAACTCAGTAACAAAAGCCCCAAATCATTCCCCTTGGGATTGTGCATAGGAAAACATAGGTTAAATTGCTAAATACTGTACTAGTTCTAGGCTTCAGTTCTAAGCCTTCAGTAATACTATCTTGAAAGCTAGGATAAAGTTTCCACCGTGTTACTTCAAAACATGGGACGTGCAGCATCTACTTATCTTGAACACTAAGTACAATTCTCACAGCTTTTGTCTCCGTAACTGTTAACAGAAAGGCCACCTGAAAACACAATGTGGTTGCATTCCAACACTAACATCACCTTTAAGCCTCAAGCATTACCTGTAAAAAATAAATCACAAGCTAACTAAATACTACAGTCAAGTGTTAAATAATCATCCCCTGAAGCTTCCATTCATTAGGGACCCATTAAGACTCAAGTTTTCAAAAAGCGTTTTAGAACAAACACTGGATGTAGAAGAACATTTACGTAAGTGATAATGGATAGATATGCAAGGCAAAAAGGGTGACAGATCCATGCACATCAGTAAGTCCTGTTGTGCATGTCTCACATTATGTGTGTGCTGCCTTTGTAAACATGTCAGTTAACAGGATTCTTGGCAAATTTATTGGTCAGTTCTGCAAATTCTACCTTCTAGGCAACTGTATTTTGCTATCCTTGCTTGATTCCATTTTAAAGCTCTATTGAGCATTTGAGCTATACAGCACATACCAAAAGAAAACAGTAACTTTGTAGCCTTTATAGAAAAAGGCTGATTTGGAGTTCCTTATCTTAAACCCAAATAAATTTTTATGTTTTATAACAGACAAAGAAATGCCCATTTAGCCTAATCACATATTTCAATCATGGGTTTTTTTTTATTACAGCACTTAAGCCTGCTGCTGTGACCTGTAATATTCACAGCAATACTCCATATTTTCATCCTGAATGCTTTATTTTGCATAGCCTGGTGGTGCTTATGGCACTCCAAAGTATATTTCTGGTCAGAACACTTAGCACCTCAGAAGACTGGTCTCCACCTGATGAGCTTATAGACCCTAATTCAGACAGCATAAACTCTGCTAACATTTACCATCAGGTATAACAGTAGGCCTACTTGTAAATGTATTCAGGATCTGAGTATTAAAAAAATCCAATGATATTTTGTTAAGTTGACATGACTATAAGTGCCACTGCAGATGAGACCAGTACGTCCAATTAGTCTAGCCCACTGTGCCAGCTATAGTATTATTGTTGCTTCAGAACAAGATACAAGAAGCCTTACAGATGAAAACTACAGCACCAGTTACAAGAGAAAAATACCCTCTCACCCAGCATGTGCCTTATACCCTAAGCTAAGTTTCTAATCCACAGAATATACAGAATGCCTTTATTCAATGTAGTATAGAAAGCTTTGAGTGCTCTGAAGCATTTTTTTTTTTTAATCCTACCAATCTCATGACCTCAAGGAATACCCAGCAAAGATCTCTGTGATTAAGTTTACCATAAGAGAAATATTTTCTGTTTGGTTTCAATTTGTTGCCTTTTAGTTCATTGGATATCTTTGTCCTTGGATGGTGAAAAGAGCAATTCCACATCCCAATTTACTTTCTCTACACTCTTCTCTTTATATTGCTACTATCACATCCCTCTCATTCATCTCTCCCCAAAGTGAATGAATCTGTTCTCATATGGAAGCATAATGTTGTCACTGAGTGTTCAGGCAGTCTTCTCTTTGTTCTATTTTGCGATTGTCAAATCACTGATTGCAATACTTCAATATCACGCACATCTTGTCATTATTATACACCTTTCCTTTATGGCTATCACTGTGGGTAAGGTGGGGCTTACCTGAGTATCTACTATCACATCATTTTTCTCTAGCTTTTTTCATAAAAGCCAACATGATTTGATTATTAGCTTCTTAGAAAAGTCCCACGGAGATCTGGTATCAAAGTTTAAGCTTTCTGCAGGACCTAGCCTAGATACTCATTAATGCGTGGGAGTAATCTGAAGCTTACTTCTAATGTACATAACTCCGTTAGCATCACACTTCGTTTGTCATCACACTCCATATGCTTGCAAACTCCTACTCATAGCTACCAACTGGTTGCTCTGCAAGTCTCATTTTAAAAAAGCATGCAGGTTTATTGGCATTTCTAGCTTAGGTTGTCCCAGAAAAATTATACCTACCTCAGTCAAGACTTTGAAGAGCTATTTACTGGACTGATGCTCTTCTAACTACTTTATATTGTGAAAGTAAGTCATTAAGATCACTTTAGTGCTCACTGAAATGCACGTCACCCTGAGGTTAAAAGCAGTTGCCATTTAAAGCATTATACAACATTAAGAAATATTATAATCATTTGAAAGAGGAGAATTTTAGTACTGAAATTAGTTCAAGGGTAAGTCCTAAGAGGTGTGAAAATACTCAAGTAGCAAGTTTATGTGCTATGTGAATTATGAAATCCCCAAACCTAGAAGTTGTTTCAAGGTTATTTTGAACACCTGATGGAATCAGAGATGCAAATAACACCTGTCAAAGTCTTTGCTGAAAATGAGAGTCAGAATACATGCAACTAGACAGCCAAATAGGAATGTCCTCCTACTCACCGGTGTTAATTGACAAGGAACTTAATTTCTGCAAGAGAGTAACCTTTAAAATGTGCATTTGGATTAATACTTTCTCTTTGGTTGCTCACAATCCAGACATCCCAGAAGGTAAAGCTGACTCATCTATTTCCATTTTTCAGATTGAGTGCAAAAAGCAAAAAATTCTAAATATTGAAAAATAAGTCTGTAATCCTGCCATTTGATTTATATCCACTAAACCCACATAGAATTTTACTGAACTCAACAATCTGTGCCTGGATCTGATTACAAGATTAGGGCCATTGTTGAAATTGCAGAAGGCTTTCCTTGACACTAATATAAAAGCAAGAGTAATAGGAGAGGGGGAGGAGAGTATTTTTAAACGCAACAGAATTTCTCAAAAATCTCCTAAGATTTCTTTTATGATTTGTATCTTCCTAAATTAAAAGTGTCCAGACAAACATTTTGTTCAAATATCTGCATTTAAGACTTTATGAAGTGTCAAATTTTCCAGAGGGCTGATGCTGAGAAGCATGCAAACTTCTGGCTTCAACTTTCCTGTTACCTGACATACTATTCAGGTATTTGTAAAAGCAAGCTTTCAACATTTTCTTCATGATTTTTTTTTCCCCTTCCTCCTCCCTCCCCGTTTTACATTGTGAAAATTGGAAATAGGAAACATATTCTGTATTTTAATTACTCAAAATTTCATCTCCATAGCATCAACAGCAGGGTTTTCAATAAAGACATTACTTCAAAAATGTTTTCTTATTCTTAATTTATGAATGACCTTTTCATCACCTGGTGGCCCATGCCCTCTTAAATGAAAAGCAAGAATGTTACAGTAAAACTCAGGAATTCTCTCTATACACTGCTCTACATTACTTAATAAACAAGTTAATCTTCAAATGGCAGAGGAGTTAATTCAGTCGCACAAAACATGGCATTTTGATTTTGTACAGTACAATTGTCAAAAATGTAAAACTTTGAACAAATTATTACTCACATGGATTAAAACACAAGCATGTTCCAATCTTTCTGCTAACCTCTCGACTACAGAATTAGTCCCCAATACATAGGTGAATTTCACATGAAATTAAATAAGAGCCAAGCACTGCCTTTGTGGTTCAATCTCCCCTATGTATTTTCCATTCTCCTTAGTACTTTTCCTCAAGTAAATACTTCTATGTATATAGACCAGAATTTATTGGAAAGCTTCCTTTTCTTTGGGGTGGCAGAGAATTTGAAGGTGTTTTTCTTCAGAAAAAATGTTATTTCTTTAAAGAAGGATTTTTCATTTATTCAAATTCTTTTCACATTAGCTAACTCTAGCTTTTCTCACAGTTTCACTGGAAAAGTGAAAGCTGCAAAACAGCGGAAAAAGCTACGTTATACACTGTAAACAATATTTCAAATTTAGCAAAAGTGAAAAGGATATAAAAAATCACAAACATTTCTGCTGTAAATTTTTAGAGAGAGTTCGCCTTCATTACCACTATTCTCAATAAGCCACACAGGTATGATTGTTTCCAGAGACAGACAATTAAGAACTGGTATTTCCCATCAGCTAAGGATTTACCTGGCTGATTAGGCAGTAACCCATAGAGGAAAAAAACCCACCCCCAAAACCCACCATACAGGGAGCAGTATATAAACATAAATTACAAGAACAATGACAGCAATGTTACATTGGGACATGCTTCTAGATAGAGAACAAATGGGTTTGCCAAAATTCAGCTCCAGACAGACCATACTAAATACACTGCCTGAGTGGCTACTTTTGTCAGGCAAAAATGAAAACTTCTCAGGCAAAGATGTCTCTACTGCCTTTTGTGCCACTTCAATACCTTTTAGGTGTTATTAAAAGCATAAATATCTCATTTCCACCTCAATTTCTAAACGTATTGGGTATTTCACCTTCTGAAAATAAAGTGTTGACAACATATTGAAATAGGCAAGCAGCATATGTGACTAAATTGCTTTTATCTCAGAACTCTTTCTTTCCTCTGCTGCTTCTATACAGCAGGTATCTGGGGAGATGACTAATTGTATAACAGCTTAATGATGCAAACAAATAGCCTCTGGAGATAAAAAGATGACAACCCCCTTGTTGTGCGAATCCCATTTGCCATCAAGGCACTGAAGCCATATATTGCTCTAATGTGCACCTGCCTCTTGCATAGTGTTACACTTTCTCTACATTTGTAACGAGATCCAATTCCGAAATACTCATAATGGACCTCCCCAGGTCAAAAATCCCACCCCCTGATTAATTTCTCCCCTGCCCCAACTGCTTCTATAGTAAGCATACTCTTACATGATGCAAAAATCACAAAGGATCAAAAAATTGCTAGCAGGTTGGGTGGTTTTTTTCCATAAAAACACTTTGAAGAGCTTGTTGGTTATCCTTAGGTGATTTTAGTACTTCTGCATATACCTTGAGAGACAACACAAGATCCCCTTACCAGACATCGCAGTGAGGTCAGCACTACTGCTGAACAGCTCCATAATTCCAAGGCCTCTCCAGACATCTTTCAGATCAATTTCCTGTTCTACTGTGAACCTGGAGAACATAATAGAAAATTACAAGAAGCCCAGATGTAAGCAGTACTTATTGTTATTAGAAGGTTAAAATTTCCGGAGAATGACAATTGAAACATCAAGGTAAATAACGTAAAGTAGGAGATTGGGCAGTAGTAGTATGGTATAGTGACACCGTCTAAAAAAATGCTTACAAACAAATTAGTTTACTCTCACAGCTAGTTTTTTTTTTTTCTAATGCAGAAGCAATCAAAAAATATGCTAATAGTATGTATAGACCCTGATCAAAAAAAACCTCAGTGCAAAATTATGCAGTAGCTAATGTAAAAGCTTACTTTTTATACAGAAGGTTTACTATAAAAACTGAATTTAATTTTACACATAGTAGAATAGAATATCAAATAAGGAAAAGGACAGCACAAAGTTCATAGACAGCTGTTGGCAAAGAAGGAGCAAGAAAGTAAGAAAGATACTCCATTTTTATTTAAACAGTATAAGCAAAGACCATCAGTTATGAACATGAATATAAAGCATTTCTGACTCAGCTTCTAATTACTCTGGTGGCAAAATTTTAATTGGGTTTTAATTGTAAGTAAAGAACAGGGAAAATAAATAGTTAGTGCAAATGCACATGAGTATAACCTGGCAGGATTTCAGTGTTAGCTTGCAAAGTCATGTTCTAGGCTATGTTACTATGCTAGAAGGACAAATTGCGATTTATCCAGAGGGCAAGATTTTGGGCAAAAAGCTTGTTCCATTTACAAAGACTGCTTTTCAAATGTTATAAGAGTTAAGCCTGTCATCAGTAACATAAAAAAGACTCAAGTCCTTTATGTATGTCCAGAAACAGACTGGACAGCTGGAGAAACAAATAAATATGTCAGAATAATAAAAAGAATGGTATCCCCAACCACAAAATGCCAGAAGTCTACAGACAAACACAAGAGACTATAAACGTTTGGTATGGGTGAGTTACGGGTTTTCTGTAGAATGACCAAACAAATTATTAGTGATTTACATTATGCTGACAGTGACTGGTTATAACTATACAACACAAAACAGATAGTCCATAAGGTGCTGTTACAGCTTCTCCAGCAAGCCATTCAGTCAGAAACAACTCTGCAATTACCCTGCAGTCCTTAGTGATGGATTTTACCTGTGCTAGAACCAAATAAAATACGTGCTTCTGTGCAATTTCCTTTTTCAGGATTAAACTTCCTCAACTACATGGAAGAACATGTTCTTTTCAGGAGAAATTATAGCCCAGAACTCTGAGCAGCAAACAGCTCATGAAGAGCTGAGATGTATGATACCGTGGTACATACCAGCCTTGGCAGCTTAAAAGAGAATAATCTGGACATCAAAAGACAACTGGATAAGAGTCAAGTGGATCTTCCTCACTTACTACATTTACGCAGAATAAGAAAAATCCAATACACTATCTACATTCATAATGAACCTAAAAATGTCATTAGAAGCCAAAAATCTATGATGGAATAGATATTAGTCATTACCCAGAGAAGAATTTTATGCAAGTTAATAAAAGATCTGGAGATAGTTCAGGATTGATAAATCACTGGTGGCATCACAAGTGTTCATGTACCCTGTCCAGACAAATTCCAGGGTATGCCTGGAATAAAAACCCAAGAACTGATACTTGTGATTTTGTTGTTTTGGTAGTTCTCAAAAGAATCAGAAGAGACCAACAAAGATCTGTGTACTGGAGGAAGCTTCCCATGGTGTTCTGGCATATTTTGCAGTCAGTGTGGCAGCATTTGTTAAAAAAAAAAAGTAAGTGGCATTATCTTAATGAATGAGATGAGGAGATATAGGTACACATATGAGATGACCTGAAAACAGCCAACAGAATTTTAGGAAATGGGTCCTGTTAGCTTTCTTCTCCTCTTAGAAAGCTGTGGACACTCAGACTGGTCAAAAACTACAGAGGGAGGGAGGTCGCAAGTCCTTATGCACAATTTTAGCTTTAAGCTAAGGGACAAATCTACAAGTTTCTCATTCATTCAAATTTCCCTGGCTTCTAGGCTCCAAAACTACAGACCAGTTTTACTCTCCTACACACTTAAAGTATGCCCAGATCTATTTTAGAGACTCCAGTAAAAACCCTAGGAAAGATTAATTGAGGCTTGATTCCTAATGCTAGAGTTAAACAGTACAGAGGTCCTGTCTGTGAACATTGAATAAATTCAGAGTGAATAAACCCAGAAATATTTTCTTCTATATTAAAACTACACTATAACATTTTGAAAAATACATCCAACTGTATGTACCTTACAAACATGCAGAAAAGGCAAATTAATGTTAAAATGCATTTTATAAAAATGTCAGAGTGGTGTATTTTTCCCTTTTTGGCTTTTATTTCACCACAGTTCGTATTAAACGTATCAAGCTTTCAAAACAATTTAGCTATTAACTAGCAATGTCAAACTAGTAAGGAATATCAGGATACGACAGTAGCAAGAAAAGTCTGCATGAAAAGCAAAATTTGAGGTCACAAATAAGAAAAATAACTGAAAAAAAGCATTTTTTCCAACTGCAGAGAATCACTATAGGATATAAATGGAAATCAGGTGGGTTTAAGTCTCTGGACCACTAGACAGAAAACACACTTATCTGCTAAGCAATGAATTGTGACCCAGAAAAAAAGCATGACAGAAGATGTTTTTGCATACTAATCAAGGAAGAGGTCTGGGAGATGTTTTTGGAAAAAACAAAACAAAACAAAAAAACACCCACCCAAACCATAAAGTCTCAACTGAATATGCGCCTGAAAAAAGAAAATTCAAACAAGTTGACTGATTATATTGCTAAAGAATACCTACATGAAGGATAGCAGCAGTCACTTAACTACTGGACAGAGGCTCTATCCCTGACTGAAACCTCTGGAAAGGCAAATACTGAACAGGTGGATGAGTGAGGGTCACTACAATATCTATAGAAGTGAGCTCCTGCTTTTTATGACAAATAATGTAGACTGAAAACATCACATCAGCTGTATAAATACCAAACTATCCCTTTACAAAAATAAAACTAATTACTTCCCTTCTCCCCTTTTAGTTTGTCTTATGGTAAAAACCCACTCTAATCCAGTATTCAAAATAGTATTTCCCCTCCTTTCTCACATGCTCTGAAGAACGGTGAGAGTTACAGATAAGCTATTAATGATATTTCAAATATTTTAGCTGGCATCAGAACTAGCCTCCTTTGAAAAATAATAGGGCTGCTTTACGCTTTGAAATTTAATTTCAGGCTACACAATCAGACGTAAACATTTGGTATGAGTTATCCTCCAGTCATATTTGGATTTCTTTGCATTCCTTATAGACAGTGATATAGGTATTCAAAAATCAAAGCTGACAACCTAGAACACAGAAGAGACATTCAGTCTCATTTCCCAAGCCAGGCGTTTGCTGTACCTCCAGACTTTGGAAATGCCAAGCCACATGATACTAGCCCTGACACATGGTTATGCACAGTGTTTGTCGCATATAACGAAACAGATGGTCATATTTTTTACCACAATCTTTTAGGTGTTTCTGGTGCTAAAAATACTATGAAAAATCAATTTCAATACTTCAGTATCAGAAGTCATGGAATAATTCAGCTGGGAGCATTAAAAAACCACAAAGGAAAGTCTGAGAAACAGACACTGAAGAAAAGATGAGGTATTTTCACCATAGGACAAGAACACAAAAACTGGTCTGTTGAGTAAAGAGAAGAGCTTCTGTATTTAAACAGTTCTAGAAGGTTCACCAACACACACGTTCATGGATATATCCTTCTACAGACCACCTTAGATAGCACTGAGCAGAAAGATATTAATAAGGGATACTGACTCTGCCTATCAGCTGTTGGCCACAGTCAAGGAGAAGTGAAGCTGTGAGTTAGCTCTATATTTATTTTTACAATGTTCACTTGTAAAGTCTCTCTACTTCCTACACATAAAATGCAGGCCAAATAGCTGAACAAAAATAATTCTCTTGACTTCCACCATCTTTGGATCTCTCCTACATGAAATGAAGGACAGAGTGAGATGCTTAGGAAGTAGAATTAGATTGAGAAACTAACAAACAGTTCTCTGGAGAGTTTAGCAGAGAATGATGATACTTTCATGAAATTGAAAACTTACACAAGAATTAGATTAAAAGGATGCATTTATGTCACTGACAGTCTCCTTGGTTATATATCTGAACCTTTAGGTTTTGTATAGAGCATTAACTTTAACATACCGTATCAGGCCATCTTCTATTTTAGAGACTTTCAAGACAGAAAAAAAAAAGATGGCTTCATCTTTTGTGATGCTGTGCAACCCTTCTGAAATGCTGAATTTTTCATTAAGTCCTTAGACAGTCAGGATCCACAGAATCAAGAAGGATTAGGGTACACCTAGTTATACAACAGAAGTGAACTAGAGCCTAGTGTGATTCATCCCAAAGGCTATAATCTCAAAAATTACTAAGAGTTCTGAATAAGCAAAAGCAAGAAATTCCAAGTTTTCAGATTGGCTCTAATACATTAAATTCTGCAGAAAAAAAGCAAACAAAGGAATGGCTCCATTGCTTGAAATCAACAATATTCTTTCTTGGAGAACAGGCCTTCAGGATCTGAATCACTATTTTAACACAGCAAGCAGTCTACAATACGAAGCTGCCAACTGATAAAAATTCCAACATTTTGGCTGGAATTTCAGCTAGGTTGTCCTGAGGTGCTAGAACTAGCCTGCATGATTTAATAGCCTGAAAAGAAACAATGCAAGCAAAGCCCCCTGCCCCCAACAGCAAAAACAAATCAAAAACTCCATACAACTGCTCTGACCAGGTGATGCAAGGCAGATTATGGTTCTTTTTCTGGCAAGGTCCTTCTATCCAGGGCTAAATATGGGCTGCAGAAGTTGGCTAAGTAAGTATTTCAGTGGGACAGTTTTATGCCTCTTCCGGGACTATCTCAAGAACAATCAGCACTGGCCTATTCCTCATGAAAAGGGGACTCAAGAGAGCATGTTAAAAAAAAAAAAAAAAAGGGGGAATGTCTGGGTTTTTTTGGTTTGGGGTTTTTGTTGCTGCTGCTGTTTTAGTTTTTGTGGAGTTTGGGGGCTTGTTTTTTTGGTTTTTCTTTTTTTTTTTTTTCAGAGAAAAAAACCCCTTCAGCTAAAACAACTTACAATTTCAATGCCATCTAAGGCATTTTTAAGGTATTTTAAAAGTACAAAAAAGCAAGAAAGTCTTTATAAAGAGCTGGGCATACTGGAACAATCCGTAAGAGGAGATCTGCAGACTGTAGCAGTGTTATTAGGTACTAGTTCCTCCTATGCTCTTCAAATAATTTACGTTAGAGAGACACCTTTGTAAATTAGATTCATGGTCTGTTTCACTCCTATGCAAAAAGTGGATTAAAATGTTGATCACTTTAGTCTGGGTTAAGCTGGAAACAATGATTTGAAAATGAAAATGAGAAAGTATAATTTAACAATTCTGTACAAATCTCTCCTTTGCTATTAAGAGGAATAATACACAATTTCATTTGCACACAGATAATGTAGGCAGAAATTGGAAAGCTGTGATTAACTCTGCTTTGGCTAGTCATTCAGGTCTTATTACAAATGTATAAGTTTAAAAAATGTTCACTTTATAATTGGATAGCATCTTTCAGGATATAAAAATTTAATTTTATTCCACTGCTGCTTTCAATTTCTCAGAGGACAGAGCCCGCAGGCCACATTTCATAACATGCCTTTCTGAGTCAGAGCATAAAATATTTATGAAGTGTTTATTTAGAGCATTGATAAAATCCTGTAGATCACCTCTGAATCCCTAATGGAAATCCAACACCTTGGGAACATGCAATTAATCTTTGGAATTTTTGTAAGGAAACTGCAGTATTACTACATGGAATTTCAAGCTCATGATAGTTATCTTTTATAATCTGAAAATAGTGAAGGTAATAGCACCTCATTGTACTGTTCTGCCTTTGTACAGCCTTAACTCACCAGTGTTTACCAAGTTCTTTGAGGTTCTTGGATATGAGAGACAGGCATAACAACTAGCCTGAGTATGGAATAAATAAGGACATTATGACCACAGAAAACCTAGGCCTCAAACTCACTTCTGAGAACATGGCTACAGAGAATCCTAGAGTCTCTGCTTTTGGTTAAAAGTAATCTAAACCCCAAAACTACCTATAAACTTAAGTCAAGTCATAAACATAATTAATATGTTTTCAATGACACTCATGCATTTAACTTTAGATACCTAAGCTTCTTAAATTTGGAAGCTAATTTTCACAGATTCCCTATACAATCAATGGGGAAAGACTTCTATTGTGGATCTCGCACTCTAGAAATTCTTTGAGACAAGATGTCCAACTTTAGCACCTGACGCACAGGCTGTGAAATGCTCCAGTTATAAAAGGAAAGCTTAAGGGATGGAAAAATCCTCATATTTTACTTTTCATTAACATCTAGGTAATGTTTGCCCAAGCCTGCAGGAGAAATAGCCTAGGAGAAACAGCCCTCCCCTCATTTCTGAGGGGCTGTTAATACTAAAGCTCCTGGGATCTAAAACTCCAAGAGAAAAACAAACAAAACCCACAGGAATAGTGTTCAGTATGTTCAGTTTGTATAAAATCTGCAACACAGCTCTTTGCTGCTCTCCATGCTTCTTCAAAGGAAATGCTTCTTAGAAAAAAATGGAACTCTTACTGTGGGGCAAAGAAAAATAGCCCCAAAATGCTGCCGTTGCCTTGCCACTCTGGCTGCAAGTGTAACAGCTTTAAAGAGAAATGGAATTCTATCTCGAGCTGGAATCAGGACATGCTGACAGCACCACTCCATCTCAACCTAATTTATCCTGGCTAGCCTTGTTTTATTGTGCTTAGCTGCAGTTAGCTTCTTGAAAGTGGTCTTTGCTTTGGAAAGGAAGCTGATTAACTGCAGGGATTCTTGCCCATCTCTTTACATGTGAAATATAACAAACTCAAATCTCCAAGTCACCTGAAAACAAAGAACTACTTTAATGATTAAAAGGATTCACTATAGTTTATTTTTTTGGCTGCCATGTACCCGCTGCACAGTGCCACAAAAGTAGAATAAGTAGAAGTGATCCACATCAAACTTGTGCCATATTGTTATATAAACACTTCAGTGAAATTGTTATGAATCACTTGAAGGACAGCATGATCCAACTATACATTATTAGTGACATTTAGTAGTAAACAACTCTGTTACTAAGTCAAGTGTAGGGCAAGCATGAAAAATATTCAAAGGTAGATGAAACAGAATTCTAGGAAAGATTACTAAGTGGTATATGTCAGCAAATATGTCACTGAGCACACACAAGTTATATCTATAAATGAACTGACAGAAGTTTCATCCCTTCTGGTAGTAATGTCTTGTTACTCTATTGCTCCTCTAAGGAAAAAGAAACCAGCACTTATTACAACTAAGAAAAAAGACAAAAGACACAAATTGACTGGAATTACCTCTCAACACTCAACCATTTGTATATACACAGACACACACCATTAGAACTTTTTAAATTAGCAGCACATAGAAATCTAATTAGGACCTAAATGATACATTTTAGCTTTTGTTAATTCTGACTTGCAATATTTCTATGGCTCCTGTGTAAACGGAACTTAGCAGTAATGAGTCCTGCAATACTCTGAACATCACTCAAGGTAGATATATTCCTGATGATGAAATTCTCCTTTCTGGAGCTTACATATGAAAGGGATGCAAATGCAGTGCTCATCTGTTGCTCAAACAACCATCATCCTGTACTGCATGCCCCCTAGGCTTTCTTGTCAAAGCAACCTTTGCATGGGTGCTACATAACTGCAGACTTGATCAAGATGTTCAAGTTTTACCTACTCTGCTACTCCAATCAATTTGAATGCAGTCTTTCCCCTTCTATTGACATGGGAGCATATTCTCACCTTGGTAAATACACTTCCACTTTTTGCTTCTTTACAGAATTAGCCCATTCATTAATCAATGAGGCTTTGACCAGGGGTTCCAATGTGACCAGTGGAACTTCCTGTCTGGAAAGAACGATCATCATACTAATCTCATCTCCCTCATATGGTATTTCCAGGACTTGATAGATACCACCTGCTTCATTGGAGCCATCACTGAACTCTCCTAAAAGAGAAAAACAACAATAAAAAGCTATCAGTAGTATTTTCTTGTCTTCACTGGAGATAGGGGAAAAATAAAAGGCTAACATTAGGCAGTATTTACTAGATCCTGGAACTAGAAATGACCATCTTTATTCTGTATAAAACTTATATTGGTTTCTTCATCACAAGATTTGAGGCTTACATCTGCTTTCTTGAAGAAAACAAGCTTATGCAATCACAGTTTGTAGATAATCACACTACTAAACCTATTACCTAACTTCCACTGGTTAGACAGAGAAGTCTAAAAGTTGTTAAGGCTGCCAAGAGTTTCATGGAAATGGGCAGAGGTTTTTTTATTCAGCAGAGACAATTTTTCAATGATGAGACTGAGTGAAATACTGCCAACGTTAGACACTGTAGAACCGACTTGGAGTTCAAGCTCAGGATAAAAACAATCATTAGTTCTACTGTTCAAAGAACCCCTATTTTACCTTTCTAAGGATATTACAACAGTAATGAGCAAACATTATTCATTTTCATAGTTAGCACAGCACAAGAAAAATATTTTAGTGAGAAGCAGGACTAGCTCACAAGAAATGTAAAAAGGTTAGATATAATAGATAAACATTCTGAAATCCACCATGTGGCACCAAACACATATCTAAAGAAGTATTCAGGAAAGAGGTCATTATAAATGTTGCTATCTAGTTATAATACACAAGCATGCACATTATGAAAAGACATCAAAATCAGAATCCCTTCACTGGACAAACACCACATTTAAAATTCTAGGTGAAAGAACTGACAACAGTACAAATGAGCGTTACTGCAACAAACCTATTAAGGGAAGACTTATTAGCTTTAAATTGCTAAAGGTCCAACTCACCATAGTAAAACTCTCCCTGCTGGTACATCATTGGAATCTGCACTTCACTTTCATCATCTTTAGTAAAAGAAAAAGTTCTTGTATTTTCAGGTCTGAACTGTGATTTCCAATTGCCTTTAAAGTAGATTGCGTTGATGAGAGCCAAATGAGTTAGAGCACCAAAATCTCTTGAAGACACAAAATCTTTGATCATATCTAAGAAGAAAACCAACTGTCAGTCTGCATGTCAAAGCTGTCTTAGCTTGAAAAATGCAAGAAAATAAAAAGCTGTGCTAACATGTAATTTCCAATTCAGATGTTTCATTAAATCTCAAATTAAACTACCAGTGTTTTGTAAACCTAAAATCACAGTGTAGGTGCATAAACCCTTCCATCAAGCACATGTTAGTCAACTGTTTCTTGATCACTACTTAAATATATCCCACAATGAAACCAAGTGAAAAAGGGGTCACATAAGGAATGTTTACACTGGTGCTATAATACAGTTCAGCACAATTGTCTTAAGGTCAGAACTTCTACAAACTTTGGCTCCAATCCAAAGAAGCACTTAAATGGGTGCTTAATTTGAAGTGTATAAGAATACTCATTGGAACCTCACCTGGGCCAATTTTGAAGGAAGCATTCAGTTTCAGTAATGTCCTACTGACTTCAAAGTAAGGAGTAATCATAAAAAACCCACATAAATTCACAGCATTTGTTCCACTGACATTAGCTCTTGAAAAGCAAAAGAGAAAAACATCTAGCATCTGCTCTATTCATGGGAGGTATGTCAGCTGAGCATGGCAGCTGCTTTGCTCCTACTCCTAAATAAGTCATTTATATCAGAATACAGTACATTACCTGCTTTAGCTCATCTTAAATGGCTTGCTTTTCAGCAAAATAATTTTGAGTTTGTTAAATTTGGTGCACTGACCAGATTTGTCACTATTCTTGAAGAATTACAGCCTACTGCAGACAGCTTCCTTGCTCACTTCTATTTTTAACTGATACTGCAATGCAAGGTGTTAAAATAAACACACTCCTCAGTCTGATTATTACTTCTTAATCCATGGTTTAACACACAAATTAATTCTGCTTTCTGGAGCATATGACACTGACTAACAAACTGGTGTGAAATTTGTGTACCATAGGCGGTATTTCTTCTGGGTTGCTGTTTGTAATTCACTTTATCTAGAACGTTCTTAGAAATGAGATGTGACCAATACTGCCATACTCACTCTCCGTGGTTGGAAAAAAAAAGGAAAAATTAAAAAGTTTTTCTGTTCCTATTTGGTACATCATATTCCCTTATATTTTTCAGCCACATCTTGTTAATACACTAATGTAATGTTAAGAATTTTTCTGGCCAGAGAAACTTTCACAGTTATGTTTTCTGCTCCAAGCCTCCCATCATGCTTAACATGCTGGAATTGGAAACCTGCCTGTCTTGTACCCCTTTCCTAATGAGAAAGTGAGCCTCCTCTGTCAGAGCTGGCAGGCAGGAGAGAATGAGATCTAGTGGTCAGAGACTAGGCTGAGGGACCATTACTATTGCAACCTAACACTGAGACCCACAGCCACCTTTGTTAGTTCTGCACAGCTCCTTCCAGGGCAATGGTTATGAGCTCGGTCAGCACATGTGGCAAGTGTTAAGCGGGAGAACTTGCTGTTCTTTCTACAAGAAAGAATTTTACTTTTCCTTCAGACAGACACCACATTTCTCTGAAAACACTGCAATCTGCTGCATCACTTACGTTGCCTCTATTTCTGTAGCTTGAGATAAAGGGCAGAATTTACTATGAATATAATAGCTGCAATTTTCCCTTAGAAAAAACAGATCATTTCCAAAATGGAATAAAAGCATTATATGAGGTGTTTTTCCACTTTGGTGCCATACATTTCCATAAAGCATTATGGATTCTTAAATGCTCAGACTACATGGGGACATGTTAATTCCTTACAGAGGATTCTGGTACCTTCAAACCTACAATGGTACAACTGATGTTAGAGTCAGGCCCCAGTTGAATTACTCTTAAAATACCAACTTCCAGAGTGTCAGATGAACTAGAATAAGATTATGCTTTGATCCATACAACAGGGGACTAACTTTGCTCCCATACCTTGAGACTCTGCATGTATTCAGAAAATGTCACATCTTTGGGATTCCACAAGCAAAGCAAGCACTATAACATACAGATCTGAATATGCTTATTTACAACTGTGATTTTTGTGCTTACTCCCCTGCTGCAAATTTTTGTTGTGAAACTCTGTTGACAGTCTTCCTGAAATCAACTACTCTCTCAACATGCTATCTAGTTTCCTCACATTGGAAAGATCACATTACAGGGTCTGATTTTGTGGTTCAAAATTATCTTTTTTATTTCTTTGTATTCTAATTTCTAAGTACCTTGTAACTTTGAGTTCCTCAGGGAACTAGCAATACTCCATACATCCAAAGCCTAGGCTAATAACCCCTTTGTAGACAACTTTACTGCAATTAGCAATAGTACTACTTTTTCTTTTTTTGTAATTTAATACCAAAATCAATATTAAAATACTATTAAAAAGCCTACTATTAAAACATTCTCCTTCAATAAATGTTACAGGTACTTCAACATAGTAAGATGGGGAAAAATATTCAGACAGATACTACTATATGATTAGCAATAGCTAATATTACTTAAGACAGATCATTCCTTCACAGGAAAAAAAAAAAAACCTTCACAAAGAGCTGATGCTAGAGTTCTTTTTATGGGAGGAGATACTTTAGTCTCAAACAGAACAGATAAAAGCCAAGGCAACAATTCAACAACACTGTATAACTTTGGAAACACAAACACTTACTGCAGAAAGTATATAGAAGAATGACGTGGACTTACTATTTGTATGATTCTCCACCCACTTATTGATGTGGGTAGCTACAGCTGCACTTTGGCTGAAATCTATATTCTCTACTTCAGCTTTAAAGTATTTTTTCACCAACTGTAGAAATTTGTCACTGATATGAAATCCATTCTGCACATAGAGAGAGTTAGCAATATTGAGAACATAATGACTTTCTTCAGTAGTTGCCATATCAGAAAGGTCCTTCAGGAAGGTAAACTCCTCACCTGAGGAAAGAAAAACAGCTTCAGTGTTTCCATGTTTTTTCTGCTGGAAATTCACAAAGACATTTTATGGGGAAAAAAAAAGAAGCTGTGGGTTTTTTTTAATAAACTTGTTTCTAAACCTACACATACCTTCAGAGCTGAAAGAACAATCTACAAGGCAGAACATATTATTTAGAGCTTATTTTTTCTACTACCTATAATTAGCACAATTAACGACACACTTGGATCCCATCACAGACAAAGCTATCAATGTTAATCCTTTTAACATTAAAAGAGTAATTAAAATATCATTCTTACGAGTCACACTTGTATGTCTTGCCACCACAAATCCTTAACAGAATTTTTGTTACAGCCTAAAACCCAGCTGTTTAAGGAAAAATGAACTTAAAGTTTTGAAGCTAAGGACTTCCCCACAGACTTCTCTCTGCAAAAAACAGGTCTAGAATTTCCCAGGATCCTGCATGGGGTAGACAGAATCATTTGCTTGGGTAATGAGGAATCCTGAGTAGGATTAAAGTAGTCTGCTTTAAGATAGGAAGCTTGTACTGTTGTATCATCTACCTGAAGCCGAAATTCCTAATTAAAAAAAAAAAAAAAATCAACGCCAAAACTTCAAAATTGAATGCAATGATATATTCCATGCAGAAATCATTGGAGTACTTTCACTGAATATCACTCATATGCAAGAACAGTGAACGGCCCAGCTCGAATCAACTGCATAATTTCTTCAATTATAGCTAAGAGATAATTTACCAATGTTTTATATGTGCTGTGGTCTCCACAGAGAGACATTGTCTGCACAGTGGTACTGTTGAACACATTTCAAACACTTGTATTCAGAAATTCCTCCCCAAGATCCTTTCACTGAAGACTTAGAAGTCCAGTACATTGTATGAATGAGAAATCTCATTCAGGTTTTAAACCAATTACTTTGATATCAAAATTCATAGAAATTGCCTCTTCAAAGTCATTTTTTGCCATTTGTTCAACCCCTCCATTTGCAGTCATATTGCAGTTGCTTGCACTAACAGAGTGTGCTGGCACTCCACAGCACAGCAGTACATCCAGATGCATGACTTAGCTCATCCCATACTACAAACAGGACGGTGTGGTAATATTGTTCTCTGCTAAATAAGTGAATCCTGTTTCTCAGAAAGGCTGATGGGAACACATGGCATATTGTGCTGAAACAATCAAGACTTTCATATTTCTTAAATTAGCTTATATATCTGTATGCAACATTATGCAATGCAGACAGAACATTAGCAACATAGAATTAGGGTAAACAACCTACAGGTTCTACCTACAAGAACCAAACAAGTTCTGTCAAAGTAAGAGACAGTTCCAGTTAAATTACTAAGATTTTCTTACTTTCTTATAAGCAATATTGCTGGAACCACTGCTTTCCTTTTCAGGTTTCACTATAATCCCTAAAAAGAACGTTCCTAAAAATCTTCTTATAACTCTAAAGGCAAAGGCAAGCTTATTTTGCAGACAGAAAGCAAGATCAAGTTAACTGCAATTGCTTAAGATTCAGGTGGCCAAGCCAGGGTTGTATGTTAGCACCTCTCAGCTTATGCAGAATCCTCCAAAGCACACTTCAGCATGCTCAGGCCATCAAACAGGATGCCAAGAAGCCTACTGATTAATAACCCATGGACACGACCGAGCCACTTCCATCGTTGTTCAGGCATTGCCATCTGTTTCTTTAAGACAAAAAGCCCCATCGTAAAACATGATTAAAAGGCCTTACCATTTTTTAAGCTGTCAAAACCCAAGGAATGTCGAATTTCTTTCAAAGTGGTTCCGTGGGCTCCGAGCTCTACCATTCCCATGGCTATTGCAATGCTCAGAGGAGAGAAAAGAATATTCTCATCTTCTCTTGCAGCTCGCAGCTGATTATAAACATTCACAGAAAGCTCAGCAATGGTTTCATCAGGAAAATTTGTCTTGAAGGCTTTGCTTTGCAAAACGAGCAAAGACAACAGTCCAAGGAAATACATGTCTTGAGATTCTAAGATCTGCAAGATAAGTTTTAGAGAAAATAAAAGTTAACCCTGTTTAAGTAATAAAAGATTCAACTTGAGAAAAAAAAGAATAGTAAATGTTTTAGACTTAAATCTGTGTGGAAAAAAAACTAGTCAGAGTTCAAGGCACAGTTCAGTTATTTGGAGGAGACACTAATACATATACTGTTCAAAGTGAAGTAATGATCTATATTTGAAAAAATAACCCACTTCATTATGTAATTATAGGTTTTTGAAATCTTTCAGCCATAGATTAACAAAACATGGCTTCTACAGAAAAAGACCTCAAAGACATAGCAACACCCTTCCTACTTTTACTTTTTAATTTTGCTGTTGTCATTGTTAAGCAATGCTGATCTGGAATTGGCATGTGTTTCTGTACTTTTTCACCAAGGAGACCTATAAATCCACATTTCTTTCATTTGACCTTCCAGTAAGATGCAACTTACTCATCTAAGTCACTCTAAGCCCCAAACTGGTAAAACTATTTCAAGCACTGTAAGAGAGCTTGCTGACACCAGTGACAAATGAAACGTACCATGATGTTGCTCAGTTGCAAAACACATGGCAAGCAGCCAAAAATTCTTTGAAAGAAAAGTCAGTCATGCTTTAGTTACCAGATGAAATCCCTTTTGCTAGTAAATAACGGTGAAAAGTTGGGTAGTTATGCTAGCTAAGAGACAACACCTGCTCAGAGATCTTTAGGGGATAAAGTTCCTGTACACACCAGTGAGAAAGATCCAACAGGGGAAACAAGAAAGTAAACTAAACAGAAAAAAGGTTAGCACTAATGCTTTTGACTAATCCATCCTCTAAGCTTTGCTAAAACGCTTCAGTAAGCAACAGTTCTCACTCTATCCCAGTTTAGTTCATCGCACAACTATTGGTATTAAAATTCCAGCTCCTGAAGCGGTGTACATATGTCTCCATCCTTCCGTTTTTCCCTTTAAACTTCATGCTACCTTAGCATCTGACCTGCTACTGCCAAATGTCTCAAGTCAGAAATATCAAGACAACAGAGCTTGCATTTCAATTCCTTCTCTTTGCCACTTATGGTACTTCTAACACATAACAAAGCAAAGATTCCTGAAGCAGTAGGTTAGACAGTACAAGACTAAAAGCTTTAGTCCAGAAGTGTTTACATGTTGTTGTGCCAGTCTGCAGGCCTTGCCAGCATGGGACAAATTTGTGTGAATGTGCTATTCTGTTGCTCGACTGAAGTCAATTTGCATGCAGCCAGCCCAAGTGCCTCTGCCTTATGCTTCTCAGTTCTCCTGTGTCTGCAGTTACCATGGGTTTCTACCTACCTGACACAAAGACCCTTAGTAAGCTTTATACAACATTTATATTATGCATTTCATCTTCAAAGGACTATGTAGCATTATCTAATTAACTTGCACAACACTGAACGATACATAATTTAAGCATTATTACTCACATTTTATAGCTGAGAAAATATAAAAAGCAACAGGGTGCACATACGTGCGTTGGCAGCAACTAATGCAGTCACTAGTTAAGATTCTTCCTGTCCCCTAGCCACAGATCAGCCTTTTGTTTTTTTTTCACTGAGAAATTTAAATAGATGAACCAGTGCAGCAATCACACGTGCTTTAGGGGAAAAGGACAGACTCTTAGTGAGACACAGTAGCTAGAGCCTTGTTTCTCCCCTGCCCCACATCTCCTTTCTGATGATTGCTTCCATATATGTAAGAAATATGCCCCTCTTGTCAGTTTCTAAAAAGTCCTCCTCTATGCTGGCATCACTTCCTCTCTCTGGACTACCTGATCAATCTTTCTCTGATTCTTAGCAAGATATCAAAATCTCCACCGAAGACTCTTATTCTATTTAAGAATGGCACAGAATAAGTCATATAAGCCTAAAGCACCAGCTTCATATTGTGCTTATTACTTGATGACTACATATTTCAGTACACTTATAAAACCATCCAGCACTTCACTGCTGCCCAACGGAGAACACTTCAGTCTGAGCCATGACAATCACTATTTATTTCATAAACACTGAGACAGTCTTTTTATTGTCCAAAACATTATCAACATACCCTGAACATCCCCAATAATCGCTTTTCTTAATAGCAGTTAATTTTTTTTTTAACCTGCCCATTTATTAATTATTGACTTCAGGATCTTAAAGTTTCTGTTATAGGAAATAACTGGATTTCTCTGTTTTCTTCGGGATCATGGGCATTCTAGATTTCTTTATTTAGAAAAAAAACCCAAAACAGAGCATGCCTCTCTCCCAGTGTTACATAACATAAGACTTCATTCAGCACATCACTGTGATAGACTGAGCCCAGGTATTACTCTCTCATCCTAAAAGCTGTAAAAGGCAAGAAAGGCTTATAAACTTACGTCACGCAGGTGGTCTATAGCGGTGTCAAGAACGGTACTTAAAAAATTAGATAAGCAGAAGCTCACCTTTCTTTTGTTGAGGATGAACCCAAAGCATCATCACAGCTTTTAAACTGGCCTGCAAATTTGGGGAATCTCACATCCTAATCTAAGCAAACAAGTTGTGTTGCTCAACGCGGATGCAATTATACAGATAGCTAAGCTTTCCCCCTCCGTATCAAGAATTGTTTAAGCTCACTTTGAGACCTGACAAGGTTACAATGGATGTGAGATAATCTTCAATTTTAAAAAAGAGAATTTCCCCAGTCTTTTATTTGCAGAGGCAGCTATTCAGCACTCCATCACAGATATTTGTCATATGTGCTATTGCCAGACAGGCTTAAATAATCGCAGGGGGGAAGGAGGGAGGAAGTTTTTACATCTTAATGAAGTGCTTAACATGTAGGTTAGACTACTGAATGCTAATAAAATATTTGGTATCAGACAATGCTAAAATCCCCCCCCTCCCCCCCCAATTATATACAAATCAAAGTAATCTTTCTTCCTGACCACTCTGGAAAAGTTCGTCATGTGAAATAAAAAAGTTAAAATGTTTTTAATTATTTAGTTGGACAGAACATAGAGTAAGTACATAGATGGGGACAAATAAAATTTATACTGAAATGCTCTTACAAGAGAAAGTACCAAACTTAAACTTAGTTTTTAAATACATGCTTAAATCCTATTGATGGCAATGCAAGAGGTTAAGCTGTGCAGAATTAAAGTTCCCAGTCAGAATGAATTAAAGCCAAACAATTTAGATTTGCCTCCTGCCCCTTCCACATCACTTTTAGTCTTGAGAGGTTTTCCAACAGAGCTCACAGTGAAGTTCCCCATACACACATCCAGGGAAAAGGAAGAGAGCCAGGGAGGTGGGAACGAGCACCCAGGTATAGGCAGAGGATGTGACCAGCTCTTTTGCTGGCAGCATTCTCCTAAGATACTTGTGAAAATACGGCTTTCTCACAATGTATGAATAAGAGTACAATGCAAGGGAAGATGTTTTAAAGCAAACTGAAGATGGTCAGATGGTAGGTAACGGTCAGCAGGGAGAAGGCTGTAAAACAGAACACACATCTGATTAATCCTTGCCAGCCAATATGAAAATGGTCTGATCTTATCCATCTAATCCAAGATGTCTGTGGTAAATTCTTTGGTTCAATTCTTCTTGCACTTCTGGTACAAGCATACACTGTTCTACTGACAACTGGGAACCCAGTTCTTAATTATCATTCTAGTCATACCAGTTACTGCTTCTCTGATTCTGCCTTACTTTAGGCTATATTACTTTTGGTTTTATGCTTCCTCATGCCTCTTCATGCAGCAGGTCTTGATCCAATGAACAGCTGAGCACCTATTATGGTGCAGCGTGTTCTCAGCATCTCTCTTCAGTAAGAGTCGAGGGCACTCTGTTTTGTTTCTGCAGCAGTACAGAGAGCATTTTGTAAATTGACTGTACCTTATTCACAAACATATCTTAAGTGAAGGAAATTAAGCTGAACATTATGTAACATATGTCCAAGAAGTTAAACAATTCCCATGAGCATCATCAAACTTTTTAGTCAGTCTTTTTAGACTCTGAGGAAGAGTCATCAGCAGTACATTGCTGTCATTGCTGTTCTGCATCAATGAAATCTAGTTAAATAATACTGTATCAGCTGAAAAGGAGTCCAAGTCCACACTGAACAATGTTTAAAAATCAAGAACCATCAGTTTCAAATGTTACTCTGTGCATTCTGCATTTATTGGCTACCTATACAAATGAAAAAAAGCTTTTCAAATTAACATCTATGTGATTGAGGAGTGAAAGTAAGACCAAAGACATGAATTCCCCATTTGAGGGCCAGTCTCAGACAGAATCTAGGTTTTGTTTTATTTTATCTTAATTGATGCACGAACAACACTCTCTCCCACCAGGCAATCAAAGAATCAGTGCGAATAGAGAAACACTCTCCTTGCAATAGCCTCTTCTTGAAAAACAATTGTGCATCACAAATCATCGCTTGCTACAGAGGTATGTCAGAGTATTAGCTTAGCTCTTGCTTGCAACTGTTCTCAGGGAAAAAAAGCAGCAACAGAACAATAAACAGTGCAGTACTGCTTCAAAAACCGGAGAAACACCTGTACCTCCCCATGAGACCTTATTGGACAGTTATGCCTGTGCAGGTGTTATTTGGTGACTTTTACCACAACTTCAATGTAAATCAGCTTCTCTTAACATACACACGCTTCTTTATTTTAACACCAACTCCACTCAGTTTCACATTCCTATGTGATTCTTCTGGCATTCCTGTTCCGGGTACATAGACACACCTGTTTTGTCCGGGGGCGTCTTTTGCCTTTGGACACTGTTCTGTACAGGGTTTAAGAGTTTCTTGGAGACAACTTCAATGAAAGGCACTCCTCCTTCTGATTTTTTCTTATTTTTTGTCACTTCCCTCACATGTTAATAAAAAAGAGTCTTGAGATATATGTCATTCAGTAGATACTTGCATTGAGAGGTCATGACAAGTTCAATTCCCAGGAAACTTTTAATTCAAAATTTCAGAAACCTTCTGTAGAGATTTCATCAGTCCTGAAATTCAACCTACTGCATTTCCACAACAGGTCACAACCAGCTCACTTTAAGGGCAGCATTCCTGTTCGTTTGCCCTCTGGCCAGCACAGATGTACTCCTGTGCCCGGGCAGAAGGAACACCAGTTTTAATAACGTTTGAAGAAAAACATTCATAGGCTAGAATACAGGACTGATTAACTATAGTTCTTGCCTTTCCCCAAGCATAAGGCTGGAATGACTAAGAGGAAGTAGAACAACATCGCCCCCTCACACCCACAAACTCTGAACTATTCAGTTCATTACATATGCTTTCAGAAAAATGCAAAAGGGGCAAGCATCCTCTGTAAGCCAAGATATTTTGAGAGATATCATATCAACAAACTCAAACTGAGTTCACAGCGATGAAGTACCGTGAACTTTGAAATGATGAGAATTGGACTCGGTCTAGGAAGGTGCCAAAAATTCAGTTAAAGGTTGAATTCCAGTACCTTGCACATGCCAGACAGGTTGAAAAAAGAGGTTATAATTTCCTTGTCTTTTACACCTTTACAGACTGTGGGTTTTATAAACTCATTAATGGCTTTAAAAACCTACAAAATAAAGCTGTGATAGATTGCCTTAGCTCCTCAGCACACAGAGACTAAACAAAGATTAGTTGCTTTAAAGATTACTCTTGGCTACATGCAAGCTAAACACCAAAGGTGTGGGAAGCACAAATGAGAAAAACTGCAGATTCCCTCTGATCAGTATATAAAAGAAAAGCTTGGGGAGAAAAGCAAGTGTGGAAACAAGACTGATCACATTCTCTCCTGCAAAGAAGAGCATCTGCAGGAACAGACAGAAGCCTGGCAGAACAATTTTACAAAGCGAGAGATGAATTTACTTGGGGAGCAAGCCCTGCTGGCCAGAGGAAAAAAAACCCCAACGTTATGTGCTGGGTACTTCCTCCTTCCCCTCAAACCCAACCAAAACTGTATCATGTTTGTGACAGATTAAATACGAAAGGATGCAAGTTTAGTGAAATTTAGCCGTTACCGCTTTGCCAGTTAGTAAACACAATAATTGCTGGCGGCACCTTTACGCTACATGATTTCTTGTTGGCAATCATATAAAACAATACAATATCAAAGACAGAGGTACTGCATAAGTAATAATAACAATTTAGAAAATCAACACAACTCTCCCTCCAAAAAGAAACCAGTGAACACCAGCTGAGCAGAGATGCACTGAGCAGTTAGCAAGATCATTAGCTGTTCACCAGGACCAGGCGGTGGTTGTCATGGCTACCCCAAAGGATGTGCAAAGGAGGTACACAGTGGTAAGGAAGAGCTCCTGGACTTGTTTAGGCTTGCCTCGGGCATGCTGCCCTGCAGCAACAGGAGAACCCGGCTGCTACCACAAATCTCAAGATTCTTACAAATCCACTCTATCAGTTTGTACCGCAGAACAATGTAAGAATTGTTTTTTCCATCCTTTCTGCTTTGTCCAGGAATCCAACCCTTCAGATTTTTATTTATTTAATGATTGGGCAAAAATTGCATATCCAACTAGCATTACTGGAGTAAAAGTATTCTAACACCTGGAATGTTGTGGTTTTACCTCTAGAAAATCCCACAGAAGTAATGTGGCACTTCCTCCCATCAGTTGCTTACTTTGTTCATTGTCCTTTTGCTCCCATTCATTCAGCTGCTCTTTCCCTCCAGCACTGGGGAATGACAGACAGTGTACTGTGAAACAAGGCTATAACCTGAGTTGGCTTAACCTGAAAAATAATTTCTTTTATATAACAAGTGAAAACAGTCAGGTATACAGGGGACAGCAGTGCAAAGGCTAACGGCTGTAATCAAGCATCTAAATGGGAAATCTACATCCTACCAAGTGCTATATGGCTCTGCTTACACAATCCACTAGGGCATGCTTACACGTGGAGTTGAGATACAGGACAGCCTGCCTGAAGGTGATAGGAGGTAAATGAAAGTACCAATTCTCAGAGCAACAGATAGGCAATTCATGAAGTACTATTGCTTATAGCCAGAAGAATATATACCCAAGCAAATGGGAGAATAACTAGATGTCCATAAAATGTTTGAAGTTACAGCCATCGTGGACAGTGCAAGCAGTACATGAAGGTATCTACAAAGTACTTCGGTTACCAGAAGTAGTTTAGTTATTGGAAGTGGTGACAATAACATGAAATCATACATGCCTCTTGACACCGGGCAAGCACATAACTGCTAGCTATGACATGCATTACATTTAGCCAGCAAGTCAACTGCTTCATATTAGGGTACATGCTTACATCTTCTGTGTCGCAAAAAATGTTTATCCCTAAAAAATGTTTATCCTTAGCTTACGTGAACATATGACCTTGTCAAACAGGGACTCTACAGACACATCTAGATTCATTAAGCTTGTTTGAATCTGTTTCAGAGATGTGCAACAGCATCCATATATCAATCTGTGCAAACACTGGTAATAAAGTTATGGGATTTTATCACCATCTGTCAATTACAGAGTCACTGCCTTCTGAAGCAGGAAACCTTGAGGTTAATTTCATTAGAACGCAGCACAATAACAACAGATAAAATACTGGGGTATTTAAACCTCTAGTATATAGTGACTAAGACAAAGAAGAGTCATTCTATAAGAAGTGTTTGGACCATACTAAAATCTTGCTCTCCAACACACAGCAAGGCATGCCCCTCAGGATTCTTTATTTCCTTATTTTTAAATGGCCCCATAACACCAGAAGCTTCACGAAAACCTGAAAGGAAAATGGTACGCTGAAAACTTCCATATTTACTATTTCTACCATTAAATCCCAAATGTTTTTAAACTTTCATAGAGCTTGGCACTGAGTCACCAACCTGCTGAGGCAATTATGCAAGCCAAAGTTGTCTTAACTGAGCTTCCTCAAGCATAATCCCTCAGCTCCAATTAAAAAATAAAAAGAGATGCTGAGAAGCCATGTCCAAAATACTTAAATTTGAATAGCCTAAAGCAACCATCTAAATCCATGTCTAGACAATTAAGAAAAGGTGGTCTTATTTCAAAAACAGCTACTATAAGGCCTGCAATTGTGAGGACCCGCATACAATTTCTGTGTTTCTTCTGCCTAGAAGAAAAAAAAAATTTAGAAATTGTTTGGCATAGTGCTTTTATTTGTGACAGCTACAATATGTCCCCAAAAGTAAAAGCTATAAATAAGAAAACATAAAACAAACAAGCTATATGAAGGAAAAAATTTGAACTATTAGAGAATTTGGAGATTCTAAAGGCTCAGAATTGGGAGTCTGCACGTGGCCCTTTTGAGAAAGTCAACAAAGCCTGACTAGGGAGACCTTCAAGGCTAGAGACTGAAATACTACATAGCATCTACTTTCAATAGACTGAAAGGGGGGGGCCTACCTGTCAAGTTCCATAGAAGCAGCTTAACCAGACACAAATTGATTTTTTTTTTTTTTAATATATTAATGTTTCCGTGATGGTTGTCAGTCCTATACACCACTCTGAATGAGGTTACCCTCATGCGTGTTGGTCTTCTGGTGAAGATGTTGACATGATTTTACTATGGAAGGAGGGACAATGCCTAGACACAGGAGGTGAAGTTGGGTCTTAGAGGCTCTCAAGAACCAATTCTGACAAGTTCCACTTTTGGAATTTTTTCTCTTTTGAATGAAGAGGCCAGCATAGTACTCCACTCACAGTGCAGCCATCTAGGGAAGATACCCCAAATGAGACAGTAGTAGCATTATGTTTCCTTCCTCAGATCTCCTTAGGGCTGTTTGGGAAAGGAAGGGAGAGGAAGGGTGTGCCCTGATTCCGTAGTAGTCGTTTTCTATCAGAAGCAACAGAGACGGTGCACTGCCATCAGTTATTTTAGCTGCAAGAACAACTTCTTGCCTGCTCTTGCATGTCCTGCAAATTCCCTTACTTACAATAAGTCACATTTCTGTTATTTTACTGTGAAATTCAGTTGATCAGCAAGCTCCCAGAAGCAAGCTCCCAACTATAATTTAATTAAAAGGGCAGTAGCTAAGTTTCACCATATGCAACTGCCAGATGCAATCATTGCAGTTTAAGTCTAAAGGCGATGTTACTGCATGTACTGGAGCGTAGTTTTATAAGTGATGAAAGCTGTCACTTATGTCACAGACATTGCTGTAATGCATTACGATATTACAGCTTCAGCAGAACCAGAAAATATTAATAATACATATTCTGAAAGCATTTACAGCAAGCGAGTTTGGAATACAATGTTTCCGGTGCCATACACTTTTTCTTGCAACTCTGTATTTATGCATAGTCACTTCAGATATGTTACATTAGACTATATACTTTGCCTGGCATTATACAAGCTCTCACAGCCAATTTTAAACCTTCAAAAGTGGGAGGACTGAAGGACAACTAATTAGGGATAAACAAAAACAAAACAGGAACCCTTCACTATTCAGTGATTCATAGGAATAGGGAATACTGCATCAAAGGTACCTTAAAATTGTGTCTCTTAGAAGACTTGCTGAATGCATTTCAAAAGCCTACCAACCAACTCAGGAAAATTTTTAAATGCCTTCAACAAAATATTATGAAGAATGATAGTCTTGAAATCATCCCAAAACAACTAAATAGACAAGGTATATATTAGCTGTGAAACACTGTTTAAAAAGTTCAAAGCAGAAGTTCATACTTCAATACATTGTTCAGCTTCCTTCACAAGGGCTTCAGAAGAAAAAAGATCAGGCTATGGTATAACTATGTCAAGAAGATAAATAAAGTTAATTAAAATGTATCAGGATTTCAGAAGAGGAGTCTATCACTTCATAAACTGAATGCCAAGTGTGACATAGAAAACAGCTTGCTTTCCTACAAAACAAGGCTTCAGACTTGCAGTCAACATTGGGCTCCATTTACATTTAGGTAATGTCACTATTGCCAGGAGAGGAGTCATTCACTTATGTTAAAACTACTTAGATCAGAATTAGTTTCTTGCAGGACAGTAACAAGATATACAGATTTCTTTAGGAAAAAAAAAAATAGCAGTTAACCCTAGCATTAAAAGTAGGTTATACCCTGATTAATTACAAACTCATAATGACAAGGATTGTTATTTATAATGCATGGGCACAGCTTCTCTAACGCTTCTCGGCCCATTTCTATACAGAAGATGCAAGACTGCAGCAGCCTCAGCCACTGGTGAGCTTCCAGCCAGCTACAATTACTCTTAAAAGCAACTGCATATATCAGGCAGACTGTCATGACAGCCACAGTCCTGACAGCCAGCAAATCTCCCCCAGCCGCCCCAGCAGCCCTGGCACCTTCCGTGCTGGCAGCTGCTCTGGAGCCAGCCAGGGGACTGTGCTGGCAGAGGTGGCCAGGCCATTACCATCCAGCTAATAGAGCTGTCCTGGCACAGCAGCTGAAGCTGGACAGGACCTACGAAAGCCTGTTTTTAAAACCAGTTGGAAGAGCTGTTTTGGCAAATGTGCTGAGCCTGACCAACAGAGCCACAGTTGATACAAAAGGCAAAATGAAAACAGCCTGTAAAGCTGGTCGTGCACAAAAACTCCAGAGACAAAAGGGTGAGAAAGAAGAGTCACTCAGAAGGTGTTTACTTCCAAACCAGCAAAATGGAATCAATGAACAAGAACATTTCATCAAAAAATCAGTAACTCCAATATAAAAATTTAGCCCTACTATGTAAGCTTCACCACTTCAAATATTTCTCTAACATGTTACAAAATAAAGACTTCTTTTCTAAAAATTGCAGAATAATCTGGATGCAAAATTCAGCTAGTAACAGGATTTTTCACTCTGTACTTCACATGGTAGAACACTCAAAAAGGCATGTGATAAGAATTTCTTTTTGATGTGAAGGACGCTGATCACTGATCTTCCCAAAGGAGTGAGAAGCATGGAAAGGCCACGTACAGAAGAAAATTAAACTTCTCCTTCCTCCTGCCCTAAGGCCAGTTCCAGTTCTTGCCTCTTAGGCTTCAGCATCATTGCTATCTGCTCTGCTAGTAGTTTTCATGTATTTTCAAATATTTTCACTTTTCTCTCTTATCTCCATGATTTCTTCAACTCCAGAACTCCAATTTTATATTGCTTCCACTTGAGAGCAGCTCTGTAAATATCTTAAAAAAAAAAAAAAAGGCAAGCAAGCAGGGCATCTGTCTGGTTACAGACACCAATACAGGCAACTGATCGACTCACATAATATCTGGACAGAAGGAAAAACCAGCTAGCATGGCATAGTGGACAGATACTAAAATCCTCGCTTTTTTCCCCACATCATCATTCAAGTCCTTCCTCCCTCTTAATTCTTCATGAGCATCCATGAACTTACCAGGTTAAGGAGGGGGGCAAAGGGGGGGAGAAGGGAAACAGTAGTAGCCTCATACTGTTCAAAATGGGTGAGCTGGCAGAGTATATGAAGACAAGAAGCAAATTCAGTGCCCTGCATGTGTTACTGAAATTGTTGAGAGAGAATATTTGGAACAGCAGCAGTTTCAAGGGATAAATGGGAAAGTTGGAAGTGGAAAGACAGGGAAGAAAAAACCCAATCCCTGCTGTGCAAGTATCTTATCCACAACAGAAGATGTACAACAACCAAGAAATATAGCTTCTTCAGTTAGAGGCAAAAAACAAGACTCATTTTACAGGGCGGGGGGGGAATGAGGAAAATATTCACATTTTTGTTCTAATCATTTTGTTTATCATGGCCTTGGAGACCTATAGCTGTTGAAACATCCCTCTTGGCACACCATGGACAAAACAGCTCAGTTCAGAGTCCAGTATTCAAGCTGTGCCTGGAAGGTGGAATCTGGCCTTGAAGTGCACTTCTGCGGATACACTGTTTAAGCCTCATTGGTTTGTGTTTATGAGAACTGATGCTGTTCCAAGTATCCTCTCGATGATGAGCCATTTAAGCAACACACATAGGGAGCTGTATTTGTCTTAATCTTCCTTATTCTCCCACACAGAAAAGTTTGTATCATGTTAGATCTGATTCTAAATGCTAAAGCAATTCAAATAACAAGAGCAATCATGAAGCACTGAACAAACAGTCCACTTCTGTTGTTCACTGGCTCACATCTATACAACCTCCCTGTGGCTATATGAACACATTTGTGGTATGTTGTACAGAGGGTGTTTGGTTTTTTTTTGCTTGGTTGGTGTTCGAGTTTTCGTAGGTTTGTTTTCTTTTAAGATTTTTAAATGGGTTTTTATAATACAAAAATTCTAATACCTTACAGAAAGTAACCAAGTCCTTTCCAACACCCAGAATGAGAAATGAGGGTTGAAACCTCATTGCCTCCCCTCCCAAAAATAGACTACCTGTCTTCCAGCAAGTCTTAGGTGTTTCCTCTACGATTTCCTGTGGCAAGTTAATATTAATTCTACCTTTTGATAGAGAGACTATAATACTACTCCCATTTTTTGTATTATAAGCTATGATTCATGCGTGTCTAATATTTTACATTGGTGGGTAGCATACACATTCTTATTAAAAATTAGGTTAATCTTTTTAATTAGCGTGGCTTTGAAAACTAAATAGGCTAACCTGAATTCTTGTGCCTGTTTATAAGATCTCAATTTTCAAGCTTTCCACATGTTATCTGATTGTTATGTCTAAATTCAGTTGTTAAACAGGCAAGGCGGACAGCTGTACCTCAAAGCAAGGAATTTAGACCCAGTTTGTGCCAACCAGTTACATTAACACAGCCACAGCAGAAAATATATTTTACTTTTCAATCAATGTATCTCAGCAGCAAACTCATTAGCCAACAGTCAACCAGAATGCCTTGCCTCATGCAGACCTCCTGGAGTTGGTGCAGCTGTATGAGAAGTGTTGCCCAAAGCATGCACATTTTTTTAGTTACTCACCACAGACCAGTTATTCTATCGGATCCAAATACACCCCAATGTGTAAATGGGCAAAAGCTCATATGTAATTGCACAAAGAATCTGTTAATCCTTGAAGAAGCACACAGATCAACTTCACACCTTGTGGAAACTAGATTGTATACCTCAGCCACCTCTGTCTCATAATCAGAAAGTTTATCACTGTGATACATAAGATACTGTTTAGAATTATAGCTAGTTCATCTCTTAGAGGAAGAAAAGCAAGTATGGTGGTAGAATTTAAGAGGGAACATTACTTAGGGTATGAAATTATCCACCTAAAGTTCTTTTTAAGCTTATTTCTTCTTTGTTCAAAGTCATCTAAGGCAGAATATATAGGCTCTCTTTAAGTGAGGAACAACCCTCATAGATTTGTTGTTTCAAGCAGTAAACTGCTTGTGTACAGGTGAAAGTAGCTCAACTGTATCAAGTGTCCAATCGTGTTTGACAATGGCATGGATTTCTGCATGGCTTAAAGAGCAAAGAGTAATCAGCTGAGACATCAGCTTCATGCTTGTTTTCATAAAAATATATGGAAGCCAATTGCAGCAAACACCAAACCTTAAACATGTCTTTTCCCGCTCCAAAAGTCCACAATAACTGAGCATATTAATAATAATGGACTAAAAGTTCACTACGCATTTTTTCCCCAATGCTAAATGAAAAAGCTAGACTTTAAGCTATCCAGTCCTCACTGCGGATAGAGTTGTAATATTTACATGCTTACTGTGGCTACTAAATACAATATTAATGATGTCAGACATGACCACGCACTTGCCTAGGTAAGACTTAAATTTATGTCTCTATATAGCCAAATATTAATAGCCTAACAGTTGTTTTCCCATGATTCACAGGGTTTCAGGAATTCTTACGATGTACTAGGAGGGGCAATGAAAGGCCTAGTAAAATAATGGATTAAGAAAACTTGCAGCACAGCAAGACTTGAAAACACACTTATCACAGCTGTAATTACAAGCCTGAATAGCCACAGCTGATCCCTAACCTCAAACACTGCTTACACTCTCATTCAATGAGTTTGCATTAGGAAAAAAAAAAAATCTTTACTGTGGCCTTATTAAACAAACATTTCCTTGTACTTGCTTTAAAGGTTCTACTGGTTTAACCTGTTTATATAGAAAGAGTCAGACCATGACATTACAAAATTAGAGCACTAACTACCTCAAAGTCCTCAGGTTGTTCAGATTTTCATAGGTCTCACCACTGTCTTTTTGCTGAATTGTTTCAAGAAGGGAACTGCAATCATACTTACCTGCTATTTGACATCAGCAACTCACCACTCCCTCGAACAATTGCTGAGATCACTTTATCCAGGTACACATACTAGAAATTATTCCCTGCAATGTCCTGATCAAACTGTGGATGTCTCAGTGTATTTGGTTTATGATACTGCTAATGAACTGTCAAAGAGGTCCAGCTGGTTACTATGAACTTTCAAAAACCAGAACTATCTTCCATGTCTAAGTAATCTTCTCCTAAGCTTGACTGTGACAACAGTCCAGCTATGAATTCTTTAAGGCAGGTGCTTATTTTTTAATTGGACTAACAAAAATGCCAGCTGAGGTAGCCAAGTATGAAAGTAATGTGGTTTTAAAAGCTCACATTTTGCCAGTTTGGGGATGTTTTATTTCAGTCTCTATCTTTGATATCAATCATGGAGGGAGAAGAAAAGAAGAGGAATTAAAATACTATTCTGATTGTGTACAGATAGTGAACAGGACAAGAAGAGTCTCAAATTGTAGCAGCAAAACATCAGGCTGGATTTTAACAATAGCGTTTTTCTGGCAAAGACAACGAAGCTCTGCAATAGGTTGCCTGGGGAGGTCTCTAGATCTACCCATATCCACCAGATCCCTTTAAGAAGGTTAGACAAGCACGTCAGGAATTGAGAGACAATTGACTGTTACTTGGGAAAGCAGACGAACTAGAGGAGTGAGTTTCAAAGTTCTTGTGTACAGCATACATTTTTTCCATCCTCCACACTCTGAAAAAGATACATATACATACACATATACGTCCATATGCACACACATACATCCCCACCCATATACATTCTATGGCCCCATTTTAAGAACCATAAAACTATGTACCTCTTACACACTGAAAAACAGTGCTGAAAAGGACTTTATCTACCTAATGAATAGTGATCTCACATGGAAGATGCATCAGAGGGGAAGCAAGAGAAAAAGACTATATAAACCTGCTCTTGATCTATGTTCTATGCAAAATGAAACAACTGTTAAGGGAAAACGAGGAAAGGTACAGCTCAAAATTTCTTTTGGTTCAATTATTTTGGAATTCTTTGGCCAAGTGGGCAAGTAAGGTTCAAATCTCTGTGTCAGGTATGGAAAGACAGAATTAGTCACTGTTTTGTGACTTTTATGGCTGGCATATAAACCCCACTAGGAACAAAGTTCTGTTCACTATGCATCTTTGCTTTTATTTAAAAGGCCTGAAAAATTACAGATTTTTTCCCTTGGCTTGAACTAATATTATAAAAATATTTTGGAGCTACTCAGTAAGTTTTGTGTGTTTAGCTGCTCAATCCATAGGGGAAAAAAGTTAATTACACAACCCAATTATGTACTTAATGTGCTAGGGCCAAGTCACTGTATGTTCACAGGAAGCATTAATAAACATCATTTATCTCATTTTATAAAAGTTGTGATTACCATTTTTCAATAACTGAAGCTACCAGCAATATGATAGTTCTCATACTTTATAAAACTGAACCAAAGTGGCAAAGCCTATTTGAATTAAGCTCAAATGCCGGTTTATTGTGAACATTTTCTCTTTTCATTCCCATATATAATGCCAAATCTCAGGCCTGAATTTCTGAGAGTGCAGCACACCAGGGCTCAGCTGAGAACAAACAGGAGGAGCCAAGCACATGAGATAAAACAAGCCTCTATTTTGGTGCCTAAATGGGAGGTAAATATTCCAGGGTAAAAAAAGAACACAAAAACCCATATGCTTGCTTGTTTTCAGAATCATTACATTTTAAAGACTATATGTAGAAAGGATCCACTTTGCATTTCAGTTACTGAGCACACGAGAAGTAGTTAAGAAGTTTCCTCTACACAATACAAAACATAACAGTACTATGTACTTGTAGTCCAAGACCCATTAAAGTAAATTGAAAGACTTCAATTCTTTGCATATATGAAATCTGCATGCACACATTAAAAACTTTAAGTTCATAAAAATCTCTTCTGTAATGAAAAATTAAAAGTTTGTTTGAGGAGGAGTACATAACCTTTCTGCAACTGCAATACAATGTACAAAGTTGAAAGACAAAAAAAATGAAGACAAACATCTTTGGTTGCTGATACATGAGGAATTTGGAGATGGAATAGACTTTTTATTTTCAAATATAAGAAACTGGCAATAAAAGAAGAAATGAAGCTACCTTGATCTGTAATAATACAAACCCCACTGCCACTCTGTGATTTTACCTGAGCAACCTGACACCTTTATCATGGGTTACCAATACTCCGCTTCTGAACTGCTACTGTATATAAGTGCTACTACCACCAAGCTCTCAGCTCCCATTCGAATACTGACCTGGCTGGATCTTTCTTGTTTTGAAGACAGGCAAAATTATTGGTATGTATCACCATAGACTAGCAAACCCTAATATTTTAATTATCTGTGAAAGTTAAGAGATTCCTACAAAGGAAACAGAATTGGTAACTTTTCTTGCCATACAGACACGACAGAGTATAATTGACCATATAAACAAACTTTATGAATTGTGTGCTAAATTACCTTCAAGTGTAAGTCTTCTGACAAAATAGACATATCATCAGCCTTTGATATACTTAGTTTGATGCAGAAATGTGCTGTCAACTCATCAGGTAATCACTTCCAACATATCAGAATATGGGAAGGTCTAAATAACAACTTACACAGTATGTATTAGTGCTTGCAATCCCTGTTTGAATTATCAGATATAACAATGTCCTGATTTTTGAAAGGCATTTTTACCACATAAAGGCTACTGCTAATATCACTGTGCCAGGCCTTTTTACTAGAAAGTTGCAGAACTTAAACAGTGGTTCGTCCAGTATATATGCACAAGATTAGCCCAAGGTTAAGTCTTACAATTTTAAGAGTTTTCCAGAATAAGAATATTCAGATTTTTACTCAAAACCAAGAAAAAGATCACATTCCCACAGAAACAGTTAATCTCAGGTGAATCTGTCTCAGAGGCTACAGCCCAACACTACTCAGGCCTAGAAATATTCTAAAACAAATTAAAAAAATGTATCAACAAGAAAAATAAGTGATTTCCCTAAGCATTTCCATAGCTTGCATAAAGACGTCAATTACCATAGCTTGTCTTCTAAATTAACAATTCACAGTGATGGATTATTCATGCAAGTCGGCCAGCTGAACACTACACTTTGACTCTGGGGAGAAAGTATAGCATGTCTTAATTAACTATATTTTGTATAAGCCAGAAGACAGTCAGAAAAATGTTATTTCTCTAGTCAACCAGGTAAAATGTAAGAAAATAAAACTAGTGGTAATTTAAATAAGTCTGCAGTAGTCTCCATAATACTTATTTAAAGTGAACTAGCAAGAGCACGTTGCCTCAGTGAGCTCTGTAAAGTAGTTCCAAATTGCTGTTTTTTTGAATGAACTGATTTGAGATCTACTCCATTTAAGCATGAAACAAAGATGGAAATTTCATGTTAATATGCTGTTTCCTGTCGTATCCACAGCCTCGCAAGACTTCAGTGATGGCACAATTTCTTGTTTCAAAAGGGTATCAAGTATTTTCACAGCCTTGACTGAAATTCAACTCAACACTGAATTTTTCTAGAGCGAATGACACATTATCTCAAATATTTTCCAAATGAATGCTGTATTCTAACAGCCTCCTTGAACATAGATAACATTTATGTGTTGTGTAAATCTACTGACAATATTTGTTACTTTGATCAGAACAGTGCAAAATACCTGCACAAGTCAAACAATATCTAGGATTTGCAATTGTTAGCTTTCAAAGTGTTATTCAATCGTTGTATTGGAAGATTTACAAAATAAAAATGGGAAGTCTATGATAAATGTTACCATTTATCCTTAGAGTAAGTAAAACGAACAATCTAATATCTCTAAAAATCTATACCAAACTGCTCTAGGATAGCAAAGACCACCATGGCTGATTAATTATATAACCACCTAGTTGCTTACACAGCTTATATACAATACATTAAGGTTGTTAAAAGTATTAATCACATCCAAATAGACCTTTACCCTTTAACAAACTAATACCTAGATGCCTCACACTCATTACTGGATTTTATTTTATGAGTAGAAGAGTCTGTTTCCCTTCTACATTAAAGAAACAGAGGTTATGTATAGATTAAATGACTTGTCCACTACCAAAGGATCTAAAACAAAGTAAGCTTTTTTTTTTCTTCCTTTAAAACTATCCTGTCCATTGGTGTAGCATTCTCTGAGCCTACCCAGGACAATCCTAGGGCCTTTGAAAGCAAAAATTTAATTCTGTCCTTGCTCTCTTGGTGCTTCAGCAATACTTCTGGGGGTACTTCTAAAGCCCTATATTTCTTAAGAAATGAAGTAATAACTCAAATATAGAATGGTTACATAAGTAAGGATTAGGAAAGAATGGTGCATATCAATTGAATTAGTCTCTACCAATCCTGAAATGACAAATAGCGGGAACACACATTATCAGAAATCTGCCTCCACAGGCCTTTCACTACAGGTAAGATGACACCCTATTAGACCTAGCTCCTTGTAACAATTCTTATAAGCAGATTTGAATTTATGTTGCTTTCCTCTCCTTCCAAATAGAAGATATCCTTGTGTTCTTGTTGCAAAATATGCTTCCATCATTTCAATAATTTATTTTCATTGAGATTGAGTGAAAGTTTGTCCTCTTCATGCTAAACGGTATTTTGCTGTCGTTTCATATATGAAGATCTGGTATCAGTTATGTCAAATTCACAAGTGTACTGTGTTTTGATATTGTATGTACACTTTCCTCCCTCATGTTCATATATGAAAAACTACCAATGGCATTTTTTCGCTTCATGCATATCATCTCCTCAAAATAAATCTACTTACAGTCAATTTGTTTTACTCATGTTCATGGATATCTTCTCTATACACCCTGCTGCTCCATATCCCCCATAATTAGACATTTATCCCCCATAATTAGACATTGCCCAGAGAAGCTATGGATGCCCCATCCCTGGCAGTGTTCCAGGCCAGGGTGGACAGGGCTTTGAGCAACCTGGTCTGGTGGAAGATGTCCCTGCCCATGGCAGGGGGGTTGGGACTAGGTGATCTTTAAGGTCCCTTCCAACCCAAACAAACCATTCTATGATTCTTTGATGATTCTATGTTTCGGCTTACTTGTTCTTTTGACACTTATTTTTCCTCCTATCTCCTCAGAGATCTAATACACTGCTTTCTTTAGTATTTCAACACATGCACAGTAGGGACGGCAGGTGAAAACTGCCAGCTACAGATGACACCAAGTAGCTTCTGGGCAAGGGGAAACTCCAAAAGCTGTAAAATCCACATGGATTTTTGTGCTACCATGACATGTGCTACACCTCAGAGATGCTGGGGAGGACTAACTGAAGGCACTCTCATACAGGAAATTGAAAACAAGGATGGTTATAGCATGTAGTGACCACAGATGTAACAGTGAATTGAGGAGCTGCATTCAGGCATGCATGGCATCCGAGACTTCAGAACCTGACCCCAGGAAGAACAAGAACACTTAAAGCTACGAAGCACCACAAACATTGTTTCAGGCTGCTTAGTCCCATCAGGCATCATCCTTCTATTAAGATTGTTACCTCATGTCTCTGGCTAAACAAACAAACAAAAAAACCACAAAACACAAACCCAAAACACAACCCACATCTGAACAAGTTCACATGGGGGCAGGATACTTCACAGACCACTTAGTTTCTGTTTGAACTGGTAGTAATGAAACTACTCCTGCTTACTCTAAGGAGAAAGCCACAGCTAGTACTCCTCACAGTTCTGCTTCCTTGCAACAGCATTTTCAGATGGCAGAAGTAAGGAGGGGTGGGCAATGCCTCCTGAAGATTGAAAGAAGCAAAGATTTGTATGCACACACCGCAGGAGCACAGAGCCCCACAGGCATAGCAGAGGAAGTGCTAGAGCATGCAGAGGGAGATCTCTACAGTTAGGCCTGAGCACTGAGGGAGACACATGGAACAGGCAAGCAGATGAAGAGGGAAGGTCCAGTTCTGATGCAGAGGAATGACCTAAGGCAAAGGTGAGACATTCCTTCCAGACTTTCACTCCTACCAGTTACAGACAACACGTAATCCCTACCCTGCAATACTTACGTCAACATTGCTGCAGGATGAAAATGAGATCATAGCAATCAAAGACCAAACCAGTGCTGGATTAAAAGGGTTCAGCTCTGCATCTCCTGTGTTGACAGTGTAAGCGCTAGATGGTTGCTCTTTTCAACACCTTGCCTTACTTCTCTTAAGAGGTTCTTGGACACTGCTGTCCTCTTCTTCCCAGCTCCTCAACTTGCAGACCTTCACTAATAGCGTCTTTGGATGAAGAGAACTGGGAGAACAGATGTGTTTGAATTCTGTGACCAGACTAATCACAGCCAGAGTCACAGGACAAGGAAAAAAGACAACAGTCCATAGTGCAAGCAGTCATGAAATAAGACTTTATTTTTCATGCTAGACTGTGAAAGTATAGCAGGCACATTAAGCATTAAACTAGAAGTCTCTTCTGTCATCTTCAACTCAAACGTCAGCTTTGTCAAATGTTATCTGAACCTTGATTTTAGAAGTGTGGAGTCAGCTTTGAGTTTTTTTGCCTTTTTTTTTTTTAGTAACAAAAACACTTGCTGCCTGTAACATTACTGTGAATAAACAATGTTACTTTATTAAAGAGGTTTTTATTCACCATATGTAAGTGCACATGCTTTTAAAGACAAAATGGAATACTACAGTGTTTTAAAAGTCCATATCCAGTTTAATAAGAGACCAGTTTATTCCTCTTTAGTACTTGTAAGAATCATTAGACATCTTTCAACTCCCACTAATTACTTTGTTTTTGGCAGACATTACTGTTTCCTCCTCCTGCTTTTTTGAATAAATCTGAAATTAACAAGTCAATAAACTGACATATTTACAGTAAAAATAACTTGGCTTCCCTGTTTTTTTCCTCCCACTTTTCATATTTCTCTTTGCAGATGAAAAGGTTATAGTTCAACCTACAGGCTTTACATATACTTACAGCAATTTGGGTAGGGACCTAGGCATCTTTCTTCTACATCAACAGGATCTCAAGTTGAAGACCTGATATTACAGTAAGCTGTTTGTGTTGTCTTAGGTCTTGATTAATAGCTTTAAATAGTTTAGAAACTAGAGCAAACACTTCTTTTGAAAAAAGATGTCCACGAAAGAAAACATGAGTTGCTTCAGTGAACTCAAATTGCTATGCGAAGTACACAATCATTAAATGCTCCAAGAACTGCTTTAATTTAAATGTGGAAAGAAAAGCATTTGAAAAGGGCAGTTTTAGTGTACCAATTAAAAAAGATGTCTTAAATCTTTAAACCTATTTTCTTTCTAACTACAACTTACATAACGGAGATGTATGGGGAAAACTGGGGCAGCAAACATTACCTCAGACATAGAAACAGTTGCAGAGAAACAATGTTTTGCTATACTGCCAAGGAAGGAGGCAATCTCCAGTGGCTAAGTGATCGTGAGGAGTTCAGACAGGCTGTCATTGGCAAAGTACCCATGCTCCTAACATTACCTTGACATGACAAGGTCAGTTAAAAAAATCATGTTGAAAAGTAGATGTCCAAGTTCTCCAGCTTACTCCAAACTTCTATAAGAGAATCAAGGGCTGGAACAGCATCACTGCTTAAAAAGTATCAGATGAAAATGCAACTAGTGAGCAAGTGTTTGGGCATGTTATCTTATTGCGAAGGCAGTTAAAGCATTTGGCTTTCCTGTGGTATCCAAGCAAAATTCTCAGAATTCAGTCAGAATTCCAAAAGCAAAGCAAAGCCTTAAATATGTTGTTCAAAAAAGTTAGAAGGGAAAGGATAGTTCTCTCTTCTCAGATGAGGAAGTCCCCCCAACTTACTATGCATACAGAAACGTGGATGACAAAAATAGATTAAAACAGAAGAACACAGGAACTGAAGTCCTTCCGAGGTTTAGAGAGATCATTCCTAGCCAACAAGTGCTTATTTTCATATATCTAAGAAATTCCACTGCACATAAAGTACGGTTTCAGTTTCAATTCTGACAGATTTGATCTTCCTGGAAGAAGCCAATTGTCCATTAGCCCCATCAAGTCATCATGGGTTTAGAATTGTCAGACATACACAGCAAAATAGAAATAGTTTACATTAAGCAATTATTTGTTTAGATGTAACGGTAAAAGACTGCAGGGCTGAAGTACATCAGTGGAAAGATATCTTCTGATTAACAGGCTCGCTATTTTGTTAAAATGAATACAACCACATTATTTTAACTTTCTTCGTCTATACAGTGTATTACTTGTTACAATTGATTCTTCCTCAAATAGTCTTGAGATCTGAAAAAATATTTCTCAAGAATTATCATAATATTTAAACACTCAGCTAAACCAAAAATCCTTTACAACACAGGAGGTCAAACCTTATTAACCCAAAAGCCAGACACATATTTAACTCATTTGCTCGTATCAATAAGAAATTCTCTCTTCGCCCATCTCATAGCTACAGCTGCCTTGCAACGATTCTAAAAGACCAAAAAGGATGCAGATAACACACAGCTTTTATCACATTAGCCACAGTCTGCAGTTTTCATAATCATTAACTTTGAAGTATATTAAACAAAGCAGAACATGACCTCACAGTTGGTATTTTAATCACACCACATAAGAACAAGTCTTTATCATACAGACTTTATTAAGGCCACCAAACAAGATGCTTTCCAGAACTACCCAAAACACAAACAGGCAGAAAAGAGCACTACTGTTGCACAGCCAAGTGAAGCCAGGCAGTGACCACACTACAAAGGTGGTTAACGGGTTAATACTTTTAAATGCAGAATCACCAGACAACTTCCAACAGGAACCTCTGACTTTGGCTGGGCTGAGGGATCAACAAGAAGTGGGATGCGTGCATGTGTATGAGACTAACAGAAAAAAAGAAATTGAAGCTTTTAGTTTTAAAATAATGCAATGTAGGATAGCTTTACTTATTAGCAAAATGCATAGATTATCCTATCTACACTTATGTTTAGTACAATATGCAATTACCTTTTTCCTATATTTCATATAGGAATTCATCCTACTTGAATTCTTGCATTACTGTGTTGTTTAGATACCTTCTCCAACATAAACCCCCTTTCTAATGACTGTACTAAGGTATTTACAGTATAAAAAAAAGTATATTCCTAATGTGATGGATACAGTTTACTTAAATCTCTGTCACTTTGTACTGCTTTAAATACCAAGTGCAGAGGGAAAATAAGTCCAAAACTTTACAGTTATTATTGAATTGTAGGATTAACTTTTTGTCTTGAAGTGGCTAGCTTCATTATATCCAGCACAATTTTACAAAGTTTAGAGAAAATATGTTGTTCTGTCAAGTCAATAATTAAAGATTCAGAAAGTATTTCCTCTCCTCGTGCAGGAATAAGTGTTACATTATTTCCCCCTACCCTCAAGTTCTGCTAACCTTTTGTCACCCAGTTCAGAAGACTAGCAGTGCTTTAAAGACATGAATTAAAGCCAAGAATTTTAAATATATTTCCAAATTGAAGTTAACTACTCTGGTCTTTCATGTATTTGAGGAAAAATACTAAGTTATCACTAATCACAGTTGACTACATAAACATCTTTCCCTACCATCTGCCCATTACACTGACATGTAACCAGAGATTCTGACTGTATCAGGTATAAACAAGTGTATATAAAATAAAGAAAACCAGACATTAATTTTTAAAGCCATGTTTACATACCAATTTTTAACATTATTTTGAACACACAGCATAATCAAGATGAGGACAGCCTAAAGACTGTACCCTATATTAATTCATATTCAGCCTGTGTTTTACAAAGCCAGAGTAACATATCGCCTACACAGAACATGGATTGTTAGAAATTATTTTGAAAGGTATTCTCTGCCACACCAAATATGCATCTTCATGGATGATGAACAACCCAAAATAAAATTTGAAATTTTGAGAAAAAAACCCCATTAGATATGTTAGTTGAAGAGGACTTCAAAGAGATAAGAGTAGCTAGATCTTGATGCGAAGAATCCTACTAGCACTAACCCCTCTCCCCTGCTACATTTTGTGATATGTAAGATTAGAAGTTTAATTAAACTATGCATAAATATGACACTTACATCTACAGAATAAATTCTCAAAAGAGTTATTACAACAATGTAGCATCCCTAGGACTCTGCTAGACTACGTATGAACATATACGCATTCTTCCATCTGAGGGGAAGAGATGAGAGGAGGTAACAAGGGATCCAAGTCTTAAGAATGAACACAAAACCACACCACACCAGCACGCTCCTGCAGGAAGCGAGTCATTTAACAGCTCAGAGGCGCATTAATCCCAAGCCATTTTTGGAATCAACTTGAGCTGGCAGCGCTGTAGCCAAAGTGTTCAGTAGGCCAACAGACACACAGCATATTGTGTGGTTTCAACAATGAATATGAAAGTAGATGAGTGACAACTTCATGAATACTTTCACACACCTGTGAACAAATCATTCACTTAAAATGGTAGATGGGGAGACAAAGTCAAAGCAAATTTAAAAACCCAAACTCCATCTCAAACTTGACTTGAGAATGTGAACATAAAAGATAGACAGTCTTGTGAAGATAAATTTTGGAACTCATGACTGCTTTTAATAGCAAACTTAACATCGCCACAAGCCTTCACCTTCTATTACCTCTTTAGCTGCCCTGTGTAATTCTGTAGACAACCCATACCTTGAAAGGAAAAGCCAAGAACCATTCCTCCTCCCTCCCTCCCTCAGCAGTTATTCCTCATCACACTCAACCAAGCCACAACAACTCTTAAAAATAAAGTAGACACAAAATAGGAAAGTATGAATCTGGTCCAAGAGCTCGCTGCTTTAAAAGACAGAATCTGGAAAAGTATCACAAAATTGATGGAGGGATAACATACTCTATTTTAAGTTTTAGCACCTGTAAGACTGCAGCTTTGTAGTCTTACTTTAAAACGTACTAATTTTACTAAAGGATAAAATCCCATAGACATGCATTTGGCTCAGCCTATGCTATGACATTTTGGTAAACATCTCTCACCTAAGCTGAATGGCATCATTTTCCATTAGACTGAAGTACTGATCACATAAACAATGAGGAGACAAGAACTGGGGAATCAGAGATCATAGGTGATTAATAATATACAATTCATACACACTATGCAGGTTTTAAGTAGCCCTTTAATAATAAGATGTGTGGAGTATTTGATATATGAGACATCATACATAGGTCTGATGAAAACAAAATAAGGTGGTGCGAGGAGGACAAAATTCAGTACATGTAGTGATGTATAACAATCCAGGTGCCTTTTTTTTTTTTCTTTTTTTTTTCCCCACGCAGTCTTCTTGCTCACCTACGCGAAGGTGATGGAGACCGGCAACATACGCACATAAACGCACATGATCTGTCTGTTCCCACAGACAGACATCAAAGTCTTCCCACTTTGCCATCTCACTGCTGCAAGAAGTTACAGCCAATTGTTTGACAAGTTTAATACTTTAGCTACTCATTCACATGTTTGCATTGGGATTCATGTGTCTTATTAACATGAGGTAATACTGAGCAGTACTTAAAAAAAAGCAGCTAGCTTTAATACTGATGCATCAGAAATGCAGACACAAATCCCAAACCAAGTTAATGCTTTAACAATTGAACTCATTTTAAATATGATTTAAAACTTTGAATCTTAAAGCTTACCAGTAACACAATTACCTCGACAAATAATACACAAGTTTACTTAGTTTTTTTTAATAGCCCAAACCCCCAAATACTCCGTATACACACACAGCCTGCAGAGCACTGAACGATCTGACAGAACAAGCGTGCCACAGACGAGAAGAAGCTCCTCAAAAAAGGGCTTCAGAAGCACGGCTCCGGCTGGGCAGCGACCAGAAAAGCCACACAAACCTGCGCGACGTCACCTTCTTCGGCACGGACGGCTTTTTGAGAACTACTGCTGCGACACTTACCACAGTATAACTTGAAAAACAAAGTGCCGGTGCTGAAGCGCAGACGCTGGTGAGCGGGGCTGAGGGCGCCTCGGGAGACGGGAGCCGTTTCCTCCCCACCGGGGCCGGCAGGTGGAGAGACAAAGGGTGACTGAACACCTCAAGGGGTTTGGGATGTGCGTGTGCGTGTGTGTCCCCATCCCCGCCTTAAGTTCTGGCTCCCACACGCCTCCTCTCCCCGCCGCAGCCTCCCTCCCCTCAGGCGCTAACGGAACGCCAACGCCGCCGCCGGCGCCTTCCCGCCCGGCGCGAGCCGCCGCCTCTCCCACCGGCGGTCCCCCCCCCCCGCCACGCGCCCCCTCCTCCTCACAGCCACTACCCGGACAGGCGTGCCGAAACAGAGCGATAGAAAGCTTCGCTCCGTTTAAGCGATAAAACCGGAGCCGCCGCCTGTAACACACGCTCACACCCTCCTCCTACTACTACCAGGCTAGCGCACTCACCGGCCCGGTGCTGCTACCGCTGCCCACCACCGCCGCCGCACCCGCCGCTCCGCGCTCCGCCGCGGGTGTGCTCCCCCCCCGCCGCCAGCGCCTGGGTTAGTCTCACCGCCCCGCCCCGCCCCGCCGAGGCTCCGCCCCCTCCTCCACCCGGCCCCGCGCTCCTATTGGGCCCTCCCGCCTCCTTCTCCCCCCCTCCCCATCCCGTCCACTGTCTCCGCCCCCCCGGGTGCCGCGTGGCATTGTGGGGCTTGTAGTCCGCGGGCGGCGGACTACAGAGCCCAGGGGCCCGCGCGGCCGCCGGTTAGTTCCGGACAACGCCTGGTGTGTGGTAACAGCGGCGGACGCTTCCTCCTTCTCCTCCTCCTTCTCGCAGGCGTTTCCTGCGCGGCGGTGTAAGCCCACTCGAGGGCTCCGTGGGTCGGGGCGAGGCGAGGTGAGGTGCTATGCCGTGCCTCGCCGCTGGCTTTCCCTTCTCGGCGTGTGCCCGCGGAGGAGCGGCCGCGTTTGGAGGAGGCGGTGAGGGAAGGGGGGGGGGTGGTGTCCGCTAGTGTGTTTGCGCAGGGCCTGGCTCGCCCTTCGGGGCTGCGCCGCGTTAGAAGCGTAAAACTCTTTCCAGCATCGGGGCCTGGCTTGAGGGGCGGCGGGGAGGAGGACAGGGCAGGGCAGGGACCGCCGGTAGGTCCCGCCGCAGGTGAGCGCGGCCTCGGGCCTCGCCGTGTGAGGAAAAAGGCGGAGAGTGTCCCTTCGCCTCCCCGCCGGGGAGAGGGTCCGGCCCTGCCGGGCGTCTGACCCGTTTACTTCTCTCCCCGAGGCTGGAGTGCGGCGGGGAGAGGGCTTGTCCTTCTCCCCGTCCTTCCCGCGACCCGCCGTTCCCCCGCCGGTGGTTTGGGGCCTTCCCCTCTTCGGGGGTGGAACGGGGAGGCGCTGGTGGTGGTGGGGCTCCCCGGCTTGAGGCCCCTCGGCCTGGGCCGCCCCGGGAGGGCCGGCCGGCCCTGGGAAGCCTAGGCCCGGATGTGTTATTATTTTTAGCTCGTCCGAAGGTCGGAGCGGAGCGCTGTCAGGTGGCTGCGGTGAGCTCCGGCGGCCCGGTCAGTGCCCTCTCAGGTGGAGGAGAGAGAAAAAATATCTCGGCTCCTTCCCGCAAACCTGGCGGCTCCGGCCCCCCCCCCCCCCCGCTCCGCGGCGGACAGCGAGAGTGCCGGGCAGGGACAGCGGGGACCCCGGGCGGTGCTCGGCTCGGTAACCGAGCAGTCTGGGGAGACGTTCAGTGCTTGGGTGTCCCATTAAGCTGCTCACTGAACTGGTGAGTTGGGCTGGTTCCTTTCCTGTAGCTTGCACATGCTGGGGCACCGGTAGATGGCTGAAAGCCTGGCCCATGTTTGTGCTGTTCCTGTTATCAGAGGAACTAATTGCCCTTTGGTATTTGTTTACTCGTTGGATGCGTTTGTATGTTTGAAACTGAATTACCTGTTAGTGTTTGATAGAGTAATAGCTTTACTTTCACATTCCCAAAGAGGAAAAAAAAGAAACAGGGATGTGTTGTTGTGATTATATATGCTAAGAGCCGTGACCTGTTTCAGTTATACTGTATAATGATTTTAATGTTGCTAACTAGTGAAACTGGGGCGCAGTGCAGGAGGCTATAGTTTCTCATGTGCTAGGCAGGCACAAAAGCTGGGTGTATTAGGACAGACTAAATCACTTCCATTTTGTAGTTCAGCACTGTGAAAGAACGTGAACTAATTGTAAGCCTGACTTCAGAGCAAGCCTGGATTTTGTTTTTTTAAGTTGATACGATTCTAAAAATAGACATCTTGAGTTTATTGCAAGTTTGTGTGATTTACGAATTAGTCATACAGATTGCTCTTCCAATAATAAAATGCATAAGCAGTTATGCTTTGTCAGAGTGAACTCAACTGTAAGTGGCTATTATATGTGTATGGAGATGTTTGAAAACTGCATATCTCTATTCTAGAGAGAGGCATTTAAAGATACTTTTAAAACTTCAATGCTCTTTTGTGGTGACATTCCTTTTATTAACTCTTCAGTGAAACTGCTGGGTGTAAGAGTTAGTAGAATATGGAATCAGTGCAGTAGAGTACCTTTTTAAGTTTCTTGTTATCTTTACTGATTTTAAAATATGGAGGTTGTTATCATAACAGTTGATCTGTATGCTAATTCCAGAAAATTCAACCACGCTGCCATGAAGTCACCTCAGTTTTAAAAAAAGAAGGAAAGTAGTTCTGTATCTGAAGCACAAAGCCTTTAAACTTTGTACCATGTAGCCTAAGTTATACAATGGGAAATAATTGCCATCTATAATTGAAATACAGTGCTGGCAGGTAAGTTACCATCTGACAAGGAAAAGGAGTGTGGCTTTTTTATTTCTTTTAAGTGACCATTAATAAGGGAAACTTAGTTACCAAGCTATGTGTGGGGTATGGGTGTAGTTAAAAGGGCATACTCTGCAATTTCTTTTCTTCTGTGAAATTTGCAACTGTAATTAGTAAATTACCTAAACTCCCTTCTCCCATGCACATTGGTCTTACACATAGGAGCCAAGCTCTTTGCCTCTGAATTCAGGGTAGAATTCATGCAGCTATTTCCCTTCCCCCACTCTTTCTTCTGAACTTAAATTAGTTTTTCTGGTAACTCAGGGGTCTTGAATCAGGTTAAAGGTAAAACCTCTTCTGAATCCTCACTGCAAAAAGTGGAGCAGACCTTCTTGGCAGTAAGGATAGCATTTTTTCTAACAGGAATAGAGCTGTAATTTTTGCTAGAAGCCAACCATTGAAATAATCATTCTGGTAGGTCACTGCCTTGGGCCTTGTTCCTCTTCAGTACTTTTCTAAAAAAGAGTATTAACGTCAAGGTGCTTAAAGTTTTCCAGATCTAAGGTAGGTGGAGCCTGGGGAAGGGAATAGAGACAACCGCAGCGCCATAGGTAGATCTACTGATGACCTAACTGAAGATTGAAATCCTGCCAATTGATACCCAATGTTTCTGTTGAAATCATGAGAATCTTCTCTCTTCTCTTCAAACACTGTTTCAAAAGATAGTGTTAAACCACCACCTTTCTTTCATGGGTACCTTGCTTGTTTTCACACTGGCCAATGAGCAGATGTGTGTTTGGGTAAGATCACTGCACTCTGTAGTGATACTGTGATGATTATGTTCTTAAGTAGCTCTGCAGTTCTGCCACTTGATTTTGGTGCGTGACCAAAAGTGTGTCAGTAAATGACACAGATTAGAGAAAGCAAATTATCACCTTAGACACTGATAACCGTAGTTTTGGGAAGTGTGGTAAGTTTTGCTATTTACCCTTTTTGGCTTACAGGAAGTTTATCTTAACATAGTTTTTTTTCTGATAAAGTTCAGTTGAGTGATTTAAAATGTCATTGGATGGATATGGGGGAATAGGTCTATCAAAGAATCCTTCCAAATTTATTCCTCATCTAAAATGTACCAGTTCTCTCAGTGTTTGCTGAATAGCTGGGATAATATTTTAGTGCTGGAACTTAAAGGTTAGAATCTAAGATTTATACTGACAGTATATACTCTATGTTAGTACCTCTCAGAATACAGCTTGATGTGTTTGATGGTTTAAGACTGAGCAGCCAGGACTGCATTAACTGGCATCTTAGCGTAGATTTCAAACTTAGATTCTCTTTAAATTCCCTATATCATTCTGTACATTCTCTCCAACAGTTGATTTCATCTGATGTAGCATGATGCATGATTGTAATTGCACATACACAGATTTGAATTTGTGGGATCACTGTAAGAAAAAAAGATCAGACTTGCATGCAGATTAATATTTGACAGTAACCTACCATCTTCACCTTGTCTTCCCCCTCAGACCAATTAACAAGTTTGCCAGCAGAGTAACACCTTTTTTGCATCTTACAGCAATTTGCCAGGATTTTCTGCACAGCACAACTACATTGTGCTGTTCTAATGGATCACCTTCTCATGGAATCTTATTCCATCTTTTTTTTTGAGAATACAAAAAAACAATTGGCAGATGAAACTAGGGTAAGCTTGTCTCACATAAAAGACTCTCTTGAGATTGTAGTGAACTGAAGTTAAGCTTTTAGAAGACAGTGTTGTCATAAAGCTTGGCAGTGATACAGATGGCTGCTTTTGATCACATACCAAAAGAAATACTGAAAGTTCCTAGTTGCTGCATGATAATGGGCATTAAACTTTGGGTTTAGTCAGGCCAGTAGACTTTTGAAGGCTAGTGGACTTCCTAATAATTGATCTGAATAACAGAACAGAAACTTCAGTTTTCGTGGGGATTTGGTCCATAATCAGGATTGAGGCCTTCTTCAAAAGTACTACTTGTATGTGGTTTAGTGCAGCTACGACAAACTATCTTTCTGTAATGCAAATAAACGTGGGTTTTTTTGTGAAGATTTTTATCCCTGCTGTTTAACACTAGCAAAGACTGCAGTGCATCTAAGTTACATCTGAAAGATGTGGAGAGGTTGATCCCTAGCTGCAAAGACAAATAGCGTGGCAACGTTAGCAGTCAGATACCTGCATGACAGCACGACACTACCTAGTTTATCTTCTGGAACATGGGAAGGTTTCTGCAGTCATGAAGGACCAGTGTGATGTATTGAATATATTTCTTTTCATATGTTGGCAACAAAAATATTTGATGTTCTCATGTATTTCTTGTGTGTGTCTATATTTAAATCTACCTCTTGTCTTCAGTTGCAACAGTTGTATCCTTTGTGTTAATGTAAATCCAAGGTTTTGTATTTTGTTTGAAGTATGTCAGTGTCTGGTAAAGAGGTAATAGATGGTGTATAGTTGTTTTTATATGGGGGGTTTAACTGTACTGTGGATTAGTAACAATAGCTTATGGCTCTTCAGAAGAAAACAAGTTCTTCATGGTAGTCCGCAGTGTAATAGGTGTTCATCATCATAAAAATCCATCATTTCAGTTAGTATTTCCTTTTCTTTGTGGATACTGCTAACCCATAAAAACAAAGTAATTATATCTGATGGTTATTTTGTCCTTTTTTGCCCTTCTTCCTGTGATCAGAAATCTTTCAGGTAGACTAGAACAATGTTCAATGACCCAATTTTGCTGTTTTAAAAACTTACTCTTGTTGAGAATACAGTACTCCTAGATAAGAACTTGCAGTAAATTAATCTGTGAATGTTGTGTTCAGTGTTGCTTGTTAGTGTAGTATCTTGCGTGAATATATATTTTTACTGAACTTTCAAAAACGCAGAATTAAGCAGTAAAACAAACAGCTCGCCATCCCCTCTGCCCCTTACGTGCCAGAGTCTTAGTGCAGGGAATATGCATGTATAATAAATGGGGCAGCTTGTACTTGCAATTGTGAGTGAAAACTTGTTCAGACATGTTCCCTTCCCCCCCACTTCAGTAGACCTTGCATGCATTTATGTAACTCTGAAACAAGTTCTTTAAAGATATTCAACTTTTTGAGGAATGAAAAATATTCACTTGTATTCTTCCATGTGCTTGACAGCTGTAAAATATCTACGGGTAGGTGATAAAAATGTGAGAGTCCTGATTTTTGCCATTCCATCCACGTGCACATCTCTCATCTATACAGTCCCCTTGTTAAAGTCTCGGTAATCCTGTTCTGTGGTTATAGGAATCTGCTCATGTATGTCATGTTGAAGGGTTGGAACAGTAAGAGAAACAAAGATGAGATTTTGCAATAAGCAGTCCATATCAGAAGACTTGTATAAAGAGCTGTTGCTTGTTACTATAGTCATGTTTAGTTTTTCTTCAAATCATGTTTTAGCTGTTGGCTGTTTCTGTGGTGTGACCAGTTCTTCACTTTTCTCACTTTTGGATATGTTCATACTGCCTAATCACATACTCAGAGACATGCATGGTAATTGTAGTCATCCAAGTTCTTCTCTGTGCTTACTGTAATCAATAACAAATTTCACTTGTATAATTATAACTAAACTACTATATATCTGCTGTGGGCAAAAAAGGATATCTGTTCTTCTATTTAAAGAGCCTGAAGATTTTTTTTAGCCAGTGCAGAGCATAAGGAGAAATACAGCTTGAAGAAATATCTGAGCATTTTTTAAACTGTTCAAACTATTAGGAAGTGATATTGATTACTGTAGTAGCTTCTGCTGTTTCTTAAAAATTTCACTTTTTTCACTTCTTACTAAAATATCAATAACATCAGTACACGAACATACAAATGCCTGATGTCTGAAGCTTATGAGGAGGAAAAAAACTCCTCTAGTGCATTAATTACTGCAAGCAAATCTAAAAATTAAAACCGTTAATATCTTTCTGTGTATCTTTATTCCTAACTTGGGCTTTAGGTCTTTAAACTCAATTATGTTGTATAAATATTTTTAAAATATCTTATGAAAAGAAAATTTAGCATGCTGTAACAAGGATTTCTTATGAACTGTGGGGTGACCTTTTTTCTTTTCCACATAATTTCTGGGTCTAAGCAATGATCTCTCCGTGTTGGATACGATGAGCTGGTCTGGGTGGAGAAATTCCAAAACCTAGGTTCAGTTACTGGAACAATAATTTTCCATTGAGTTAACATAGCTGTTGACACACCCTGAGTGGAAACATGACTTAAGACTTTTGCTTATGTAAAACTAAAGATGCAGTATTTGGAATTCAAATGGGTAGAAAGTAGGCAGTGATCTCTGGCAGAATCACAGCTTGATGCGTATGTGAAAATATGGAATATTTATATGTAGTCTTAATGTTAATTGTCATAATGCATTTGTATGGGTTTTGAGTTTACAGCATGTAACACTTTTCAAGCTTTTTCTGTACAGGAGTTGTCGGGAATCTTATGCTGCTGCTTACTAGTGGTGGCAAGATTTTTGTAATACATATCAAATAAAATCCCTTCTTTCAGGAAAATTAATTCCATAATAACTTGAAGTAAAATTTTTTTGGTAGTACCTTAGTCTTTAAAATATCTATTCACGTAATAGATTTCAATTAGGGTTTTAAGTTACATGAAGTAGTCATTCCATATTTACTCAACTCATGTCATAAATAATTCCTAGTTTCTAGGCAGTAACAAACTAACATTGTTCTGTGCCTTTTCATTTTTAGAACCTGTCAGTCACGAGCATTCATAATTGTGTGTGTTTGTGTTTGTTTTTTTTCTTGCACAACCTAAGGACGATATATTTTTCAAGTTCTTCAAGTATTCTTGCACAACGAGGAAAAAGAAGAAACGTTTCAGTGAATGAGGAGTTTTTTGCTTCTATAGTGTTTTCCTTGAGAAGTGGGTCTTTGAATGAGGATGACAATGGAAGAGATGAAGAATGAAGCAGAGACCACTTCTATGGTTTCCATGCCTCTCTATGCTGTTATGTACCCTGTCTTTAATGAGGTAAGCTACATTTTGCTTTAGAATGTAATAATCCCCTTTACATTGGGAAATATGATCACGGTAACAGGTTGCTCATCTTGATTGGGAAAGCTTTGCGTCTAACACCATCTTCTTTCTGTGCGTTGTTTTACCCTTCATTGTTTTACCCTTCTTTCCATGAGTACAATATCATGCTCGTCAAAGACTGCTAGTTGTCATGGCCCTGATCTTTTTTTTTTTTTACATTTTACAGAGGATTTTCACAAAAATGCTGGGTCTGGCATTCTATGGCAGGAAGTAATGTACAGTTGAACATGTACCTGTGAACAGCTTGATACATTTCAGTTTTACTGCTAATGGTTATAATTTAATAGGATATTTGTTTTTCTGCGAGTATCGGAGATTGTCAAGATGTTCTCAAAAGCTTCTGTCAGGCTTCTGCTGTAGGCTGGATAAATGCAAAATCTGTCCAGTGTCATGTTTGATTTTTATGTTTTTTATTTTGAGGGGAAGTCTTTCCTTTGGGAGTAAACTTTATACTATCTCTCCCTCAGATGAGACCAGTAATTTTGAATGCTGCTATCAATTCCCTTTTTCATTATGCTATATAAAGCAAGGCATGAGTACTTCAATTGTTTTGTTCTGATAACATTAGAATTGCTAATAATTCTGAACTTTTATTGCAGCTAGAAAGAGTAAATCTATCTGCAGCTCAGACACTGAGAGCAGCTTTTATTAAGGTGAGAAGTAACTTGTATTGAAGAATGATTGTTTAAAAGGTAAACCATATATGATGAAGCTAAAAAGCCAGCTGTTGTGTTTCTTTGTGTCTTTGTGTTTGAAGACTGCATCCTTAATCCAATAGCCTAAAAGGAAAGTGGACAATTGCATGGACTGTAAGTTTGAGATGTCTGCAAATGTTATGAGTAGAAATCTGAATGATACAAGCATATTGAGCAGTTTTAAACAAACAGAATCTTGTCTTGTCCATGTAGTACAAAAGCTTAAATGAAGAATCATCAGTGAAGGTAATAAGATAATAAACTTAGTCTAAATATGTCAAGATTATGTAGAATAGGTGCTCATGAGAAATAGGCATGTAACAGACTTTGAAAATGGTTTACAAAGTGAATGGTAATGGGATTTTTTTGTGGCTGAGGATAAGTTCAGTGTTTGTGTTTGCATCCAGCAGTAAATGGAAAAAAAGATTCTTCTAACTTTTCTGTTATATTCCTGAAGAATGAAAATACACATATTCCTGTATTTTTTTAAATTCTTTAAACAAAAATAATTGTAGACGTGACATACCTTAACATGTGAGCTATGCAACTAAGTAATACTTCCCTGTTTCTACACTTAAATCTGAGTGTACCCAGACAGTCTTAAGTCTTAACTAGAGCTCGTACAAGTTAAATGTTTTTATGACTGGTGGTAAGGAGCTAAGCTGAATGCAAATAATGTACAAATTGAGATATTAGTAGAAATGGTAGTGCTAGCTAAAAAAGACAACACACCCTCATTCAACACAGCATAATTTTTTGATAGCAACATAGATAGTGTGAATACCTCCAGTGTTAGTCTAGCTTTACTTAAATATGTCATCAATCAAAAGGGTGTTTTGGGGGGGGTTGGTTTGTGTTTGTTTTTGTTTTCTTTGAAGAAGCAATTCCAAGATGATGTTTGAGCATATGATGTGATTCATAAGAGGCACATTTATAAAATGTCATGTGGAAGACGGGGGAGTAGCACCTGTGTTTGAGTGAATTAGATCCGAATGGATACAATATCTTTGTCTCAAAGCTTAATGTTTATGGAAATATAAAAAAAATATAGAATTTCATGGAAAACTTTCTTACTCAGGTTGAAATGAGTGGAAAGGCTTATTTGAAAAGTTGTTTATACAAAACCACTCATGTAATCCAAGAAAAATGGATGTTGTAGTGGAAGAATGGTTTTCAATGTAATCTGCTAGTTTAAAGCCATTAGACTTTTAAAGTTTCTAGCAAAACTCCTGCAGTATATGAAGCAAGTTACATGAAAATCTGCCTTTGTGCTTGCAAATATGTCTTGCATATTTAAGAATAAAAATTTTCTTTGCCCTACAGGCTGAAAAAGAAAATCCAGGTCTTACACAGGACATCATTATGAAAATTCTGGAGAAAAAAAGTGTGGATGTGAACTTCACAGAGTCTCTTCTGCGTATGGCAGCTGATGATGTAGAAGGTAATATCTTACCTCTTATGTTGAATAAGTGTGGTTTTAATTACACTGTTAACTAGGAACATGCTTTTCTCTATGCCTGTTTTCAGAAGAGGTTATTTGTTTCTTAATAGAGATTTTTTTCTTCAGCATGGTAGAATAATGTTTGCATTTTTTGAATACCTCTTTTGGAGAAGTTAAATCTCCCTAAAAAACATACTTGAATAAAAAGAGAAAGAAAATTAATGTTTAGAATTATGTTTATATTATGTGGGTGCATAGTCCACCTTTTGCAATACTAAAAACCAGAAAAAAGCATATATGGAGTATAATATTCACGTTCCTTTTCTCTGCTTCAAAGTAAAAGCAGTAGTTACACTGTCAGAGAAGGGGTGTATACAGTAGGCTTTAAGTTATTTTAATACTGCATTTGATTAGTATAGTGTCTTCAGTGTCTCACTTAAAGAAAGATAGGCTCTTTTTCCAACTTGCAGTGACAAAGATTATGTTGTACTCTGTTTCTGTTGATGCAGAGCGTATTGCATTTTTCTGCTTATGGCTATTTTTCTGCTGTTCACCTTTAAATGTAACATTGCAATACTGCTGCACTTGGAAGTAGTGTTTTTAGCTGTCGCTAGAGACTTGAGGAAAAACTAATGGTATCTTTAAATATGTTCTTCCTGTTAGAGTATATGATTGAAAGACCAGAACCAGAATTCCAAGATCTTAATGAAAAGGCACGAGCACTTAAACAGATTCTTAGTAAGATTCCTGATGAGATCAATGACAGAGTGAGGTTTCTTCAGACAATCAAGTAAGTATTGTGTATGTATTTTTCTGCAGATTGAGTTGTCAAACTTTTTATTTAAATCTGAATGTTCAAATGCTGTAGGGTATGCTAACAACACTGTTCCCATTGGAAAGGAGCCTGATCCTTGCTTATAAATGGGCGGACAGAGTTGAGGATTTTTAATGAGAGCCCCACGGTACTAGACTGAACTTAACTTGCTGATTCCTAGTTTGAATTCCCATGTCACTGGTCTAGCTCCTTGCATTTGGTCTTGCTACATCCTGTCTGATGCTTATTCTGTAAAGACTGTTTTAAGAAGTATTTGATTATTAGAAGGGGATTAAATTCCAACATTTAAATAGAATAGCTTAAGCATATTACAACTATCTTTTTATTGCCAAATAGGGACATCGCGAGTGCAATAAAGGAACTTCTTGACACAGTAAATAATGTCTTCAAGAAATACCAATATCAGAACCGGCGGGTATGTGCAGTAACTCTTTTTATACAATATTTTTAATAGTATAAGAGGAAGCATATCGTTTTGATGAAAGGATGAATAGGAGAGCTTAACTGGTCAATGACGTAATACTTTAACAACAGGATTGTTGTATGCTAGGTCACACCAGTTTTATAGGAAAAGGACAATTTCTCTGCATGTCTCCTAAAAAAAAAATAATCAAAATTTCTATACCTAATGTAACGTTAGCCAACTTTCTTACCGGTTTAATGTCGAGATTCTCACTGTACACAACAATATGAGAACTAAGACTCTGCTCCTGGTGTTTTTGTTTTCTTAGGCACTTGAGCACCAAAAGAAAGAGTTTGTAAAATACTCCAAAAGTTTCAGTGATACTCTGAAAACTTATTTTAAAGATGGAAAGTAAGTATGTTTTTGTACTAACATTTTACATAATGAAAGGCCCTGTTGACTAACAGGGGAAAATAGGACAAGCTTTGGGGCATGAGCTGCCTTATTCAGGACTTGCCCAATTTTTTCCTCACCTGTGTCCTCAGACCATCACGGCTGCTTTAAAATACTTTTATTCCTTTTGTAATGCCTTTGAGGAAAGGGAAGTTTGCTAAACTGCACCACTGTACAACACCCATGTACAGTGTTATCTTTGAACTTGAATATGTGAAGTTAAATTTCATGGCCCTGTGTGGTTTTTCTTAGTGTATATACAAGGACAAAAACTTATGAATGCTTTATTGAAAAAAGTAATCTACCTATTTGAAGTATCATTTGCAAACGCTAAACGTCTGTGTAGTGTTTCTTTGATTTACATTTTTATTGTCCTTTCTTTATAGTACTTCACAGTATTTGGAATTATGCAGCTGATTAATCTTTTTATGTTTGAACATTTTAGCCTTGAAACCGAGGCTTTTTTCAGGTCCTCACCTTGGGTTTTCAAGTCACTGTTCTTCTGTATTTCACTGTAGAGACTGTTTTGGATGAAGACTGTATCCCTCTCAGATTTTGACAGTGACAAAGTGTTCTATGTGCTACGGTTTTAAAGATGAGAACTAACTTTCATGTCTGGTCTTGTTGAGCTTGGCAAAGACTGTAAGAGCACCCAGGAGATGGTACATTAATAAAGGAGAGGGAAATCTTGAGCTGTGAATACTACCTTGTTCCTACCAAAGCATTCCCCACCCCCCCCCCCCCTTATTGAAACTGGGGCTAAGTTTGGTTATGATACCAAAATGAGAACTTTAGACCTTGGTAGCTTTATGATTACTGAACAGATGTGTAGATAAGTTTTCACATGAACTAGGTCTCAGCAGTCGCAGTTAATTAGAAAAAATTTTGACTGAAAAAAATGAGGAAAGGATTGGATATGTTGAGACATACCCCAACTATACTGGAAGAGACCAGCTTTGTTTAGCTCTATGTGAAGTGAATACTGTGCTGCGTATTGTGGGCATAAGCTTAAAGTCTGTTAGGTATTATTGATATTGCAAGAAATACCAGGTAAGGCTTGTATTTCCTTGTGGAAATCAGAAGTAATTTAAATCTGTCTGAACTGCGTGTTGAATAAGATACCCAGTTCCCACCAGAAGGTAACAGCACTAAACAAAATAGTCACAGATGTCATTACTGAGCTGAAAAACTCAGTGACCCCACACGTCTTTCTTAATAAAAAGATAAATAGTATGTTGCTTCCATGTGCGCATGCTTAGTGTTTCTTGAGGAAGGAGTCACAAATGCTGAAATTACTAGGGGATGAAGTGTTCAGCTTTCAAAAGAACAGGTGTTTAACAATCATCTGCTCTAGTCTCTCTCTTAGTTAGCTAAAACCCCAGAATTAAATGATTGAAATGTCAATGATGATTGAGAGCCCAAGTCTTTAAGTTCCTGCCAATAAACATAGTCTTTCTGGGATTAGCCATGCAAATAAGTCTATCTGTTTGCCAGCAGTAAGATTCAGGTAGATCACGATATGGTAGAATATCAGTATGCTTCCAATTTGCATAGAGCCTAGATGCCAGTATATTTAGTTGCCCAAACTTAATGCTGTATTTATTGAATGGCATGTTTCTAAAAGTGTCTGAAGTGGTATCTTTCTCTTTTAACAGGGCAATAAATGTGTTCATAAGTGCCAACCGACTAATTCATCAAACCAACTTGATACTCCAGACCTTCAAAACTGTGGCCTGAAAACTGTATATGTTGAGAGTTGTACTTTTCAATGGTGGATAGGGTACCTTTATATGTAAATTTTAAAGTTTTGACTGTATAAATTATCAGCCCCCCTTGAGGGGCCTAATGCAGGATTTTGAATGGGATTATTGCCATCTTACACCATATTTTTGTAAAACATTGTAGCTTAATCATAATCTCACAATGAAGATTTTGCATCACTTTTTGCTATTATCATTCTTTTCAGAATTATAAGCCAAAAGAATTTACGCCTTAATGTGTCATTATGTAACATTCCTTATAAGAATTGTAAATATTTGGTGTTCTGTTTCTGACATTTTAACTTGAAAGCGGAAAACTGCAAGATTATGTATTTAACAATATTGGTGGCAAATATTCAATAAATAGTTTACATCTGTTAGACTGTCTTTTTGTATGTGAACAAAAATGCGTAACTCATCTTTCTAGAACTGCAGAACATTCCTTAAATGGAAAAATTAAAATTATGTGGGTGCTTAAAGCTACTGGCAGTTCAAATTAGTATAAAATTAGTGTTTTTTCTTAAAACTGAGATTTTGTTTGTGATCTAATGCTAGACCAGAACATCAGAATAATTCTATTAAAATGTCTTTGACAAAATAATGAAGAACCCCAGAAGTGAGATGTGCTTTTGGTTTTGATAGAAACTAAATCTCACTTCTTTCTTAATCTTCTGTTGGTGGTGAGTTAACAGGCTTTTACTCCTAGACTATTCTAAGGTTTTGAGTGGAAAACTACTTTAAATATATGCAGCTGAGTATGCAGCAAAGGGTGAATTTAAAAAAATTAAGATAACTGGGTTTTATATTGGTACCTTTTTGGGAGGGAAGGGGAGAGAAGATAGAACTCTTCCAGGTAGCACTAGTAATGTCTATACTATGCATGCCATAAGGCAACTTTCTTTTTTTTTTTCAGGGACTGAAATCATGTGAGACCTCGATTAAAAAAATAACTTGTTTATGTAGATGGTTAAGAACTGCTGATAGACAGATAAAATTTTATCATTGTGATTTCATGGTTATATTTCACAAGTTCTAATGAATATTTTGCATGCTCCTTTGAAGTGCACCTTGAGTTTTATTTTGAAATAGGGTCTTTATAGAATAAACATCTGAAAGTTTTCAAAAAACTTATGTGACCATAACTAGTAAGTTTAGGGAAGAATGTGAAGCAGTTTATAAAGCTGCACAAGCTGTTGCAGGAGGGTCACTTCGGACTGAGAGAGCACAATTGCTACAGAACTATTCCTTGTTTAGGTATAGATGATGAAGAAAAGGTACATTCAGACTTTTCTTGCACACTGGCCTGGTGCTGTATAGCTCATTTGGGGCAAGTGCCTTACCCAGAGTACAACAGCTGGGTCTTTGAATTTGGTTATCTGCTTAAATGATCTAAAAGGGGAAAATGCCATCTGCAGCCCTCCAAAATAGCACTGGATGTTCTGCTGTATATTTGTGTGTGGAAATGTTTCTTTGATGAAAGCACTGACTATAGTGAAATACAACAATGTGAAGGAGAGTATTATGTAAAAACGAGTTATTGGGAATGTATGTTGTGAATTTCTTGGTTACATGAAGCTATAAACAGGACATGGTCCTTAAAGCTTGCTGTTCAGGCTGGTTTTTGTTTTGACAGTGGTGTGTTGTGTTTACTAGCAAATCAAGCTTAGTAACATGACAAAGGGATGCATATACAGTTTGTAGTTAAAACTTTTTGTTATTTATTAAAGCTTGGCATGCTAAACTGTCCTTTCTTGGAAAGTGGTAGAAGAGAAGCAACGTTAGCAGCTACTAAGGAGGCAGTCTGACTAAATTAGAGTTATACTTAATTTCCATCTTTGAATTCTGTAAGTAAAAAAGTTAAGTAGTCTTTGTTGATGATGTTAACTTAAGTGGTAGCACCAGCAGGCTTAATGTAAACTAATTAGTCAGGTAGAAGAAAAGGAAAGGCACCCAGAGTTTCTGATCCTTCATTTGTCTTGAAAAGAGCACTTGGTACTGGGGAGATTGCACCAGTGGCTGTAAGGAGAGACACGCAAGCTTGGGTTATGCTTCGTGAATTGGACTTAATTCCAATAAAATTCTGAGATTTTTCTTCTATCTTCTTGGATTGAGAGGGACAGTAGCTAGTGTTGGCAATCATTAGTTGAATAATAACATGTTTATGTTTGCAGGTGCAGTAAAAAAAAAAAATGAAAAAAATTATGACGGGTCCCAAACAAAATGCTGTGTTATGTCCTGCTAATTGATTCATTGAAGTTAAAATCAAAGAGGCTATTAAGAAATTAACTGTTCCTGTTCATCAGTTCTTCTGAAAACCTTTATTGGGTCAAAGGTACCAAGTATAGGGCTAAGCTTCAGGTAGCCTGGCCAATGTTTTGTTTTATTTGTAATCTTATTGTGATTTCTTTTTGTTACCCTTAAAAGTAATGGAAAATTATTCATTATAATCAATGACTGGTAATGGGAAAACTTGAAAACTGATGTCTTCAGGCCACACTCTTCTATTGTGTGCAGTGAATCCATACCTAGTGGTCTTACAAACTTTATTTTCCACTGAGTATGAGCTGGAGCGTATGTCTGTCAAATTTTATTGTGGTTTTGCACTTTATTATTCAAGTTACCTGAGTAGCTAAAGATAAGTTTCTCTTAAGGATTTCTAATACAGCAGTTAGTGTTACAAAATGCTATTAGAAAATTTCTGCTGTGAATGTGGGTTATAACTGATATGATAATGTTAACATACAGAAAACCAATCTAATAAAATAAAACTTTGTATATTTGTTAATGAAGCAAAGAAATGTCTTAATCACTTGTTTTGATCTTCCCCAGCCTATAAAGAAATGAAGAAAAGCTTAGATTGACTTATTTCTGGTTAAAAGCTTCTCATTTTAATACTGATAAAAAGTTTTGTTTACAAGTCTTGTAAGATGTGCCAGGTGCCCCGCTCAGTGTAAGCTTTATCTTCAGTTGACATAAAGTGGTAAGTATGAAATTTGACGGTGTTCTGGTGTCCACTTATCCAGACAGTAAGATGAGACAGTATCAGTCTTGATTAACATTATCTTTTCACATGGTCTTATCTAGATTACCACTGAAGTGTTCCTTTTTAATGTTCTTTTCAGATCTTTCACTGTATGTCAAGGGACGACATGCCATGTTTATTCTGCAGGTGTTATCTGATCTTTTTATTTTACAAAGAGTCTGCGTACACTTCTCTGAATTGGGTGGGGAATGAAAAGAAGGCTATCTGGACAGCCTTGTCACAAATCTAAGTTTTAGATTATTCCATTTTGAAAGAGAGATAAAATAAATGTAGCTTAATATGTGCAATACTAATAACTGGATTTGGCACAGCAGTGATTATCGCTTACCTTTGGAGTAGGCACTGGCTGTTCTGCTTGAGAATATTGCTTTGCCGCGCTCAGCCTGGCTCATCTTCCCACAGGACTAACCAGTGCCTTCTGAAAAAGGTATTGCAGGCAGTTTCTGCTTGTGAGGTGTGGGAACTCTTCTAGTTTTGCATAATGATTCGATGTGTTTGTTCACTTTGTCATTTTTCACTCCACTGTTTTGGTTTTCTTCATACTTTTCTGGGCAGATGTTGCTTTCAAAAGAGACTAGTAGGAAGTATGCTTCAGGAACAGAACCACTTCCTAGCCGCAAACTTAGTACTAAAAATTAGGACTGGAAAGATGCTCCTGGGTCATCAAGTTTGGCTTCCTGTTCCAGAAGTTAAAAAGTACCAGATAATGTTGGTCATAAATCTGTCAAGGTCTATTTTAAAGCCAGCTTCTTTGTCCTCATTCCTCTTGCTAGATGTCATTTTAAAACAGTCTGAAAGGAAAAAAAACCACCTTCAAATATTCAAGTTTAACATGCTGCATAAATTTAATTTATGATGAAGAATTCACTAACCTTGTCCACAACCAATTGGTCTTTTTCCCCTCCTCTTCGCTTGGTTTTGGGCTGAATTGTATACCATCTCGGGCTTCACTTTATAAAGATACATAATCCCAAGTTTTTGGTTCTCTTTAAAAGGAGCAGAGGTATTAGGCAATGCTAAATTTGCTCCTTTGAGGCTGATAAAACAGTTTTGGTTTTTTTTTCTTGTGCTTGTAATACAAACTTGAACCTTGCAACAAAATTCACTGTAGATGGTGCCTCCAAGCTGAAGGAGGAGGATTGGGCTCATCTAGAGATTTCTGTGGAGGTGATGTCCCTTCTTAGATTCTCTGTCCCTCTCCTGCCTCACGGCTTGGTTATGATTTTGTAGACACAGCGCTTGAATTCTGAGACAATGCAAAATGCTTTTGACTAGGTACAATGCATAGCAATTGTTTGCTGTGTGGCATAAACATCTCCATTAGTTCTTATTGTGCACCTTGTCCTTCTTCACCCCCGTCCAGCCGTGGCTGCTGTGACAGCTCAGGATGCAGAACACGCGTGCTGCAGGGACTGTAGGCAGCACGTTGTCGTGCCAAGGGCTCGCGTAGCGTGTGGGAGAAAAGCTCTTCACTAGGCGTTTACACCAGGATTGATTTCTAGGCGATCATGTGTAATTCTCTAATTTAGCATATATTGCATGTTGTCTTCACAGCTATTTTTGCAAGATCTGTGCAAGTACGTGGCTTTTCCAATGGCCGTTGTAAGGATGAGGAGTGCCGCAACATTTGAGGTGCGAGAAGTGTTTGTGCCTGCATTGCACACGTAGAAAGCTCGGACTGTGGTAATGATACCTGGACTATCAGAGTATACAATTATGTGATAAAGGGTTTAATCTCTTCCCCTTTTCTGCCATCTTGCAGTGCTTCTTATTACAGGTCAAGTGGCGTTAAGATTAGTGAGACTTTACCTGGCAGCATATGCAGTAAGAATTTGCAAGTTAGGAGTCTACCGTTCCAGAAAACATGCATTGTTGGGTAAAGATTAGTTGGGTCAGAATTTCAGTTAAAAGTTTGTCTTTGGTTAGACTTTGCTATTGTTGCTATTCCTTTGGAATTTGGTTCTTGCTATTAAAGATTCATAGGTGCTTCCTTTTTTAACCAGTAACCAAAGGTGGCCGTGGAGGGAAGTTCAGTTGTTTTTGTAGGGACTGCCAGGGACTGTGACACTTGTGAGCACCAAGAGGAACGGAAGCAAAAGACTGAGCGTTGTGAATGTTAAACCTTTCTCGCCCTAGAGACAAAAGCGTTCTACTTACTAACTGTATTCAAGAAGGAAATGTGTTTTAGTGCTGTAATTCCATTATTGGTGACAAGGTAAGCAAAATAGATTTTCAATTGCTGATTTCTAATGCACACTCAGATACGCTGTATAAATGTTTGTGAATTTGCATTTGGTATCACAGTCAAAGGGGTCATTGTACCTGACAGATATAATGATTTTAGAGAATATTTTGTAGTATTTCACTAAACTAAAAAGTTTAAAACCTCTATCTAAATTAGACATGTCTTTGACATTTTATTATTTCATAATTGTAACTACTAGATTTTTCACAGTAGGTAATTGCTTTTTTCCCCAAAGCTGCACTAGTCTCCAAGGACAAGTGATGGGTGAAATAGAAGCCTGAGTGCCTGAAGTTTTAAAGAAAAGAGAATAAAGTATGAGCTACAAATATAATTCACTTAAACTCCCTTTTTGCTGCTGGGTATCTAATCTCTGATAGAGCCACAGTGAAAAATGCTGTGGAAGAATTTGAAAGGAGACTGAGTTATAACCTTTAAGAAAATGCAGGGCACTTTCATGGCAAGTGAATTTTCTAATTAAAATGTTAATTGGAAGGATTTTGCCTTGCTTATCGAGGAAAATGTGGTAACCATTTTTCACTGCTGTTTGCGTAGCCATGTGGTATTAATAATTTTGTGTGGTTTTCTACATCTGCTTAATGAGTGACAAACAGAATTTTCTTAAGTGGTTTGGAATGGAAGATTGGAAATTCCTATCAAGTATGTAATCTAGTAAGGATAATAAATATTGCCTATGAAGGTTAAGAAGCAAAACTCAGTCTTAGCTGTAAGCTTCCTCTGAATCTAGACAGCCTCTACAATAACTGTGTCTAAGGAAAATTCCCATGCGTGTGACACTACAGCTGTAGACAAATTGTGATCAGTTAACACAGCACTAGTATTTGGGCAGCTTTGCTGCTTATCCGAGTTTTGTCAAACTCAAATTTGACACAAGCTCCTCTGAAACCTCACAAAGAGCCTTGGTGGCTGCAGGTAATGGGAGAAGAAATCCTATCTATGTCTATTCGATAAGAATTATGATGTTTAAGGGGCAAAGGCAAATATAATTGGAGCTGAGTTGTAGTTGCATTTTTTTATGTGGTTTTAAATATCAAAACCAAAGCAAACATTTAACAGTAAAGCTTTGTACAAGTCAATATTTTCTATCAGAAATACCTGAATGAGAACTGAGATTTTTTTTTTTTTTTTTTTTTTTCAAAAAGAAAACAAATGTCCCCATTACCAAGACACAAAAGCTAAGTATGTTTTGGTTTTTTTTCCGTCCAGCATAAGAGACCTTTATATCATGAAATACAAGCAATAACAACTGCTGATGATGCCAAAGTAAGTGAAGTTCAGCCTGTTGACCTCTTTCTATCTGGAGCTTTTTCTCATGAACATGCAATAATGCTTCTGTAATTCTCTGCCAATATAAGGAAGCAACTTACATTAGCAGAGTAATGCATAAGCAAAATACAGCTGAGGTGCAAAAAAACCTGTTGTAATCATGTCTCTTAGACACAAATTAAACAGCAAGGCTGACGTGCTGCAATAATTAGAGATCAAACCTGCCATTTGGCCAATTCTCATTTACTGAGGTGTCAAGTGTGATGTGTAAACTTGTACCAGCGCTTAATCTGCAAGGACGCTGAGCCCAGCGGGACATGCTCGGGGTTCTTGTGCTGTCTTTACTGGGGGAGGGAAACCAACAGCCCCCCCCCCCCCCCCCAGTCTGAGCTGATGTTGCTTTGATTTGTTTCAGGAATTGGGTAAATAATGAACAGCTCCCATGTCTTCCTCCACATTATATATATTGCAATTCTAAAATGTCAGAAGAATTGGGTGCAAACCTTCCTGACTATTTAATGATTTTGGTACAAAAATCATTCTGTATTTCTACAGGCTGCAAATTTGCGTCTCAGTAGAGCTCTTGGGTTTCGAGGAAGCACCCATGGCCTCTGGGTCTAGGGTTGAGGGCAGGTGGGCTAAAGAGTGCACTTGGGTCCCTTGGGTTGCACTTGAGGCAACAAGCTCAGGGACGTAACTTTCAGCACAGACTTCTTACTTGTTTGCAGACTCTTCTGCTCCTGTAGCCTTTGAGGCTGCTTAAAATGGATGGAGTTCATTTGTACAAGGTGCACCTACACACTGCCATTTATTTTCATAGCAGCAGTCACTGGGCTTCGTTTTGTGTGTTCAGACTGCAAGCTCCAATTTCAGTTCTTTTCTAAGCTATTAGTCACTGTCCTTTGAGCCTAACTTTAGGAACAAGTGGAAAAGTTCATCATCAAAAATGCCTAAAGTAAATGGATTTTACTAGGGGAGGGGTCCAGCTGCAAACTACTGGTTTTTTTCTGTTCATCTCTAGATTGTCTGTCTCTTGGAATCAAGTACCTGGAACTAAATTCTAGGAATTGGCAGCTTTGTGGGGTTTCTGACTTCTTAAAAGCTAATTCAAAACCTGTACCTTCTGCTACTTGTGTGCCTTGCAGGCAAAATTTCTTGTCGCTTCTATGCTTCTGAAAAGCTATTTGGAGGAGAACAATGTGGTAGAAATGAATGAAAAGCTTGGCCTTTACATTTGTTTTCTTAACCTGTGAAAACTATCCAAAGTGGTGAGTGTTAGTCATTTGGGGTTTGGTTTTTTTTTTCCTTTGGAGGGGGAGGGGTGGGTGGTCAGGGGATGATGATTACAAGTTATATCTTTAAATAATGTCTAAAGATGTTTCCATCTGAGTTCATGAATGTGTGGCTATTCACAGTGGAAGCTGGATAAGATTTTTGGTTATATATACTGTATACACTTACTGGTTGTTGGGATGACATTGCTTCTCTTCTGATTGCCTTTTACTGTACCGTTGGTAGAGTCTAACTATATGGTATACACATTGTAGACCATAGTGTATTAGCACAGTTTAATGTGTGGGGATTTTACATGTTTTGGGTGGTTATGTTTAGGATCAATTGCGAGACTGTCGCTGCTTTGCTGAATTCTCTCTCTTTCCCATGAAGCAAAGGAATTGTAAAAGCTGCTGCGTACCTCAGATTTTTGTAGCTGAACTAGCAACAGAAAGCAAAGAGATAATTTTGTGTGAATTTTATCCCTGAGATACAGGAGTTCAAAAAGCCAACACACAATCTACATCTCTCACAGATGATATACCTAAAATTTTCTGTCTTTCAGTCTCTGCAGTAAAAGGCTGCTTTTCTGCTGATGCATCTCAGTGAAAGAACTCAAAGTTGGACAAAAGAATTCATGCTATCAGGAATGGAACTTGAAAACTAGAAAGACTATGTTTGAAATTCTGTAATTAAGTATTAAAATAACGACTGAATTTTTTCTTATGAAAAGTGTGACAATGGAACATTATTCCTGAGAGCTGCCTTTGTCAGTATTAAAAGATTTGTAGACGTGGCAGAGTCGGAAGCCTGTTTCTCTAGGGAAGTGTTGGTGTGTAGGGAAATCTGCACTGGCTTTAGCATGACCGTAACTCCTGCTACTGCTTCTTCACAACCTCACGGCCATTGCTTCCTAGCTTAAACATAGTCTTGGTATGCGTGTAGTTAATAAAGCTGTATCTTCGTTTTGCAAACACAATGTAACTGTATATCCAAAGTATATCAACTTTTCCCAATGTGTAGAACATCACTCAATAGGTAACTCGAGTTGAAAAGGAAGATCAAATCCAGTATCATTGCAGGTGCAGAGAGGATCCAGTTTCCTTTTTCCATGGATCACTGTTGTTAGAGGGCCGGTTTGCTTATTGTGAAGAACCCCTCTTTTGTGCTACAGTATTCAATACCCAAGTCAGAATTGCCATCGGTGTGGCGCTTGAAAAATAAATATAAAACTCCTTTAATATCTTTTAACCACCCAGTGAATAGCTAGTCCCTATTCTTAACTCTTCTCAAAAATCAAACATTTTTTTTCTTGACGCTGCCAGCAAATTTGTGGCACCACAAGATTTATTTCCCATTTTAAATGAATAGAGTCAGATCTTATGATGTTGCCATGTGACACAACTGGAAATGTTTGCTGTGAATTGCCAGCCAGCATCCCTTGGACCTAGTGGGCGGCTTGAATTCATACCTGTTCTGGCATGATAAAGTAATAGCTGGGACAGAGCCTGGAGGAACAGGGATGTGGGGCCATGTGTATCCAGTCTATACTGGACTTGTGCATGCATTTGTCTCATTTTTCTCATTATTTCTGCTGTACGGCTGGCATAAGTGGTCCCTTTTTCTTAAAAGCAGGGGATCGGTTGTTTTGTCTCTAGTTTCAGTGCAGTTTTGACACCACAGCAAAGACTGGTGGAGAACAAGGGGGGTCTTGTCTCAAATGGGAGCTGTGGTTCCAGTGATCCTAACCTTTGTCTGACCTCGATCAATGTGCTTAATTTCTCTGTGCCTCAGTTCCCTGTTCATTATTTAAGGAGTACACACAATGGGGCCCTGCTTTCAGCTACATTACTGTAATAATAATAAAACTTCCCAAGCATAAAGGAAAGATTTGCAAGCCAATGAGTCTGTCACATTTTAGAGTGCCGCATAGTCTTTAGAATGAGAAACATTTTAATGTGAGCAAAGGCAAATCACTTACAGTACAGGAACATTCAAAAACTAGATGGTATCCTCTAAATATTTTAGAATTGAGGTAAAATAAATAAGTCAGTATCTTTCAGCTAAAGCGCTCAGATAATTTTCTGCATGGATTATATTGCCAGAAGAAAATCAGAGAAGCAAAAACTGGGGGAGAACAGTCATAATTTCTAGAAAATGGTTGTGTGGAAGGTGAAAATCTTTACTATCTCATTAAAATGTCTACTGCATGTTTTCTTCCCAGAGCAGGAAAATGCGAAGGTATCTTAAATTTCTCATTCCTCACCGCAGTACCTGCGGAGGTGCCAGGTGGAACTGATCGACGGTTCCCTGCAGCTCTGTGCTGCTCTGTGGCCCCTGAGGTTATTTGGACATCTTGCAGCCACCTATTGCTACTGCCCGTGGGCTCGTCCTCTCCTGGCTTCAAGCGGTGGCATCAGTAAGTACCCCAATACACATCCTCCTCCGAGGCAATGCTGGCGGAGAGGTCTACTTTATTCCACACGCAAGGCTTCTGGGGCTGCCGTATAATCTGCTAGCTCCCTTTTGCCAAAGAGAGGAATGGGAGCCGAAAAGGGGGTCTTACCCACCCTCCCTGTATGGTTGAATAGGTCTTATTGATGTCGTAGGTAGAATTTCCAAGCTTCGTCTTTTTTCTAAGGATAGAGAGCTTGAACAAAATATCTTCTTTGGCATCTTTTCTATTTTAAGAATACAGTAGGAGCTCTTAATCTTTACAAAATATTATTCCTAGGTGATGTCTATTTCAGACTTATTTCAGAAGTACAGTATTTATTGTATTGTAATACTGAAAGTTGTCAGTTCTGAGTGGGGTCTTGTTACGCTTCATTTTGTGCAGAGATACAAGACAAATTAGGGGTGAAAGAGCTTGGAGTTCAAAACAGTATGACTCACAGAATAGGAAAGGAAAGAGTTGCCAAAGATCACTGGCTTAACGTAAGTAGAAACTAGGTTGTTTTTGTTCAAACTATTGAGTTATGTCATTTCTTTATAGACCAACCTGCCTTTGTAAGAGGAAAAAGTCCTATTGTTTGATTTCAGTGATAAAGATAGGACAGAATGTCACAGACAAACACACAAAAGTAATATAACTTGCAGTATCACATTTAATCAAAATAATAATAAAAAAATAATCTCTTGATGTAAGGTGGTGATGGTGGGGAACAGACTGACCTTTGACTTCAAGCTGCGGTGTGGACATATACTATATCTCTTCCTAATCCTTGGCTAGCATTACATGCTGATACCAGGGTGAAAACAGTGGAGAGCAGGGCAAATTGGCTGTGTTAAAACAACGTATCTAATCTTTTGCTTCAGGGGCTGTTTGCAGAAGATGGCAGCAATTCTGCTGTACAAATCAATCTAAAAATTTCATTTAGAAATTACATTTTTGTAATTCAGACAAATTGACCAGAGAAGTATGGAATGGAAAAAGAGGAAAGTGAGAGGAAGATGGTGGTCAGAAGGGTTAGAGAAAAAGTTTTTACATTAAGCAGCCTTGTAGGTTAGATTTACAGACCCAGCTCTGAAGATGTTTTGGCGCATACTGTCTTTGTGGTTAAATATGTGCTTACAGTATGCCAGGTTGTTTGGTTTTGCTTAATCAAGGCTTAAAAACTGTGTCTATTAAAAATAAAAAATAACTGTGGTGCATATCTTGGGAAATCATTGCCCTAATACTTTCTTGATGTAGCATGCCTGTAGTAACTAACAATTACTATTTTTTTCCTCTTTACTACAGAGCAACGCTGCTGAGCAGCTTGACCACCGGTAGACCTGAAGATGACATTTTGAGAGTCCCACGCTGGAAAAGAGGCAGAATGGTGGGTTTTTTTCATATCTTAGTAAGTCTAGGCATATTCGTTACATGCAGAACATCTCAGGGGTATATCTTGATTGAAGAATGATTGTGGTCACCAGTGTGAGAGCTGCGAGAAAGCATCCCATGATTATGCTCCTGAAACAGAGTAGATGAGGCATCCCCAACACTTTTAGAGTCATAGAAGTATTTTGTAATTATAATGGACAATGGTAAGATGACTTGGAAGAGTGTGTGTGTGGTTCTGGCTACCTCTGTTCAGAAAGATTGCCTTGAATGGAAATGGAACCAGAGAAGTGCAGTTAAGAAGATCAAGGGAATTGATTAATCTTTTTGTGAAGAGAGATTAAGGGTTTGGCTTGCTCAAAATCTAATCAAGGTCAGAAAAGAGATTATGAATCTCTGCTTAAATATTTGGGATAGATAAAAAGAGAATTGCTTCAGCTGGAAGCTGATACAGTTGTATGATCAAATTGTTATGACTCTATGATGACTACAGTTGTGTTAGCTACTAAAAGTAGGGGTTCCTCCTTATTTGAGGAAGAAGTCGTGTGCTCTTCTGAACACCTTAAAAGGAAAAGGAACCTAAATGGCCTTAACGTGGAATTCGAGTTCTTGGAAGACATTGTGTAACTGAGCGGGAGAGTCTGGGGACAGGAAATTAGATAAAGTCTATAAATACCCAAGGCTTATCTATACCTAAGGGAAGAGGGTTAAAGGCTATTGAGTGACTGCTTTCCACACGAATATTTGCACTGTACCCATCACATGCTTCTGCTGGTCGCTGGCTTGGGCCAGGAATTCACTTCTCCTTTTCCTTGAATACCGTAGTTTCTTTTTTATTTATTTTTGGTGTGCATGTCTGTGGCAGGGGGGATGTTTGGGCTTTTCTGATTTTTCTAAGCGAATAATTTGGCTGCAGCCAGCCAGAGATAGTGCTGGTGGTCCTATTGGCGTAAATGCTTAAGCACCTGGATAGTCTAAACTCATTGTGTACATGTATGTGATGTACTCCAGGAGTATAAGACAATGGCAATTCCCTTTATCGTTCTACAGAGGTCTTATAAATTGTAAATTGCTCGGAAGGGGGTTGTGACCTCGAGTGTGTGATGATATATTGAATGGAGGTACTGAAGCTCCGTTCTCGTGTAAAGCTAAGTGAGCTTCTTCGACCACAAAATTCTTTTGGAATAAAAAGTGCTGCTTTGGAATGATTGAAACTAGCTGTAAAAATGGATCCAAGTTTGTACTTAACTAGCAAAATAAAAGTGTGTATATGGAGGCAATATTACTTGAAAAAAGAAATCAAGATTACTTAGGTCAACAGTTGCAAAAGGAAGTTTTACTCTTTCTAAAAAATGTTACATTTAGAAATTTAATTTTTAGGCATTGATTTATTTTATAAGTCTGAATTAAAACATTTCTAGTAGAAGAAAACTCATGATTTGGCTTGAAGGCATTTTATACATCATGATGAGAAAAATGATTTTGTTTTGTTTCCTTTTGACTTCAGGTTTCAGCCACTAAGACACAGCGTGTGTTATTCTGTCTCTGCTCCTACTGTCCCCCTGGCAGAGCATTTAGGTTGGATTGATTAGCATCTTAGGAAATCAGGGTATATTTACATTTTATAAAGCAGAGATCCTCATTCTCATGAGTGAAATAAGTTATTCTTCAAATATATCATTTGCAGTCTAGACTATCATGATAATGTAAAATACAGACTAGCAGAAATAGCAGGAAGAAAATATTAATAGAATTGATACAAGAAATAGTTGAGATTTTTCTACACAGCTATTATGAAGCTGAATTTCACTTTATTTCTCATGTTTTTATGTAACATAAAAATGAAAGAGTCTGCATTTACTAGTATAGACAGGAATTTGTCATGAAAAGGTGGGATTGTATTCCTAACTTCATTCTCCACTGCCCTCCCCTTACTCCTTGCCCAGAGTAAGTACATACTTCTTGCTAGTAAAGAACAACTAAAGAAAGCGAGGTAAAATGTGTGCTGTAGGATTGCTTATGTGCTTAGATTACTAATAACATACAGAAGCTTCCAGCCAATTTCACCAGATCAGGTTGAGCCCAGCAACCAAAAATCATTACCATCCGACAGCTATTCAATAGATCATCTGAAATATGTTTGTGGTCTCGGGTGTCCGAAGATCAACATGCCCCCATTAGAACTGGAATTAATTTACACCTTTCGGAGTTTCAGCAGAGTGACTGGCCCACAGAGAATGCAATACCACTATATTTTCCCCAGGGAATTGAAAAGCATTGGAATTGTGCCTTTTTTTTTTTTTTTTTTTGAGCTAAATAAAATGTATGAAATTCACTCCTGTTATTACAGTTGTAGATTATAGCAAGCGGTGGCATATATGCTTCATCCCTTACAGTGGAATAAACTCATCCCTGAAAGTAAGGGAAGTCTCCAGGACCATCAATTCTGTCTAAAGTTCAAAATGTATGTATGTGCCTCTTACTTTTTTTCAAATACTGATCTTACTGCATCATTATTACATGTTGGCACAGCCTTTCAGTATTTACGGTGAGATCAGGACTGGTTTTCTGAGCCTGAATGCTTTTTGTGTCAACTTCAGAGCTCTCTCTATATAAGACAAGCTGACAAGAATTATTATTTGGTTGTGTTTTGTTTTGTGCTGATAATTAAAAACTACAGATGGGTTATTATAAACACAATAACAGTCAAGATATTTTGGGATCTTTAAGAACTGGTGGCATGGACACAACTCTGACTAAAGCTAGTTTGGCTTCTTGGTAAATACCGTTTTAGATCTGTGAGCAGCAGAAGACATACTCTAGTTATGTTCTTGCCCTTTTAGAGTCTCTAGGGTGAAAGGGGTCAATTGAGAAGAGATTAGAGCAGATGCCTGTAGCAATCAGACACGCTACTACCAGTTAGTAGCAACAATAGCCAGTAACCCATTCAAGGAAGCTTTTGTATAATCCGTTTTGTGAGAGGGATATGTAAGGTACTGAATGTATTATTTTTCCTTTTGTGGTGGCTCTTCTATAGTTGTTGTTTTTGCGAGTAAACAGATTTGCTTCTGTAACCCAAATTCCAGCAAGAACTTTTCTCGGTACAGACTGTACTGGAGCACTTGTACAGGAGCGCTGCTACGTACGAGCTTTGACATAAAGCTGATGATCAGCATGAAGTCATTCTGACATTTAGAGGTACTACTGCTTGGACACTCATTAGCACTTTAAACATACTGCCATAATTATATTTTGATAAAAATTCTATAATAACTTTTAATTCAGAAAAATATCTTATTGAGTAAATGAGAAGGCAGACTCCTCATTCTTGTCATAATCTTTTGCAGAGAGTGTTTGTTTTTTTGTAAATGTAGTTCTTTGGTAAGTCTTTCTAGGCTGAGGGAGGTTGTGATGGCATTCATATATATTTTAGGGTAATAAAGGGTGTGGAAAAAATGTAGTCAGGTGAAAGGACAGTACTGGCACAAGAACCTATATAAATTGGCCTTGAATGATTTAGGTATGCAATTATCATTAGGGCAGCTAATTTTAGTACAGCTGTCCAGCGGGAACTGTAAGAAGAAAATATAAACTAGCAAACCACAAGAAAATATCCAATTGGCGTTAGTGCATTTATGGGAGAGGTTATTAAATTTCTGGAAAGACTTTATAATATATTGCTCGCAGCATCACAGGTTTCAACCCACTGGCTTAAGAGGTTTGTTCTAGTACTGTACCTATGCATGACCTGAATGAAATGCAAAGGTAGGAAGGAAATATATCACTGAATCATAAGATGATGGAAATTACAGCATGAAAAAAACCCCTCATGTCATTTAGTCCATTCCCTTGACAGCAAAGAACATGAATTCAGTCTCACTGTTAGAGCTTTTTCTAATATTCAGGATAAATTACCCTCATCCTTGCTGCATACCATCCCTCACATTTATAATCGTTGTACTATACTAAACAGGGTTTTTTCTATTTCTGCTGGCTGCCTTCAATGACTGTCACACTTTGTATCCCCCTTATTTGTCACATACCCAAGTTGTACACGTTTAGGTCTTTCAATCTCTCTTAAGAAAACCTCTTTCTATCTCATTAAGGAAAATAGCCACAGCAGTGATACTAAAATGTAAAGACCTGCCAGATAGGGATTGTCGATAAGATGGGACCTCCATGCTGCAGTTGGTGCAACTACCTTGGTAAATGTCCTGATTTGAAATTTCAAGGTTGACAGACCCCCCCCCCCCCAAGTTTGCCTCCCTCCCCCCCCGCCAAGTTAGGTTTGTCTTTGGCAGGTAAGAGTTCTTTTCTTCACTGCTTTAGTTTCCTTGTTCGAATGATCAGCTAGTTCTTAAGAGGAATGCTGCAAATATTTTTTTTTTTCTGGAATGATCAAATTATCTTTCCCTTTAGAATATCACATTTTTGCAGTGTGCAGTTGTGGTTGCTGGAGTACATGCAGATTCAATCTTTTACTTGGGATGTAAGAATTGTTTTTATCTTGCTTATTATAAGATAACTTTAGGGGCCAGATCCCTGTGCAATGAAACTCCCAGACTACGGCGGCTGCGCTGGTGTGTACCTGCCAGGAGTTTGCTCCTTGGAGAAGGTTTTGCTGAGTATCTGGAGGCTGCTGAGAAACAGTTTCTACGAATGAAGTCAGTCACTGTCAAATAGCTAAAAATCAAATGCTGTGCTTTTTAAAACTGCTTTTTTGCAGTTTTCAGAGAAGTATCTCTGCGTTTTCCCCTTTTGAGCACTACCATAAAGAAATTCGTTCCATCTCAGCCTGCTCCTTTTCCCCCGTTTTCTCCTCTATCAAGTTTTTAATTTGGCGCATAGTTTGATGTTATGGAAATTACTTTAACATCACCTTTTAGTCAGGCGTTCTCTGAGGAGCATGACTTACAATACAATTTAGTCAGAAATGAGTTTATGTCTTTGTAACAAACTGCAAATTACCAAGCTCGTGGAACACAACTTCTCATAAATGCCACTTACAACCTTGCGGATTCAAGTCCTCAAGCGACAATCAGGCTTTTAAACTTCCTCATTTGTCTTTCTGTATGGACTGCAAAGCAAAAATTAAAAATGCATTTGGGTTTTAACTAGAAAAAATAACATGGGGATTTCTCAGGTGCTTATGCATTTTGATCCCATCATCATCATACTGTAGAGTAACTGTGTATTTGTGGAAGAATAATTACAGTATATTGTAAACATTAGATACCAGTTTTGCTTCACTGAGTGAAGAATAACTAGCCTAGTAGCATGGACAAAATTGAGGTAATTTATGAGAAATCACTTCAGAACTGTATTTAGAAAGAGATGGTGATAGTTTAGAAGTAGTGGTTTCCAGTCATTCACTCTTTCTATACGGATCCTAACTATATAAGCTATATATACTACGTAGCAGTGCGGTGTGTTTCACCACAGTGGATTCCTTTCTTGGTCCGTCCTGAAACTGAGGATCTCCTACAACTTTGAGCCTGTAAGGGCTGATGCCAGTGAGTACCTCACAGGATTAAATGTACGTTATCCAGCACGTTGTCAAGTACATGTCCTTGCTCTCTATAGAGTCATCCGATATATGCTAAGAACCTGGCGGGTCTCCAGAAACACACTTAAGGATGTAAGCACTCGTGAATTGAAGCATGAGTGCCGGGGACCTTGCAGGATCCAACGTCTCTGGGACTTACTCAAACTAAATGCAGTTCCTCGTAATGTGGGGAGCTGCTTTAATGCTCTTGCTATCAGCCTGCAGGTGAAGTGTAATATCTTCCTTAATTATGTGCCTAGTTCTGTATGGATCAATTTCTCGAATTTTTTTTTTCTTACTTGCATTTAGTTCTCCGTTAAATGCCTTTATTTTGAGTACAACCAGTATTAGTAATAGATAAGTGCTGGTGTGGGGAGAGAGAGAGAGTCTCATTTACAACTGTGTTTCAGAATTGCCCAAGGAGTTTATGCTCTTGCTTTCCATTCTCAACTCATCTTAATTGTTATGCTAAAATTTTTAAAATTAATTCTCTCTACTAATTTATCATGATTTATTATGATGGCTATGATTGTGTATTGTACCAATATTTCTTTCACCTGTATGCTTATTACCCATCACAGTGAATTATTGCATCACTTAAATGGTGGCTGTGATTTCAGAAGACAAATCAGCTTGCAAAAAAGAGAAGACTCAGTCTGGAAAAAAGGTTTGGTGAAATTTCAGGTAATTGAAGGTGGAATTAGAAGAAAAAACATTATGTATATATAAATATACTATAATAAAAGCTAAGATTTTAATATAATGTATCAAAGATGTCATCCACTCCTTTTCTGATTTTCTCTGCCTCTTCTGGATGGCCTCTTGCAGAAAGGGATCCAGAGAAAATGCATGGTGAGCCCTGTTTGGAGGAGCCTGCATGTTGATTACTTGCCTGCATTTAGTTATTGGTATCTTGCAGCTGTATGTTTTCAGGAATGCTACAAAGATTGGACCCCCTGTTGTCCCTGCAGAATGGGCAATTTCCTACGATCTGTAACAGTTACTGCCATAGACTTATTAAAAGCCCTTTACAACATACCAAGTAAATATTGGTTTAGAAATTGCCTATTCATTTATGTGCACAACAGACCATGATATTTCCATCTAAGCCACTAGTCTCTTGTATCAGCCCCAGGACGATTCAACAGATTTTTACCGTGTCGCTTCCTTACTGGCCTTATTGGCTGCAGAGCTCACGTACAATATTTCCAGGTCTTTGGAGACCCTTGCAAAACGTAGCTCTGCCAATGCTGATGTTTCAACTTTTCTCTTATAACTAATTTCTTTCTGTGCGCAAGAGCAAGAGATTTTAGACAGAATGGTTTTGCTTCTTCTCATTTGTCTGATTATAAAACAAATACGTTTCAATGCAGACACATCAAATGAGAAAGGCACAAACTGTGGAAGAGAAAATGAGTGTGATTCATTAGCTGAGACGTTGTACTGAGATCAGAAACAGGACTGATCGCAAACCGTGCCCTTTATCTACTTCGTGACCTTGGATAAATCACCTATTTGCTTTTTTTTTTCCTCTCCTTTGAACATGCAGTACGTAAACCTGCCTAGACGAAGACTGTGTCTTAAGACCAGATGACTCGAAGGGTGGATGGGGATGATGCACTGTTGCAGATGTCCCCCCCGTCCTGCCTCGCGGCCACGTGCATCGCAACTCACAAAACCCCTCTGCAGCTCCGTATGGCAAATGTAAGATCTTTTGTAAAGGAATGTGAAAGCCACAAAATAGAACATGCCGGAATAGGAACAGGGTATTGCTGGACTATGTTGGGTATTCATGCAGTGACTAAGTAGTACAACGGGGCCCTGGCTATTGATACAAAACAAATAATAACAGAAAATGGTGGTTGACAACTCTTTATAACACAAACCAAAATGTGTTTAGTGGCAAATGAGGAAAATAATAAGCAAGGCAGACCTTCTGCAGTGCGAGCTATTCATTTCTGAATCCTGTTCTGAAGCAAAAACTGGAGATAATTGGTGATTTCTCTGTTATGTTCACAGGTGTTGAGGATCTGGGGCATTCAGCATCAGCTGTGCATCCAGAAGATTGCTAGCTTGTTCCCAGAGATCTGAAATCTCATTCTTCTCTCTATTTTAATGAAGCTCAGAGATGCCCCTTTATCTCATTTAATAATGAACTGATGTTACTGGAAATGGAGCAGGAAACTAGTGGAAGGGTCAGAGGCAGCGGGCAAGCTGTTAGTTGTCCTGTGCAATTCGGTCTTGATGCAGGTAAAGGAAAAAGCTAAACTGATCTTTCTGCATTTCCCTGAAAAAAAAAGCTTGAAAGTGTGTCCTTGGAAGAGATTTCAGAAAGTTCACAGGGATGGAAAGAAACAACCCTTTCCTTTGGAGGGGAAATTATCTCATACTGATGTAGCCTAATTGTGATGTTTTGTGACACTCCCTGGAGAGAAATATGGGTAGTCTGCTCTTCCTGAATTTTAGTGGAACTGGCACACTAGCTGAAGTCCTCCAGCCTTTCGTATTTGAAAGGGGTTTAGTTTCCGACAAAGGTTCGGTGTTTCAAAGAGATACAAAATCTTTGTGTGTCCTGTGCTTCAGTGAAACAACCCTAATAGAAATAAAACTCCTAATCTGTGATGCTCTAGGATTATCTCTGAGGAAAGCTAGTCTTCATGTGGCTGCCAATTGCAAATGAACTTGGTTATAAAATCCTTCTTTATTGCCACCTTTCCGTATCCCTGAGGTTAATTCTGAAATATGCATGAAATATAATTAGTGCAGATCCATTTCCGCCAGCACGTTTTACACAAGTGGCTCACAGTGGCAGACCTGGATGAATTTATACTAAAATGATTCAGTTAAATGTAATACCACTTGGTATGCAGCATGAGTGTTGTTTGTCTTCACAGTACTTTAATGATGCACTGCAGTCTTTGGTATCGAAGCACTACCTGCATCTCAATGAAGAGCCATCGTTGCTATACAGGGGAACGCCTCCGATAGCGTTTTCTTGAGCTCAGCCCAAACAGCGTCTTTTATCTACTGCTCGAGATGCAAACCTTAGAGCATATCGTGTTCTGATAGAGAGTATTGTGACTTTTCACATTGCTTTGTTTGGTGCAAATGAATGTTATAGAGTGGCAGCAGTGCTGCAATCTGATGAGAAAAGAAAAAGAGGAAAAAAACCAAAGAAAAACAGCCAGTGATCTAGTTTGCTGTCAAAGCCATCTATCTGTGCCCACCTGTCTGAAAGCACAATTCAGAATCTTCTCTCTCTGGACAGAGTGTTTTCAGGTTAAAGAAATAAATGTTTCTTAAACATGTCTCCTAAAGCTTTAAGAATGAGTTAAGGTTATTTTAAACTGTTTACAAGAAGTTACTTCGCCGTTTTGTTAATGGGGACACTAATGCAATCTATTTGTAGGAGCCTGTATGGTTAGCAATTACCCCTTTACAATTTTTTTGTCAGTCATCACTCAGTGCTAAAACAGCTCTTAGAATCATTGGAGCATATGCTGGTAAATTGTAGGCCGAACTGGCTTTCCTAAATAGCTTTTGGTGCACTTAGAATCTATTATCTTCAAGTGTAGCTTGTTTTTGGATCAGGCTCCGAAGGCGAGATGGGTATTTGAGAGTTTTTTCCTGTCTCAGGAAGCTGAATCAAAATGTCACTTGCCAGCATGTAAGCAGAAAATTGTTTGTCTCTAGCTCAGTAGAGATGCATCACACCATCACAGAAAAAGAGTGGTGCAGGCTTAGAGCCAGGAGAGGTAACAGCAACCTTCTGTGAGATCTTACAGGAACACGTATACGGACTAAATCAGTGGTTGAGCAGATAAGGAGGAGATACAGGACATGGTCTTGGTGTTGGGGTAAATGGGCTACCAAAGGGAATGACTTTCAGCTGTAGTAGGTAAGCCTGACTCCGTGCAACAGCTGGAGAAGTTACTGAAAAAGCTGGTATCCTACCTGGTTTTTAGCTATGACTTGTATTTTGGCAGCACAAGTCCTTTTCCGTTTAGAATTGACTAAAAGTTCTTCCTTTGCTTACTTTACCCTGATGCTATAAAACATGTACGCATTTATCATGACAGTAGTAGAAGTTCCGTGGGCAATGGACCAATTCCTGTATGTTTTCTCTTTTAAGACTTCAAAGGGATTTGGAATATTAAGTATAAAATTAGTTTTGTTATTAATAAAGTGTTACTTAGCAAGAGGACCACTGTTTTGAAGGTACATATGTTTTCAGTTTAGCTGTTGAAATGGAAGGCTCTCCAAGCCACAAAATCGGAATCAAAAGGACGACTAATTCCCTTAAGACAGAAGCATCACTGGATGCTTTTATTTTGGGGACAAAAACATCTCTAAGCATTTTTTGGTAGTGGTATTCCAAAGTTAGACGTATGCCTGAATTTGGATGATCAATTTGTGCTGATGTAACACTGAAAGGTTAAATACCCAAAGCACAGACAGTAATTTGTGATACAGAACACTGCTGCGAAGGTGATACCAAAGCAGCAGCATTGAGCAGCCCCTGATGTGGAGACCTGTGTCAGTGCTGGGCTGAGCTTCATCTCAATCTCTTAAGACTATACACTGTTTTGGCCCTCTTACTGCATATTTGTCACGCTTAAAACAGGAGTAATGGAGAAGTGGATATCTGTGAACCTGGGAGAAAGGGTACTTTTTCCTTTGGGATTCTAAAATATTGCTGTATACAAAACTCATGGAAAAAATCATACCCTTGCCAAATGGAAACACCTACTGCTCAGATAGTCCGGGCTTTGTATCAAGAGTATTCCCTTGTGAAATTAAGCCTGAATTTAAAATTTGAAAAATTCCCTACTTGAGGTTGGGGAAAAATGGTGGTTATTGACTGTTAGAAATCCTTTTGCATGGTGTGTACCGTTTCTCCATCTCACATTTTTGCATACAGCATTTCACACAGCTACTGGAGAGGCTCAGAGGAACAAGATAAGATGTTGCTGTATGGTGATTAGGGAATAGATGCTTAAATACCACAGCTAATTCTGGCTGCAGTGAGCATCAGGGATTTGACATGAAATGTTGCATTTTTAGTTCAGTTTTCTGAAATTAAACATTTCTTCAAGAAAGCTTGTGATAAAATAATACCCATGTGAAAGAGAACAGAATCATCTCAGAAAAGCTTAAAATACAAGTCTGGTAGTCTGTTTAGATGAATCAGCCTCTTCCATAGAGCATATCTGTCTCGCATCTATAAATGGATGTGATCTAGATTACAGATTTATTTCCCTCAGATATTTAGGGTAGTTAGTGTCTAGACTTAAACCTAATTTCTTGCCCTGTGGCTTGTGGTTTTTATTACTAAAGCTAGTTTTGCTTTTCAGTATCTGGAGCCATGCCTGGATGTGAAGATGATAAATATATCTAGGGCAGGTACCTATGAAACTTGTGTTTTCTGGGCCGTAAACGTACATCTTAACTTACATCGGCGTATGGGCCTTTGATATTTCCTGCTCTCTGTTTTATTTTCCCCTCTGTTATTTAGTCTTCTACTCATTCAATTTTAGATGCTGATCTTCTTGAACTGAGCAATGTCTGTCTGCCAGTAAGTACGTCTGCTGAGTTTGGCATGTTCAACATCATCTATTGATAGATACAGAATTGCATTATATAAAGTTCATTTCTTACCATACCGGAACAGTGCCGCCACGTGCGGAGGGTCAGCCAAAGCTGGGCAATGTGTTCCGTTTCTGCCGGCATGTATTGCAAAAATTGAGTTACTCAGACTACTCTCTGCCTGGTTTAAAAGGCAAGATTTAACTATGCAGCTACACACTGAAAATTGTTTGCAATTACCAGTGAGTGTATTAATAAAAATACCTATTTTAAATTGCTTAAAAGGGGGGAAAAAACCTCTTATAACCTGTCATCCAGAAAACTGCTCTTTGCAAAAGCTAGGAAGCGAGGCATAGAATTTAATGCTAAATTCAATGCTGCCTTCACCATTTCAAGTGATCATATCCTGAACGGTTCTCACACTGGCCATGAGTAAGCTTGAATAGGTAAGCCTTCACAGAAGTCACCGGTCTGCTAACTTTGCTATGACCTAACTTTGTCAGGTCAAGTAAATCTTGAATTTTACTGCTTTGGTAATCAAATCTCTCGAGCAATAATGAAACTGTAGTTTCTAGAAGTTGTCCGGAGCTGTAACCATAGCTGTCTGGTCCTAAACTGATTTCCCCACTTTTCTGACTTAATCATATTGGGGTGCAACCACGTTTTCTGGGTCTGTTCTGCCTTTTATCTGACAATTGTGACATAGTCAGCAACAGAGCTTACATTTCTTCGTGCCAGCTCTTTGAATTTATCTTTTTTTTCCCCCATTTCTTTATCACTAGATTTGAACTTCTCTCTCACACTCCTTGTTTAAATTACCTTGCATGAGTTGATCATAAGCCTCTGCCTGCCGGACGCTGGCCTCGGAGAAGTGGGGTCTTGGGAGGCAGCCCTGTGCCATTAAAAGTTGTTCTGACATATTAAAAACTTTGGGTAATGGAGTCTTCATTAATTCCTCAAATAATTTATTCTAGACCTATGTTCTCCTGAAAAAAAAAGCAGCTTTTAAAAAGCTTTTTCTAATGTCGAACTAGATTTTCCTTCCTGCAGTTTGAGGTCCCTAATGCTTGCCTATACTCCCATGGTCACAGACAACTGGTGATTCCCTTCTCGCAGTGCAACAGCCTTCAGGTAATTTGAGATTGTTATTATAGCTTTCCTCCGTCCCCTCTATACTAAAATAATCACCTACTCCTTGATCCCCATCTTCTCTAGACCTCTCTCCAGCACTGGACTGGTGTTGCAGCAGAAGCCTTACCAGTTCTAATAGTTCACAAGTCTTGCAGATAGGTAAATATATCGTTAACCGCTGGGTTTCGTAAGAGAACATCAGCGAAAATGATCGTGATTTCTAATTCCGTCTCCAGTGGCAGGTAGTACCTCCCAGATCTGTGTCGCTAGGTCCTTTCCATCATCCCGATGGGAGATGAAGTCACCGAAGGGAGCCAGACCTCCGCCTGCCCACTGACACGCGGCGACGCAGCGCGCCCTCCCTCTTCGGTGGTAAATCACGACGACTATCCGCCTGCTTTGCTTCTCTCCTGTAATAGTTTCATCTTGACAGCTAATTAGGAGGATGCCTGCCTAAAATCAAGATATATTAAATTAACTGCTTCTTCCTGTTATGTTGCTGTGAAAGGAGATGAGGTATGTTTTGTTCATGATGAGTGAGTGATGGCCACTGCTCACCTCTTGTTACCCTTTGCTGCTTACCGGTAATATGATTATATTATTCCTGATTATTTTTTTTTCTTCCAGGATGGAAGTAATGCTGTCATGTTTTTCTTTTCTCATCTCTTTTTCTCCCTCTTCTAGCAGACAGGGAGAACAGTTGCCTTTTTCAGTTTCCTGCTATTGTGCTTTTTTCCATGATTCCCCAGTGAGAATTGTTAAGATTTTGAGGTTCACTGCTCAGACTTTGCAAACATCCATCTTGTCCGATTATGCTCTGACCTATTTCAGGGAGAGCTCTTACCCTTCTGTCATTGGTGTTAACCACCTGCTTGACATCTTTAATAAGACTAATTAAATAATGCATTGAACGCTTTGGTCTTCTTGGCATTGCTGAAATCTTACTCTCTCTCTAATGAACCAATATTTTTCCCTGGTTTTACTCTTATTCCTCTTATTTTTGATTCTGGCAAGTTGCTTCTCACTGTAGTATGCCTTGGAATTTTTTTATTTTTAGTTTTTAGGTTTTTAATTTATTTTTGTCCTTTCATATTTGTGTGATTGTACGGTTTGGTGCTCTTGATGCTCCTAGTTGCTTATAAAGCATTATATATATATGCCTGTATGTATAAAACCTTCTGAAATTAGTGATGTTATCACTATGATATTGTTATCATTATGATAGCTGCCATAATCTGTTTTTCCCTTTAACTTTTCCAGCATATTTTTGAGAAAGTGCATGATTTCTTAATATACAAGATAATCTCTTCTCTTTTTTCCTCTTCCTTTCCTTTCTGAGCAACCTGTACCCTCTCAGAATCCTTCAATAATCAGCGGAGAGCTTAAAATGCGTAAGAAAATACCAACATTCGTGTTAAAAGGAAATTTGGTTATAATCAGAGTTTAGTTTTTGCTCTGCTTGAGATGTTTTTAAGGGCAGAAGCAGTCTTTGTAATTTGGTAAGTGTGAAATATATTGCTTCTCAAATGGGTTTAAGTAATTAAACAAGACCTTCTAAAGGGCAGCTTCATGCTGCCTCACTTCGATGAAATTTTTTTACAAGTATACAAGAAAATATTTGTGATAGTTTTGACCAGTTGTTGCTAGGATAGATTAGTATTATATTTATGGCCTTAAGTGTTAAGATCAAACATTAGTTTAGTTGTATGCATTGGCTGCAAAACCCAGGATATTTTCTTAGGTTGGAATTGCATTATGAAGAAATACAACTTTTATAGTTGTCGTCTTTTAAAAGTTCAGAGAAACAGTAAGAAACTTTTGTGAAAAGAATTTGGAAGGTGTTACGCCTTTGCTTCCAGGAAAATTCCTGAGTTATTTTTGCAACGGACGGCGCAGTGTGTATGTTTTACCTGTGAGATGAAAATAACACTGAGCAAGTATGAAGCATCTTTACACAAACAGTGGCTCAGTCATGAGGTGACATGTAGAAGGCTCACTATGATGCCTCTAAAGTATCGAGTGCCTGACACAGTTTTATTTTATAAAAATAGGGCTCTAACTGTGATAGTACAATTAGAAATGACCCTTTCTGATGCATTGCAAGATGATTTCTTGACTTTGGATTGAAGCAAGGCGATCAGACGTGACTCTCGGATGTGAGTTTACAGCAAAGGATAGTAGGAGCTTGTTGCCTTTGAGCAAGTTCACGTCCACTGACCAAAACATGGAAAAGAAACAATCACAGTGGATCTTTAAATAAAATTTCTCCTAACTTCGAAATCTGGTCTTACCGATGAGTTCTGAAGTACAGCTGCTGTCTTCTCCATCTCCTTGAATCTCACTTTCCAGGGGCTGGTGATTTATTACTGAAGGTGTCGGTCACTTGAGAGAAATGAGGAAGATGCAGCTAACCACCCCACAGCTTCTGTGAGACGTGCCTCCCGAGCTGGACGTGGTGTGTGGCTGCAGATGCGGTGCTGCCCCGCTTCACCCCTGCCGGTGACTCGGAAGGAGCGAGTCTGCTGTCTTCCCTGGAGCTTTAATAGTTTGGGAGCAGAAATCTTTTTAATGAATTGAAAAGGGGGGAAGAAAAAAAAAAATCAATGCCAACTGCTCTGTGATTTGCATTTCAGATTTTAGTGTTTTCTAAGTTCAGAGCACATATGTATGAGATTATTGTAATGAAGACGTATACAGCAAGACTTTATATTTCATCACAGTTTCTGCTTTCCCCTAGGTAATTAGCTCAAACACAGGATCTACTGTTATCTTCTTGCTGACTGACAGTGGGCAGAAAATCAAACTGTTTACTGGTTGTCATGGGAATGCTGAGTTTTAGCTCTGTGGCATTGGATGCAAGTGAGATGAGGCTTTTCAATAGGAGCACAAGTGGGACCGTAAAGGTGTAGGAAAGATCGTCCTTCTCCTTTAGCCTTCCAAGATATTGGCTTCTCTCGCAGTTTTACCCAAGTACAAAATGTCAGAACAATAGCGTGTTGTTTTCCGCTGCCTTGCTAAGAGGGATGCTGAAGCCGTAATGCTGTTGGGAAAATGGAGTTTGATTTCATTGCTCATCTAAAACCCTAGATGTACACATAAACTGTGACATATAATCCTTGCTTCAAGGACTGTGCAACATATGGTAGAAATCCTGCTTTTCTTGCTCAATTGTTTCCAGTCAGCTAAATGAGAGAGGCTGTATCAGAAACCTTACAAGGATCTGACCTCAATGGGTTTTGCTGCCCTTTAGTGCAGCTTTCTAGCAGCCCCTATAACATGCCCTGCATAGTACGAGACTCTTGAAAACCAAAGCAGGACATTTAATTGGAATGCTCCTCAATTAGAGAGACGTGTCGTCAACTGGTTAGTACGTTTGTCACTGCAAGGTCAATATTTTGAAATGGGAGCTATGTTGGTAAAGATCATAACCTGTGTTCTACACTGGCAGTGTGTATTCAGATGTTGGTGTGTTAAAAGGTAATAACAGTTAAACAGGTTTGTAATGTTCTCAAACATCTGGTTGTGTTGCAAATCGCCACATGACCTAAGGAGACTTTAGTCTTGGACCTTGGCATATATGTTCCAGGTGAAAATACCAGCTCCACAAAGAACTAGCCAGTATATAGCACTGTGAATTTTTAACCTGAATGCACACTAAACTCTTCCTAACTTACTGACTTCTTCAGAGGGGGCCAGCTCTGATGCATCCAATTTCACGTACTAGCTCTATAATAAAACACATCATATATATCAGCAGGTGCTAGCAGAAAATCCATATGCAGGGAGTTCACGGTGCTGCTGAGCAAAGGGTGGTAGTGGAAAGAGTGCTAGCTTAGTAAAAGCGATGCACAAATTCAGCAGCTGAGCTGGCCAAGGAATCGGTCTCATGGTTCCCAGTGTGGTGCTTGCTCGCTAGACCGTGCTCTTGCTTAACTTTTCTGGTGATGCTTTAGAAAGTCCCTAGATTTGGCTCCAAATGCATCATGTATCTGGCTTATCCTGGGGATTGGACAAAAGGACTGACTTAAGGTACAAACCCCCTGAAAGCTGGGTCTATGATGTGTAGCTGTAGGAAATACGGCAGTCTGAGTTGAATAGAATCATAAAATCGTTTAGGTTGGAAAAGACCTTTGAGATCATCGAGCGTACCAGTTCAAAGTGTTTCTGGCATCTGGTGGTACCTCACAGGCAGAAACTTCTCTATATAATGGCAAACTCTTAAATGTTGCGTTCTTTGCTGCCTTCATCTCAGTCTTGTAACGAAGATCAAGCTTATGCCCTTATGCCTTTCCCCATTATCCAGAATGCTGATGCTGAGGTTAATGTGAATTAAACTCTTGGCTTTGTCTCATAAGAAGTGCTCTCAGAGGAAGGTTACTTCAGAGAAGTGGGAAGCCCTAATAAATAGTAATAATAACATGCATTTCCTGGAAAAGAGGCTTCTCTTAATGCTACGTTACAAGCATACAATACAAAAGTTCTGTCTTAGAACATTAGGTCTTCTATATATTATACCTGTCTTCCACTTCAACTTTTAAAAAGTAGCATTACAAAACCATAGCCCCATTTTAAACAGTTATAACAAGAAAAAAGTAGGTGCAATGGTGGTGCTTTTCAAAGAATAAACTGGGGGAAGTCCAAATTTTAAGAATGATCAGAGTTTTAAATTAGTGTCCTGAAGCTCTGGTCAAGTGTTTCCAGCAGGGGTGATATAGCAAGGAAATTCCTTATTTCATTCTTTCTGTCTTGTAACTAGAACTTGAAGATGAAGCCTTCCTGAATCTCACTTACATAAAACAAATGTATGCAACACTTTTGAAATAGATTCCTGCTGTGAGATATGCTTAATTGGAATACCAATAGGTGGAATGCATTCCAGCTTTAATGGCAAATACATTTTATCTGAAATTTCTGTCAATACAAATTATCGCTGCATGAATTATATTGCATTTAAAATGAGATGTACTACCAATATTTCCCCAAACTGCATCTTTTGAAAAGATATTTTAATCTGTAGAAGCCAGACTGTAAATTAAGGAATACCAGCCTCGGAAAAGCACGTATTGGTGTGTGGCAACGTACAGACCCTATTTTATTGGGTTTTAGCATGATGTTGGGCTAGTACAAGGAAAACTCTGTATATAACTGTATATCAGTGACCCGGATTTTCCTTCAGTCCTTTGCCTACTCAATGGAGATAGGTAGGGACCTCTAAAGCCCTGTGAGTAGGGGTTGAGAAAACGGCAAGGCATGGGGTTGGAGGGGTGTCTACAGCCCTCCGAAAGGGAATAGAGGCCATGTGAACTTATCGATGCCACTGCTTAGGTAGCAGAGTACCAACTACTATACCACTGGTTAGTATTTTAACTTGTAAGCCAAGCTGACGGTACCCTGTAATCCCAGACAGCGCGCGTAGCCGGAGCAGTCTGTGTACCACGTGCTGAATCTCGTATGTCCCAGTACGTTAGTTTTATTGCACATGAAATAGATGCTTTTGCATAAGAGCAGTAAGTCTGCCGTATTCTGGAGATGTCAGAATTGCTGAATATGTGGAGGGTTACCTGAGAAACAGGAGTTTCCTTCAAAGCATTGAACTGTGCAAACAGAAGCATGGGGATTTGGATAAAATTTATATCTTCTAACTATCATGTCATTGGTACATGTCCTGCCTCTACTACGCAGTTCTGTTACTGTCTTACTTTATGACCTGCAACATGTAATTTAATTTTTGTTTGTTTCCTCTGCCCATAAAATGGGGGATACTGTCAGTGCTTCTTTCTTCTGTGTCTTGATGGAGAAAAATCCATAATGGAAAGTATGTGACTTGGGCATAGTAGTATGTGACTTAGTAATTCCTGTCACCTGTTTGGGTTTTTTTTTTTGCTTATATTACCTTTTTTTTTTTTGCTATATTTCTTCATTGCTTTATTGGCTCTGAAATTACTAGGGCATTTTTCTGCTTTGCCTGTACTAAGATTTTTTTAAAATTTTTTTTTCTTAATTAGAAGTTTGATTTCACTGTCATCATATACTTAGTATTGGAAAGGACAGAGCAGTTGACATTTCCCAGATCCTGGTACTAAAGAGAATAATAACGGTTACATGTTGGGACAGGTACCGTGCATGTTATAAGAAAAAACAGGCAAAGATATATTCTTGAAATGTATTGTTTGCTTCAGGTTTTTTAAGACAAAAATCTATCAAAGTCTAATTTTCTCAAAGCTTAGTAACTCACGGGCTGGTTGGCAACTCAGTGCAGGAAGAAGATTTAGGTCTGGCTGCACATCACTGAATATTGCTTGAAAAGTTGCAGCACAGTTGAAGGAATGCTTTACCATATCTCTTGCAAACTAAGGCACCAGTTCTGCACAGCGAATCCTGTTTCAAGCCGTGGGTCTGTCCATACTCAGGCTATTGTAAGACTGGTGTTTACAGCATAGGATTGCCACAATATTGATTTCCTAAGGCTTTGTTTTCTCTGCTTTATAGTAGAGGAGAAAGTGCACTTTAAAATTATTCAGGACCATTAAGGAACTGAAATTATGAAAAGCACTTCTCTGCTAAATTTTTATACCACTATTATGAAAAATATTGAGACATAATTTGCAAACATTTCATTTGTAAACTTAGAATTTCAAAGAATACAGATGTTGCTTTATCGAAGGAGATGACTTAGACAACAGTTGTTCACAGTGAGATGAGGAATAAAAAGGAATGAATTGCTTTTGTGTCTTTGTCTCCTTTGAAACTTTCAAACCAAATATTTTTCTGTGCCTTTTAGGGTATAAATTCAGCAGGGAAAATACCCTGTTATGGCCAAAAGCATGCTCGATATAATGTATTGGCAATGAGCTAGAAATGGAGAAAAATGCCCTTTAGTACCAAGGGTACATGCATACCACCTCTCTTTCTGGTTTGCGTTGTGTATTTATAGTACGTACTGGTTTTATGTAATAACTCCCAGCTGCAGGGTGGGAACATACTGTTGCTGCTCACACATGCCTGCAAAGTAATCGTGGCTTACAAGTAGCTAAAACTCCTTTTGTACCTCTGAATCCATCATGCCTGCAATGAACCAATAATTATATTCATTATTAGATTGTTTTCAGTTGAGACCTGGGTCTAAACTGCACCCAAATTCAGTCATCTAAATGTTTGTCTTAATTTTTTTTCTTTCTTTCTTTTTTTTGTTTCCAGCAAACATAGGTTTTGTCTCCAACCAGCACAGGCTGACTATGTTCTTCGCTTGCTTACGTGGGTGGGCTGAACTGCTCTCTGAAGCGCCGCTGACCATAGTAGGAGGCTGGGAACCTCGTTTAGATACAGTCAAAATACAGGTGACTAACGACAAGATAAAATGAATCCCAATTAGCTGTCAGCACACTTTCTGGAGCCATTCGAGTACTGAGTTTCTGCCTGAGCTTTCTGGAGCCAGGCAGTCATCCTGGGCATCTTGATGGTGGGTTACGAGGCCAACGTCCTATGTGACTTCTGCTCGAGAACAACCCATCTGTGGTCTTGCATAGGCACTTCAGGCTCTAATTAGAGTAATGGAGTTTGTTTTATCTTCTCCAGTGTCCTTTCAATGATTTGTTGTTGTTTTTCCATTGTAGATAGGGCTTTGATTCTTTTAAATAAAGTTAAGTTTCATTTGGCATGGTGAGTCAAAAGTCAATGTTAATCTACAGACAATAAAACATCACTGCGCTATGCAAAATGTTGTTGCAGGCAGACTAAATTCTGTTTGTAATCTGCACGTTAGCAAGGACCGAAAGGCCTTTATTTCGGTAAAGATGAGTCTATATTTCTTCCTACCAGGCTACTGAGCCTATTATTTTTCAGCTGGGATCACTTGACTGACTTGCTTTTTTTTCTTCCTAAAAGCAAATGGTAAAATTGAAGAAAAGATTATTGTTACTGATTATTTCTACTTCCTATTTCTATCTGGCAAAATCTTATTAAATTACCATAGGTACAGAGACAGCTATCTGTTTTCCCTGACTCTAACTTTGCCATGTGCACCTGTATCCTATATAATCTTGCTATTGTGATCCCTTGGGGAGATAGAATCTGGTTCAGTTTGTCTCTTTCCAATCAATAGATAAACAGAAATGGAAAGAATTTTGTCAGGGAAATGCTTAACTGAAATTTCCTTGGCTTTCATACAATTCTGTGTAAGTGCTGACATCTTCCTAAGCTCTGATCGTTGGAAAACCATTGACGCCAGTTCTTTAGGTGGCAAGATCTACGTACCCATGTTGTAGATCTGAATATCATTTGATGTTAGGGTGGCATTTTACTCTGTTGGTAACAGATGTTATGAGATGGTCATATGATTAGATATCTATTTGGGTCACTGTAGCCACAATATTGGTAATATCACCGATATGTCTGCTGATAAGAACATATATCCCGTAAGGCTGGTACTGCTGCAAACTGGGTACGGTGTTCAATGCCGGTAGAGAAATAGTATTTGTGGCAGTTTTTGTTTTATCCTTTGATTTGTCAGCAGACAGCATTTTTATGGCAACTCGGTTCAAAATTCAGTTCAACCTATTAGAAATAATAATAATGTTTAAGACAATACTGATAAAACACTTCTCTGTAATAGTAAGGCGTGACTAGATTAATTTGTTTGTGACTGGTTTATTTGTGCATCTTTTATGAGGGTAATTACGGCCTTCCACCTGAATACCGTGAAGCAATTTTCTGTTGGAGCTGAAGAAGGGGAAGGGGGGTCGGTATCGGTATCGTACCCTCCGTGCTGCATTTTACTGCCACGTACTCTCGTTACAGATAGCAGAATGTTTATTGCCTCATAGATCAGCCGGGAACGTGCCCTCGTTATCGGCGGAGACTGGCTCTGTCACTGCGCGGGAGGACCGAGGCGCTGGCTGGTGACCAAGCTGTAATACCTACCAGACGCGACCAAATCGAATCATTTTGAGAGTCAAGGACAAATGTACGTTTATATTGAGTTTGTGTACTGTGGACAAGGTTTTTTTCAAATAGAAGCATTTTTTTTTTTTCCCCAGAGGTGCGTAGGGACATGTGTGATTTACAGCGGAGGGACTGAAAGGACAGTTGGGTGCCTCTCATCGTACAGGCACCAAATAACATTTTCGGTGTAGCACATAACGCGTGAAAGTACACGTACGCACAAAAAAAATTTTAAAAAGTTTTCAAACGTAGTGCTATATGTAATCTTGTGATGGGTTGACCCTGGCTGAACGCCAGGTGCCCACCAAAGCCGTTCTATCACTCCCCCATCCTCAGCTGGACAGGGCAGAGAAAAATATAACGAAAACTTGCGGGTCGAGATAAGGACAGGAGAGATCATTCACTAATTACCGTCACGGGCAAAACAGACTCAGCTTAGGGAAAATTAGCTCAATTTATTACATATCAGCCAGAGTAAGGTAATGAGAAATAAAACGAAATCTCAGAACACCATCCCACCACCCCTCCCTTCTTCCCGGGCACAACTTCACTCCTGGATTTCTCCACCAAGACCCCCCAGCAGCACAAGGGGGACAGGGATGGGGTTTACGGTCATCTCACGTTATTTTCTGCCGCTTCACCTCCTCAGGGTGAGGGCTGATCACGCTCTTCCCCCGCTCCAGCGTGGGGTCCCACCCACGGGGTCAGTCCTCCACGAACTTCTCCAACGTGGGCCATTCCCACGGGCTGCAGCTCTTCACGAACTGCTCCAGCGTGGGTCCTTTCCACGGTGTGCAGTCCTTCAGGAGCAGACTGCTCCAGCGCGGGTCCCCCACGGGGTCACAAGTCCTGCCAGAAAACCTGCTCCACGGGCTCCTCTCTCCGCAGATCCGCAGGTCCTGCCAGGAACCTGCTCCAGCACGGGGTTCCCACGGGGTCACAGCCTCCTTCGGGAACCCACCTGCTCTGGCGTGGGGTCCTCCACGGGCTGCAGGTGGAGATCTGCTCCCCCGTGGACCTCCCTGGGCTGCAGGGGGACAGCCTGCCTCACCAGGGTCTTCACCACGGGCTGCAGGGGAACCTTCGCTCCGGCGCCTGGAGCATCTCTTCCCCCTCCTTCTTCACTGACCTGGGTGTCCGCAGGGTTGTTTCTCTTACATGTTCTCACTCCTCTCTCCCGCGGCTGTTTCTCACTCTCCCAACTTTTTTTTTCCTTCTTAAAAATGTTATCACAGAGGCGTTACCACTATCACTGATTGGCTCGGCCTTGGCCGGCGGCGGGTCCATCTCAGAGCCGACTGGTATGGGCTCGCTCTCTCTCAAACACAGGGGAAGCTTCCAGCAGCTTCTTACAGAAGCCACCCCTGTAACCCCCTCCGCTACCAGATCCTTGCCACATAAAACCAATACAAATCTTTATTCCTCACCAGTTTTATTTTGAATCGGTATGGTTTTAGCTGTTTAAAGAACTCCCTGGCTCTGTTGGTGTGTGTTCCGTAGCAGCTCATTGTAGCAGAGATAGCAGGTAGAGCGTTTCAGCCTTTAACTTAGATGTTTTTTTGATAACTGAAGATTGCAAGTTCAATTTTTGCTAATAGAATTGGCAATTACACAGGCACTGAAAGGAGCCGAAGCTCGTGCCTTGACTTTAAGGAGGCAGGACTGAAAGCCCTTGGGAACGCACCGTGTTACTGGCCAAAGAGGCGCAGGGAGAAATGCTCCACTCCTCCCCACTTCTCCCATCCTCCCATCTCAAAGACTGAAGGAATCAATCCAGGCAGGAAATTAGTTCAAAGCTTCCAGGCAGTCAGCACTGAGCATTTCTGAGATGGTCCCAAATGTAAAACCTTGTAATGCAGCGCTTCACATTCACGCCACAACTCTGCATTACCCTTAGGTGATGCACGCTGGTCCCTTTCTGAGATAAGAACCTGAAATGAAACCCCTTCCCTTCCAAAGATTGGGGTTACACCGTGGGGAACGGGAGTTGCTAGCGATATACAGAACAGCAAAGGCCTTAAGACCCATTTCTCACTTCCTTAGAACACCTTTACCAATATTTTAATAGTCTGATCTTTATAAAAACCACTTTTTTTTTTTCAGTGACCAGCATTACAACCCGTATAGGAATGCAAGTTCTGTTAACCTTTTTAAGGTGAACTTTCATATAGCACATGTATGTATTAGGTTTAGTAAGAAATTTTTTTTTTATTTTTTTTTTTGCTGTAAGTTTGGCTCAGGATTGGCTGATTCATTTAAAGTTAGTGTTGTTTAGTCTAGGGAGCAAGGGTAGAAAAGTTGTTTGCAATAGCAGTATGAAGAATACCCACCTGAAACTGCACTTTAATCCTCCAAAGCCTTGGCAATCCAAACCTGGTGAAAAAGCAGCTTATCCAAGTGGTTTTGTTGAGAACTGGAGGTGACGTGCTATATTCTCCTATGCATATAATATCCCGGGTGCTACCAAATTACTGATAATTGAGTGTAGACTGGGGGGGGATTATTTACAACTTTGTCCTGTCAGAGTGACAAAAAGCAGCCTTGAGGTGGTGCTCGCTCTGTTCACCTCCACACTTTCAATATATTCTCAAGGCTATTGCTTCTGTCTACTGTCTCAGACCTGCATCAGCATTTTCATATCATTACCTTCAGCGAGGAGCATTCCTTTAATTTCTGCCTTGTTTAGTTCTAGACTATAAATAACACTAACTGCTCGTGAAACCTTGCAGAGCCCTACCCTGGAGGCTACTCAAAACCTGAAAATTTCATTGGTTTGACAGTCTTTACAGACTAACATCTAATATATAATAATCATAGTGCCAGCTGGAAATCCGTAATTATGGCCCACTCTAAACTGTAGCACAGTAGATGAGAAATAATGTCGAGTACTCCACTGAAGGAAGCATACCGAGAGTATTTGTCAAGCCATTTTCTCTATGTGGTTCTTATGCTGGCTCCCTCTCCCCAACTCCTCAAGTCAGTGTGATGGGAAAATAAATACAGATATTTATGCCCATTTCTGGGAATGCAGTTGTCTCGGCACACACGGTACCCAGGAGGGCCGTAAGAAATAAATTAGTGATCTACCGCGTGTATATGCCAGCCAGGATGCGTATCTGTTTGACTGCTTCTAAGGAGCTAAATATTTTAGATGAGGGAGGCTTACAATCCTGTGAATGTCACTGATATGTCAAAGGAACAATAAGCTTATTGAGCTTTTAGGGGTCTATTTTTCAGCCTGCTGCTGGTATCCCGAGTAATGTGGTGTAGAGTTGTTACCAGTGCCGCTGGGGAGCTGGTTGTTACAGCCCTGGGGCTCCCTGGACAAGGTGCTTGCTGCTGATCCTGCAGACCCTCTCCAGAAGTCACGGACCCGATATTTAGGTGACAGAAATTCTCCATCTCTGCCGATGGAAAAGGAGCAAGGCCAATTTACGTTAGCTGAGGACCTGGCCCTGTAATTAGGCAACGCTTTTTCCGTTCAGGCAGCTGCTTGTGTGTAGACGCCTCATTGATGTAGTGGCTGGGATGTGCAAATGAGGTAGAGACTGTGTTTTGTGCTCGTTAAAGAAGGCACTAGAAATCTCATATGGCCACCATCTGCCGCCTTGTTTGTTGAGTTTGATCATTAGTCAATGAATGGTTCCACTGAAATTCAGTGATTAATCTCCGGGATATGATTCTCTTTATCATGATGAAGGATGGCAGAATTTAGCTCATTATAATAAAATTGTACGAATGTGCATATTCTCTTCAAAAGAGATTGGGATTCATAAAGCGGTTAAGTACAAAAATGGGAAAATTAGCTGCGAGTTTTTGTAATGCCTATTTACAAACACAAGCTCCTTGATAAAAGCTGGGAATATCTCGGGTAGATATGCAGCGACTAAAACAGCAACGTGGTTCTGCTTGAAGAAGGACTTCTAGAAGGCCCACAATGTCTGCAGGCGATTTTAATGACTGACATTGATTTCAGCAAGCTATTACGAGGCTTTTCTTTCTAGACAGTAGAAGGAATATTTCATTGACAGGTGTTTTAAAGTATTTTCTGCACACTGGCTTGGCTCAATTTGTCTATAATGAATAAAATGAGTTTTAGGGAAAAGGGGGTGTTATTAATGGCTCTGATTTATGTCTGTAACAATCTAATTTTCTCTTCTTAAAAAACCTGGTTCAATTAGAGATCTTGGAGTTTTTAATTGCACGTTGGAATAGTTTTTCAAACAACAAAGCATTAAGTCTTGTTATGGATCTATTTCACTTTTTATGTGAACAGATTTGATCATAACTGATACTGACAGGGAATTTAAATAGTCTAAACCCAGTCTGGCAACAAACATAGAATCATAATATGTACAGATTTATAGCCCATGAAATTGCTCCAAAGTCAGTGAGGTTGCATAGGATATATGTCACAGCAATTTTGATTTTTGTACTGGTATCTTCAGCTGTTTTCTGTCTTGAGAATGTAAAATATATTCTCTAGGGTTTTTTACTGGGCATTCTTTGAATCTGCATCATACGTCTACAAAATGATTTGAAAAGCTGCGGATTTATTTACCTTGTTCAAAGAAATCTGTTCATAGGGCTATTGATTTTTTTTTTTTTCCTCTCCATCTATAGTCAGTTCACCAGTTACTTTCAATTCTATGAAGAAAACTGTTTACACAGAGATTTACTTTGGATCACAGTATTCCTGAACAGAAGATAAAGGTTAAACTTCTGACAGAACATTTTTTGTGCTATAACTCTCTCACATCTCACATTGCTCTGGGAAATGAATGCTTCTAGCAACGAACTTGCACTATGTATTTCATGTGAATGAAATTTATTGGCAGATTTGTCCCATTTGATATTTAAAAAGTGACTGGAACAATAAGTTCATGCACAACAGAGGCTGCTTCGATGTAGAATTGCTCAGCCTGCCCATTTGGCCACACTGGTGGGTTAGGAGGAGCGTGGAACAAGCCGTGTTTCCCGTGGAAGCTTTGCAGTTCCCTGGGGAGGCAGCTGATGGCAGGGTGTGATGCTCGTGCTGGAGCTGGATCCCTTATCGTGGCTTCTGAGAAAGCGAGTCAGTATCTCCTAATAGGTCAGGCAAGTGAAAGTATGGAATATATAGGTAGAGTGCAAGAAAATCAGTCCACTCCATTTTTATTTTTTTTTGTTCTCTAATTTGGTAGGACAAGTGGAAAGGAATTGAGTTTCACTTGTGGCTTTATTTTTTTATTTTTTTATTTTTAGCGAAGGGAAAAGGGAGCAAAGCTTCAAACTTCAGCTCTAAGCTATTGAGTGAAGTCCATGGGAGCCCTTTAACTGACTCTAAGGAGTGTTCAACCAGGCAGCTAAAGAAAAACTGTTTCCTGCTCCCCCACCACAAAAAGGGATTAGCAGAGACTTTTCCTTATCAATCCTCCAGGGCCAGGATTACAAGCAGTAAGCAGCGGCCCTCGGGAAGCTTTCAGGCTCCTCCTGTCTGTGTTCAGGTACCTAGATATTTTCTTTTTTGACCGGGACTGCTGTCTGGGTCGCAGTGAGAAGGCACCCAGCCCCATCTCCTGCCCAGCATCTCCCCGGAGACCTGTGTGCGGAGGGCTGACGCTGTACCCATTCTCTCCGTAGTGTTGCTCTTGGTGCCACGGGGAGCACTTGCATCCATCAACATATTTCTTTTAACAGCAAAAAACCAGCCCAGTTACTTCCCATTTTCTTAATGGGTGACTTCATTGCTGGTTCTTCTTCACATCCCTTTCTGTGTTACTGGAGCGATGCTCAGGGGCTCTTTCTGTGCAGCTGGACCAGCTCTTTCTGTGGAAGGCTGGAATATTTTAGGAACAGCTTTTCCCTCTTTAGGCAGTACTTGGGTAGAAATATGAAATACAAATAAAAAGTAGCTGTGGTATGGTAGTTATTCTGGCTTTTAAAACCAACACTTTTAAGAACTGCCATGGTAGAAATAAATACTATAGCTCTACAGATGTCTCAAGGGAGATATGTGCTTGGTTTCTTTGTCTTTTTCTTCTTTCGGGAAAAGGATGACAACTGATATATTTATATATAGGAGAGTCTGCCTATTTTATTTGAAGACTACAAGAAATTATTCAAGCTTCAAGCAACACTATACTTTTAGGAAGAATATCAGCAAATTGAAAATCTTCTTGCCTTTCGCAGGAAGGATGTTGCAAAAAACAAGTACAAGAAAAAAGGCTGATGAGGATGAAGACACAAAGAAAAGCAACTCCTTTTCTTGAAGAGGAATCTCCTAATTTGGGTATGGAGGATAAACAGTAATTTTACTTGTAAGTAACTTATAAAAGGTGGGTTTATGCAGTGGTATGCTTTGACCTATTATGTCAAAATTGGATAAAAAGCCAAAAATATAGGACACTTCAGACCCAATTTTTTTTCAGAATGTTGGAAGACTTCAAGATTTTGCGTTAAAATAAAGCATTGAAATTGTCTCCAGTTTGAACCATTTGTTTGTTAACGTGACAGAAATTATATTTTAAGTAAATTCATGTGCTTTCTCCAGTTTTTCATGCTTTGCTTTCCCCATCCTCCAGTTAGGAACATGGATTCATGCGATATGCAAAGAGCAAATGGAAATTTCCGGCACTGCCTAGATGTCAGGTGCTGAGTGCATGTTGTCTATGTGCTAGACAGTGTCTCCTTGAAATGGAAAGGAGATGGTACAGCGTGATGCCTGTTTGCTGATATAGTGTACATGGCTTTATTATTACATTTATGGACTCTGTTTTCTCAAAAATAATGTGTGGTTTGTTAGATGCTATTATGAAAGATAGTATTTAGCCCTATGACAATAAGATGTATTAATCTTCATTGCTTTGGTATGTTTTTAAGCATTTCATTCTTCAAACTTCATTCTTCAATAACCTTCTCTAGCACGGATTATATGAAATACAAGCAGAGTAAAATGCAATTGTACTAAAATGCTTCCTTGCATTACATTTTCTAAACATAAAATCTTGAAACAATTACAGTATGAAAATACTTTTTAGATAACATTCACATATTTAATCGTAGCAGTACCATCTGAATCATCAACATGAATTAAAATTGAAGGTAATTTTGCTGTACGTGGGGTTATTTCTATATGGGATAAAGTATTTGTTAAAGACTGAGCAGCAGCTGAAAAGAACACCGAGTGAAAAACATTTTCAATATACTTTAAATCTAGAATCTAATTTCAGAGCATTCCCCTTAGATTTCACTTGATAAAGCGGTTGGAAATCAGACCTGAATTGGGCCCAACCACCATAGTTTTTAATATTCTGATAGGAAAATAGCAAATTGCTAAACAAGTGCCATTTTGTGTGCATTTTTCCGAGGAATTGCCATTTTTTTGCCTCTTCCCAACCGTGGTAACTCACACGGGGAGGTGCCAGCCCCTTCTTCCACCTTCCAGCCCAGCGGGTGCCTCGGCAGACTGTTTTAGGGAGGGGATGGCAGAGGTCTTTTTTCTCTGAGTTTTAGAAGTGCCTAAAGATAAATAGATCAAGTTGTTCCACTTTTGGTACATTTTTACAAGCACATGAAAAAGAAACTGGCTTTTGGGTGTTCTTGTAAATATTTTACTAGAAAGTGGCCTCATGAGGGATTCTCTCTTTTGTTACAGCCAGATTCCTCAGAAATAGGGCTTTTAGTAAAAATTGCTTTGGGATCACATCAACATGTCCTAGTTTCCAGTTCTGCAGTGATGTGAGGCGTTTCTGAGAGCATGCTCTTTTTTGGAGACATTTATGGTAATGTATAAACCTCTAGACCAGTTACTAATTTTTACATAATTAAAACTTCATTAAAAAAAGATGATTAGGAGCGTTATTATGCAAGTTGAATTTCTGGCTCACTTGCTAAACATCTCGCTTGCGTTTGTACGAGTAGGTCATTTCACATATGACTTGCAAATGGCTATTTACCTGATCTGAAGCCCTCCAAAATCACGAAGAAACTTTCTGTTGGATTTAAAGGGGTTCTTGATCTAACCATAAATTGCTACAACTGGTTCTGTTGCTTATGCTTGCGGAAACAGAAGCTGCATAGACTTGCAAACACATTTGTATGTCCCATCCCTTCATCCTATTGTGGAAACAGCGGCTATTCTGAAAGGGGGGGCATCCCAGGGAAAGGCTAGAATACACGCTACCCTCTGGATTTTCGGTTTATACTTTAGCCAAAAAGTGTTTCATTTTTCTGGGAAGAATTCACGGAGGAAAGAAACTTTTAAATGCCAAACCAACATGAACCAGTGAAGTGGTAAACAGCTATTTTGACATAATTTCCCTCGTTACATGTATATCTAATCACAGAATATTCTGGGGTTGTTTTTTAATTTTTCTTTCCAGAATGGATAAAATAAAAAAAGAGTAAGAGCCTTCCTACTGAAGGCTAGTTATAGTTTCAAATCTCTTTCCTCAGCCATGTTATAAAAGGTATCTATCTAAAAGCAGAGCACTACTTAAGTGTCCTTGTGGCTGCTTAAAGCTTACTGCGTAGCTGAGAGGCAATAAAACTTTTATTTTGCATTCTCCTCTGAAGGTCTGCTTCATGCCATATTTACATACATATATAACTATATAAATATTTTTAAAGAAATATATAAAATGTATGTATATTAAAAATATCCCCCCAAACGCTTTTCACATACGGATGAATCTCGCAGTTCAATAGCTAAGAAAAAGACTGAAGGCGACAGCACGTGCAACATCTAAATGTAGACGATGGCGAGCAAACAGCGGCGAACTGCTCCTCAGATCAATACGTACAGATTCCTCCTGTGAGCCTGACCTTGAGGGAGATGCTTGCGCGCCGTTTGCTGCGTTTGGGGAGTCCATGAGTGATGTGACTCGGGGGCAGGCACAGATTTATTTCTGCTGGCATTTTTACATTTAATTTCACAGATATTTTTTGGTTTCCCAATTGACTCTCTTAGTATTATTGTTTCAAATGACAGCTAAATATTTCAGCAACAAATGAGACATAGCACCTGAATTTTTCTCGGTACAGACTTGTTTTCACAAAACGAAGTAGTAATTAACACTATTAATTATTTTCAAGAGGCTGGCCCACTTTCCCAGCATTTGGGAGGGATCCCATCTAGAGCAGGCAGAGTTTTGGCTTTTTAACTGAAGTGGAAGCTGCTTTTAGGAAAGAAAGGTAACTTCTTGTTTCCCCTAAAAGATCGTAAAGAACCGACCGTGTCTTAAGGAGCAAAAAATAATCATGTTTTTATCCTGCACATCTGTTTAGAGGTCCTGAGTATTTTTTGCCTGTAACTGTATTGTCTGCCTAGTAGAGTAATATTATGAAGATTAGATGAGAAAAGTTAAGTTATCGTAGATGCACAATTGCATTTGGTTTTTCAGTAAACAGGGATTTTTAAGGTGCATTTAGGTCATTGAATATTGGAGCCCTCAAGGAGATTGATGGCACGAATGAGTCTGACTTTGTTCTCCCTGAGAAATACTTTAGGGAAAAGACAGAGGAGTGGTGCTCTGAAAATCTGAGTCTTCCTAGCCTGTTGGAAAATAAGTAGACCTTCATTATATTCTCATTACTCCAGCTCTCAGCACAGAAAGGCAAAAAATAAAGGTCACTAGCTTGTACCATCTGTGCTAAAATGAGATGAAGGTAATAGAGAACTCCAAGATTTATTGCTCAGCACCTGATTTGAGGCTTCGAGTAAGTAGTAAGACATATAATCCTATCTCAACAACTTCTTACTTTGTAAGGGCATGTTCTGTAACCCACTGATTTTGATTGGAAAAAACAGAACTTCTTTCATCAGGCAGTAGATCAGGCTTTACAGGTTAATTGAAAAAATGAGTCTGAAATATTGACTTCTGAATGTGTTTGACCGAAGAAAAAGGATTTTAATTTGTGAACAGCTTTTTAAAAAAAATACATCCGAGAGTATGAGAGGAAAATGATATTTGGATATTGTACCAGATGACTGCTGCCCAGGTATGATGTTTAATAAGATGATATACTTCCCTCAGTCCATTTGGAAAACATAACCTCAACTGCCAAATGACTGAAGATGGGAGCGTGAGAGCGGGGCAAGAGGCTGCTTCAGCTAACTTAAGAAGTAATTTTCTTCTTAGCATAGTTACAGTCAAAACCCAGCACCATCAGGCAACTCCTCATTTCCCTGACCAACACTGAACGTGTAAGTGCCTGGTGATGGCTTAATTGCTCATTAAAAAGACATTTTTTTGTGAAAAGGAACAAAGTTGGAAATGTTTTGAAAGTAAACATAATACTAAAAAGGAGGCTGGAAAAACCCAATTACTTCTGCAGCCTGTCTTTACCAAGTACATTCAGACACAACATTCTGCTTTAGGTGTTCTTACTAAAGAAGCAAACAAAGTCCCAATAAAATGTCAGTGGTATCGGTCTCCTTAAAAGAGGTATTTGCTGTCTAGGTGTTGTCATGGTTCGGAGACACCTTTTCACTGTTCAGGTCAAGCAGGCTCTTGTCAAGGTTTGTATAACTGCTTAATTTGATTCATTAAGGAAGTTGACTTGTGCCTTCATTAGCATCTTCGCATCCTTGATGAGGCTTTCTGATGGCTTTGCAATTTGCTTTGCAGTTTTCCTCTGTTCTTTAGAAAACCTCCTCTCAAGACAGAACAGCTAACAATGTGACTGTGGTATGAAGGATATATGACACTTATAACCATGCACGCTATAGCGTTCAATTGATCAGGGTTTGCAGATACAGATATCGGCTGTTTGAAGGTCAGTATTTGGGGCTCTTCTGTGAGACACTATCAGCTTTCGGTGAGATGGATAGCAAAGGTCAATAGCTAAGCTCAGGGAAAGAAATGAGGTGAAAGAACCTGATTGCGTTAGATGCTTTGCAGCTGACTCAGCAAGGCCAAATGTGCAGTCTTTAAATTAAATACTTGGAAGCTGAATTAATTGTCATGTGAGCTTTTATTTTTTTAATCAAGTGCCTGTTTTCGTCTGACCAAGGGATATTATTTCGCCGTAAGGATTTCATTAGCAGTGTCTTTCTTGCTCCACGTCCCTCCCCACCTCTCTTTGCTTTTCCTGTGAAAGGCAAGGTGTAAAATATTGTGCTTTTAATATAGACGATTCCAGCATTTCAGAACTTTCCCACTATTTTAGCTTTAACTATCCCAAAGTCATCCTTGCCAAGCAAAAGAAGAATAAGTCTTGCACTTCCACATTACTGTGAGTTGCTCAAAGTGAGAGATAAATGAGCAATAATGCCGTAAGAATAGGTGGGCAGTGCAATTTTAAAAGCAAAACTTGAATGAAGCATAAATTGCTATGTGTGAATATCACTGTTATCAAACTAAATAAGCACAGCTGTTAGTAAATCTGTATTTTATTGCTAAGTGGACTTGGCTTCTCAGTGACCACTATAGAGAGAGGAAACAGCTGGATTGTTAATACAAATCTCTCTCACATCGGTCCAGTTTGTGCCACCGAGTATTTTTATTGTATTGTGGACACAGTCCTGCCTCAAGCGCACTGATTATTGAGATTTTTTTCCTGCAATGGCTGTGCTGCAGACATAGGCACCGCGAACTGATTTGTTGTTTGAGACTTTGAACCATCTCTCATTAAAGCCAAGAGCAGCACTCTACTGCCTTGTGGATCGGGGTATCAGTAAATTTGTATCAGATTATTTTTGCAGCTAACTTCAACAAGTCCTAGTCAAAACTGTTCACGTTTCAGTGTGTTTAAATTGCTTTCTTGTATCTGAAATTAAGTATTAAGCCCCAGTAATGTATTAATTAGCTTTTTCTTCAGTTTAATGTACCTTTTAAGTGAAGCCAGAAATGCAGTTTACATCTTTAAAGTTCTAATTCTTTAAAATATTGCAAGTTTCATCCTAAGCTTACTGAAATCAGTAGACAAACTCCTGTGGCTTTCCCAAGAGCTAAGTACCTGCAATTTTAGCCGTAAAGTGAGATTCCACAGTTTGGATAAAAACCTGTCTTGAATTTTTTGCTTCTTGGTTTCCTCCTCTGCACTAATGGTATCGTTTCCTACTTAAGCAGCAATGAGCAGGGCTCAGTGAATATTGTGTACCTTTGATATTATTTTTTTTAATGGTCTCTACAGTGTTAACAATCACTTGGGAATAAAATTCAGTCTTCGCCTACTGGATTCATAGCTTGTTAAATGCAAGTGAACTTTCAGCTTAAATGGTTGCAGCAATTTTGATCTCTGCAGCTCATCCATGTTCTGATGAGCTAATGCTCATCATCTTGTTAACAATATACGAGTGTATGAAATTCTTAACAATTCCTCAGGCCTCTTTCCCAAAGACAGTAGTATGGACTTCCAGACTACACTGCTCAAATGACATACTATCAGGTGTCATAGTAACAGCTCAGTGAATATCATTTAATTCTTATTCATGAACTAGTCTGACTTTAGCGAGAGGGATATTTGCACATGAGAAGAAAGAATCTTGTCCTTAGTCTGGGACTGGAGGAATCCCTGAAGATCAGCCTGCTGTGTACATGTAAATAAATGGTTGAAGGGTAAACCTGCTCAGTCATGCAGACATTCAGTGAACAGTTTTAATGTTCTTGTTTCAATAGAGGATAATTTGATTTTTTTTTTTTGAGTCCTTAATGGCAGGATAGAAGTTACAATAAACTAAAAGAACTGAGATTTGGAGAAGGGAGGGAAAAAAAAAAAAAAAAAAGCCAGCCTAGTCTCCTGGAGTCAAGCAGGGGATTAACTGCCTCCCTCAAAAAGTAAAAAGCAAAGTTCTGCTGGACACTGGAAGGATTTTGGTATGGGCAGCACGTACAGGGAGGGAGGCCCTTGAGATTTACTGGGTTTGACTTCAGTGCCCAACAAAATGCTGGCTCTGGCTGAGAATTTCCCAGGAACGGAGGCATCTCCAAAGAAGGGCTGTTCTCCCCCGCTCTTTCATAGGCACCTAAGTTACCTTGCTGTACTTCTCCAAGGAAAAGGCTTTTTCTCCTCCATCCAGCCCATCTGTTTTCTTGTTTTGTAGGAATTAAGTTCTCTGAGATCTTTACTCTTCCATCAGATTTGTTAGACCTGGCCAGTGAACTCAAAGGTTGCAAGGGAGAGACGAACGCAGCGTGGTCCTCAGGACTGAACAAGCCTCGGTTCCCTCACTGGGAGAAAAATTACCAAAAAGCTAAACTTGTCAGCAAAACTGGAAGCAGAAAATTCAGTGTTGTTCTCTGTGAAGTATAGTGCTTGAGGTCTGCCTCTTTTATTTTTTTCCTTCCTCTTCCAGCAGCCTGATTTTCAGCGTACCCCACCGAATGTATAACTGATTTTGATGTGGAATTCACTCCTGTTTTGTAGCCTTGAAAGCTGTATTTGATGAGAAGAGCCTGTTCCCAAAAGAAATTAATGATCATGAACAAAAAGCAAGGCAACTCTGTGAGTGAGTGTGCAGTGAAGGCAAGCTAAAAAGAAATAAGAAGCAAGCAAAGCTGGAAGAAAAATAAACCTCCTCTTACAAAGGAAGGTGTGTATAAAGAATGCTATATACAGAGTGAAACTGCCTTTGCTACATGCTATTAGTTTTTACAGTGCACTCCCTTTTTTTCTTAGGGGCAACATTTTCAGCCATTACTTGGGATCTCATCCTTATACAGCTCTTATGTCTTAACTAGGATCCCATCTCTCTAGCTTGTCCTGTGTTTTTCATCAAAGTAACTGAAATCAATGAGGTTATTTTTATGGTTTTTTTTTTGTCTGTTTTGAATCATTTCTCTCACTGACATCCAGCTGAAGTTTCTAGGCATTTGGATGTTCTTGGAGTGTTTTAAAACTGAGAGCGATCAAATCCAGATCTGGTGTAAACCAAATAGTTTGAGTCCAGTGAAGTTATCTGTTAGTTATTTACCCTCTTCCAAATTTAAGGTTTTCTGTACAAGTTTTCTGTTCTAACCCTAAAAAGAGCAATGCAAGTGTGAGGCCAGAGAAGAATCTGATGTTTGCAGGGATTTTCTTGCTAAGCATGTGCTGTCCCCAAGGTTTGATAGTCATTAATTCAGGTTAAATAAGTACTGACCCCAAACTTGATCTTGCACTTCTACCAGACATTCCTTTGCATCTGTGAAGCCAAATGCAAATGACAATTAGCAGGAGAGCTGGATGCTTGATTGGATCAGGTGGTGTCAAAACATTAATCATGGCAATCGTGGCTCTTTTTCCCTTGGACTAAAAAATGAAAAAAAATATTTTGTGTTTCTTTGGATATGAAAAAAACCCCCAATATTCTGACATGGCTTTACTCTAATCTCCTTTTTGAATCTGAAGGGCAAGAAATCTCTGTAGACAACCTCATTTCCTACATTTTCCAGCTTAATACCTGTTCTGGATAAATTTGGGGAAAGTAATTGACTATTCAAGTGCTTGCCTAAACTGACAGAAATGTTTTAAGAGGTACTTTTTCTAAAAACTCAAGCCCTAATTCTTTCTCTGCCGGGAGCTTTGCTATTCATTAAGGAGCAAGGTCAGATTATAGGAAGAAAACAACAAGCTGGTTTCCATCCTTAGATGCAGTTTCTACTCAGAAAATACTGCTCTCTGCAGTATATGGTTGAGTGTTTGTCTTATCATTTCTACTGGAAAATATTTTCTCACTATTGAACGGGCTTTATTCAAACCAATTTACATATTGTACTGAAATAATGTTAGCATTTTGGCTCATTCTCAAGTTTAAGTCAACCTGCAAAATATCTTGTTGTGGAATAATTTGCATGTGTAATTTTCCAGACCAAATCCTGCAAAGATTCAAGATGTCAGTCACGCTGAATTCAGTAGAACTATTCAGGTTTACGTATGCTTTTAAAAAAATAAATCTCAAGTGCATAGTTGTTTACAAGGTCAAAACTTGTTTTTTCCAGTATCATGTAAATTTTAAAACTTACTCCTACAAGAACATAGTTACATAGTAATGCAATAATGGGTAACATCAGATATGCATTCATTAATTCAGAGCTGTTTTAGCACCTAGTGGCATGGATATAAGAATTAGTGGACAACTTCATGAAGTAAAGTAAGCTGAGGAGAGTTAAGTAATTAAGCCAAAGGCTTGAAGAATAGAACTTTATATTTTTGTTGGTTTTGTTCCCTCCCCCCCTCCCCCCCCGATCTCTATCTCCTGTCTTCTGTCTGTGTTTTCTCTAATAATTTTTTTACAGTTGTCCTGTATTATTGCCTTAATGACTTTAGGACCTCAATTACACACATACTAGATGCATGTTGCTTCCTAAGCAGTGCAAAATGATCCTTGCTCTGAGAAACTCTAATTCTAAGTTAGATAATTAAAATAATGAAACGGCATAGTGAAATGAAACTAGCAGTTCCTCTTACATGTGAGTATGTAGGTAGGTTTGTAAATGGTATGGCAAGGATCAACAGGAGGGTCTTAACTGCAGGGTAGAGGCAGATTGGCTTTGGCTGACGGCTGCGCGGTTAGAGGGTGTGAAAAGGCAGAGAGATGGTTATTACGGAGGGTGACAGAAAGACGTCTCCGCCAGCACAGCGGGAGCAGAGGGTACTTTCCCTTTTGACTGCCTGATGCTCGCACAAAACATTTTCTTCTTCATATCAGTTAAACATAATTTCAAACCTGAAGAGTTTCAAGCAGAGGCCGGTTTTTAAAAATTGATCTGCTGTAGCGATGCCCTTTCCTGCTTCCCAGAAATGGAAAGTAATTGTTGCACATCTGCCCCAGATCAGAGCAATGCAGGTCTGAGGTGCAAATGGGCGACAGCTTTGCTTGTACCAGTGACTTAGGCTTGATTATTTCAGTCCTTGGGGCTTGAAATTAAATCTCTATACTCTTGAACAAAGAAGATTCCTGCCCTCCCACAACACCTGCTTCTAGCCCTAGGAGACAGCAGTATATTGGACTTTAAATTAGTGTCACCTTTGCTTAGAGAAAAGCTTTTTTGGTCAATCTCAGAAGTTTCTAAAACATTATTTATGGCGTTCTCTTCTTTTAAGGCTTGAGCAAGCTCGAATTTAAAATACGCAGAGTGACAAAGAATGTTTGTAAAATGGCCACAAATAATGTTTTTGGTATAGATACAGCACACGCAGACTGGATAATACATTACTGAGTTGCAACGTGCTTGTGACCACTCCCGTAAGTGACAATAGCCTTATCTCAAACTCTTCCAGATTAAAAGCTTTCTAGATGTTCTACCATATATTTCCAGAGCTTTTAATGTCACAATATTTCTCTGGTTTAGACTAGACTGCTTTTAGGCTACAGCTGTTTTGTTCACGTACGCCTGTTCAGCTAGTGATAGATTGAGGAATTTTTTTTTGCATTTGCACAGTGTGCCTTGGGTAAAGGCTGGGCTGAATTGCAGCCCCTGTGCTGACTAAGGAGGATTCCAGGAGTTGCTTCTGATTTCCTTTCCTATGGGCAGAAAGGAAAAGGGCACGGGACAAAGCAATTCCTCGTGGAGCCACGCAGGACAAGATCATCACGAACCCCATGTAACACATCGGTTTCAAACACAGAGCTCTGAACTCTGCTTCAAAAGTGGTCGCAAGGTAAACAAAAATGTCAGGTCAATTGGGATAGAAGTGACTATTTCTTAAGGTCTCGTCATCCCATTAAACCAAACCGTTGTTCCCCCCATAATTTCTTACCGAAGGCAGACCCGGCAGCCCAGCTAACGCTGCTCGGTCCAGGACGGCAGCCTCTGGGTCCAAAGCCGGCACGTGCCCGTTGTGGGCTCCGGTGCATTAATCAAATTGCTTTTTGTGATAAGCTTAGCTGTGTCCTCGTTTTAGCCTTTATTTTTGAAGGCAAACCTACTTTAAAGCCGAGCGGTGGGGAGGTGTGATACTGTTTTCCAGGTAGTCGTACTTGTTAATCCTTTAAACGGCTTTTGGGAACAGTTAATGTATTAGTGATGGTTATTCTCATGAGACAGTGTTGCAACAGTAGTTAGTGACAGCTATTAACAGAAGAAAGTTAAATATTTTAAATTGTGTTTGGTATTACCGCTGCCTAAATCCAGGTTATTTTTGCTTAAGCTTTCAGCAGTACAGCAGAGCGGTGAGCGTGGGCCTCATCTCTTTTCCCAGAAGACCAGTAAGTTTGCTATTGATCTCAACAGAAGCTGTTTTGGAAAACTTGACTGAATTAAATATGTATTTATCTCTGAAACTTAACATGTTTGGGCACTGATCCAAAGCCCATTAAAGTAAATGGGAAGAGTCCCATTGGTTTTATTCCTTTTCAGATGATGCCTTTAGGAGAGTGCAGGTGATAAACAGAATTATGGGTTTGGTGCAGGATTCTCAAAAGAGCTGAAGTGAGACGGTTTTTAAATCCCTGCCTTCAGCTCCCTAATGTGATTGAAGTTTATACTCTAGGTTAACACATTAGAGATATCCTATTTCTTTGTATAGTGCTTGTCCAGTGATAAATAAGATTCCCATAAAAGAAATAAATATGCTGTGGCAGTTCTTTGTATGGAGGAAAAGGGTGCGTGGGTGTTGGTGATCCTTTTGAAGTGTACTTCTAAGTCAGTATCTGAAACCAGCATTTCTAAAGGAAAGTTTGATTTGGGCTTCCAAGCTTCAGTGAAAAAAATTCTTATTCTTTTAATGTCACTTAAGGTCAGATTTGTATCGGTACCTTTAGTCATCTTGACTGCAAAATTCTGGATGGAGGCACTACACGATGGAAATCCAGGTTCGTATTTGCCATGAGAGCCACTCTCTACTTGCAACAGAGTATTTCACAGTAATTAAAATAACGTTCAGGCTTGGTATCGTGATACAACATTTATGCATATAGCATTTGCTGCTCATATCAGGGAAACAAGTCAATCGCTGACCTCATTTCTCAGGAGGGAAGAAACTCTCTCTTAGTCGTGAAACAATTTTCATTGTGTCCATGAGTGGGCATTTGAAGGAATATGTTACCTTAAGCCAAATGATACTTGTAAGACAGCCATAAATATGAATTTAGCTTTCACTTACATGGACTTTTGCGTGAGTAGATCTGGCATCCGTTCAGATACAGAAGTTTACTTTAGAAGGCTGATACACACAAAGTCCTGTTACAGGTCAGAGATATTGCTCCCAAAAGATGTAGACAAGTTCCTTACATATGAGCTAAAGACACTGAGCAATGAAACTTCAGAAAAGTCAGTATTGTTTTATCTCATTTTCTCAGACAAGCGTAGCACTTGGAAGACAAGTCACTCTCTTGGTTTCAGTAATTTAATTGGCTTCAATCATTTGGACAGGGAAAAGTGCAACAAGCCATGCTGTATTGACAAGTGCTTAATAGCAAAGCTCAGCTTTCACTGTTATTGCGATGTCCCTGGCTTGGAGGCTGGCTCCCTCCCTGCGACGCCGAGCGCTGTGCAGCTGCCCGTGCATCTCCATCAGGGTCTTTGCCCTTTTTGGTGCTTCTCTGGTTCTTGAAATGGAGCAGTGGGGGTTAGAGGGACAAGTACTTAAAACAAGCGTTGAGATAATGGTGAGTATCTCCTATCTCTTGTTGTCTATGCTGTGTAAGAAGGGTATGGATTCCCTGACACTGGTGTAAAATGGAGCAGATTATTGTTTTAAAGTGGTGTTCACATGGTAACAACCACAAATCAATGTAGCAAATAACTCTAAAAGAAATGGATTCATTTAAAAGTATGTTAAAGGTACCCGTCAAAACGATCGTCTGTCTTTGACCTTCAGAGACACGCTGATTACGTTGAATACAGTGTTAAAGAAACAAAACAAAAAGCATCTGGAATCAAATATCCGTTGCCTATAGGTCTATCTGACATCTTGGAAGTCAGAAGTTTTGTTGTTGGCTTCCATACAGGCAAAATCAACTCCTTAGATGAGGATTTCCTGATGCATACATAGCACGAGTGCATTTGGTGCTCTGCGGGCACCCGTCGGCTCCAGCCTCGCTGACGGCGCGGCCGGGCGAGTGACGGCTGGAGACCTTAGTCCTTCACCGCTGCGCTGCATTTGTTCTGTTCCAGCTTGCCCAGGGAAGCTGTAGCTACCCAAAATATCTCAAACCAAGGACTTGGTCTCTACGAAGGGATTACGGCCCCACGGGCAGTTACAATCTGACACGCAGGGTTACTGTGCGTGCAAACTTTACCTGTGAGTTCCTCCCTAAAATTACTGGGGGAATGAAACATTCGTTACTATCACAAGAGATTTCTGGTGTCAAATTCTGGTCCTGTGTCAGAAATTGGCTGTGCCTCCATTCTCTTCTCAACCTTGCCTAATGAGTATTTTAACTGTTTTGTTTCAGAAAAGCAAGACAGTGAAAGATTAAAAAAATACTTCAAAAGGAAATTCTACAGTTTTTGATAATACTTTTTAAATGTGTGCAACCTGTTTGGAAAAGATGAATTCATGTTTTTAAAAGCTGGAGTATTTGCATCTCAAAACTTAGAAAGGCAATAAGTCTATTTTAATTACTTTTTATCATTCTAATACAATCTTAACGAGTACAGTCACTGATTTCCACTTAGAATAAAAAGCCTGCAGCATATTTAATGCTGCTTTGAACCACTGTTTCCTATGAGAGTCCTTTCCAGACTCTCAAAAAAATTAACTTACCAAGGGATAACTTGGCTTTTATCATGTATTCATAGACCAAAGGTCTATGATGTGAGTCTGTTTATTCAGGTACGTAATTACGAGCTATTACAATTTGTTTCCCCCACCATTAGAAATACTTAAACAGACAAGTTGCATTAAACACCATCTCTCTGATTGCTGCCAAATGTCCTGCAGTCAGTCCCTGGCAGAAAGGTCTCTTTTCAGGCTGCCTATTGATACAACATGGCACAAGCAGAGCACTGACAGTAGGTGGCCGCAACACTAAATGAACTTCATATCCTGCAAAGGTTGTAAAAATGACAACATCAGAAGAACAGAGTAAGATGAGTATGGAACTTCAGAGGGGAAAAAATAGGCTGAAATAAACTGAACTACTGATTGACTGGCATAAAGCAGTTTGGTTGTAATGCTAGTGACATCAGTAGAGATGCTTTGGAACTGCAGTTGATTCAGGCTTCAAAAATAAAAATTGGAATCAAATACGTAGTCAGTAAGTTGAAGACTTCAAAATAGGAGTACTTTCAATAACGACGGCCAAAGCACACAAGTGACTTTAAAAAATCACCTGTATCTCTACCATGCTACCCAGACTGAAAAGCAATCGGTCAAACACTTTATATTTTCAGCTCCTGGCATCAATTTATTAGAGAACCAAAAGATCTCATTGGTACGCTATCTTTAAATTGCTTTTTTTTATGTTTTGGTTTTGAAATTCATTTTATTAGGTATTACCCTTTGAAGAAACTCATAAGGTTAACAGAGAGATTTGCCATGCTTATGCTGAGCTGTGTTTTAATTTTTTTGAGTAGTCCCTGAGCCTGTTTGTGATGTTGAGTGCATTTTAGGGGCGGAATTAATTTGGTCATAAATCACTGCACATGTCTGAGTTGCAGCAGGATAGATTAGGTCTTAATGCTGAAGGGGTGGCTTCATTTTATTTTCCACTCTACACAAGCAGGGTCGATAGCGGCTTCAGTAGCCATCGGTTTGTATTTATAGGAGGGCTCTGAGCGGGGAGCAGGGTATGAAGCGTTGCCATGTCTGTCTTTCTGTTGTGCTGCTCACCTTGAGGGTCAGATCGGGGGTACTTTTAGCTGGAGGTGTGTTGGTATGCAGGCAGAGGGTGCATGAAAAAAAAACAGCAAGAGGTAGAAAAAAAAAAGGAGGGGAAAAAAAGAGAGAGAGCTTTGCTATCACATTCTTTTCAGACACTCTTCAGCCTTCGTTACTTTGCCTGTATCTGCAGGTAGCTTCCACCTGCTGTGGTTTGCCATAAAATGACAAGGCATCCTCTTTTGTGTGAACCTGACAAGGATGTTGCCAGTTTCCACAGACATCTAATTTCGTTACCTATCACCTTTACAAAGATTGCACTAAGGGGCTGTTTGGGAGGGGAGATCATTATTGATCTCTCTCAACCTTCTGTTCTATTAAAACAGACCTCCAGGCGTAAAGGCAACATTCAGAACATTGCAACTCATTCACAAAACAGCATCGGTGGCACCTTACCATGAGTTTCAGGGGATTATGGATGTATTTTGTGGATGGCTAACAACGCTATTACACAGATGCTTTATGTTGTTCAAATGAAGATGATACCAGTAACGTTTGTTTTGGGGGTGAGGAATCCTCCCCGCTCCAGCCACTTTTGTCTGTCACATCACCGAAAAAAAAGAAAATAGATTTACATTTAATCTTGCCAATGTCCTCTACCTTCAAGAAGGATTCATTGTGAAAGAATGGTATTGCCATAGCAACGAGGAATTTTTTCAGACGGCTATAAAACTGGTGAATTTCCAAGACACAAAAGCTTCAGAGCTTTCAGAGCCCAGAAGTACCTGGATAGAAAACAAAACAGATGGTAAATTCTGTACAGCTTTTGCGGAATCATTTTTTTGCCAGTTATTCTCCACTTCCCCCATGTCCTAAATGTTTGTTTTACAATGAATTTGTGATCTGTGACAGATTCGAGACTTTGCTCAGTGGAATTGGAAGTCAGCACCACCATAGCCTGTTCACGTGAACGGCTAATCTGTAAAGGACAGGAAAGCTGCTAAGCTGCTCTGAAAACATCAGTGATCTTCTTTAGATTCTGAGCCGTCAGAAGCATTTCTTAATACTGTTATACTGAATGGTATTTTCTAAAGCTTAAGGAGTTGTGATATCGGGAAGTCACCAAGCAAAAAGTCCCTGTCTTGTAAATGACTTCTAACGAGGCACCTGGCCATTACTGTCTCTTAGCAGGGAAACTTTCTGGGACTATAAAGGGTTGTAAACTCTGAAGGATGGTGTGCTACGAACACAAAAATAACAATCTGCTTCTGCAAAAGGATACATACTGCCATGTATTACAACTTCTTGCTGTGAACACAAATTATTTTCACATGTATCAACACTTCTGCTCACACAAGCAGAGAAAATTTTTCTGATGGGAGTGACAGACTTCTGTAGACAGACTCCATGTGGTACCTGCTTTTAGATTTTAATTTTATTTAAAAGATAATGGCTGGTACCGTTGCGTTTTTTTCATAGGAAATGTTTGCAAATTTTGTTACAATTCTTCTTCTGGGCAAATAATAGTAGTAAAAACATCATTCTGAGTGCAGACTTTGGTCTGGTTAGGCTTGTTCTGGTGAGTTCCACTGCCTGGGAGAGTGAAACAGCGTCAGCACAGAGGCTGCTCATAAACAGCTTCAGTAAAAGAGAGTTCTCCATCACTGACCTATCAGTGCAGCGTTTTTCCCAGAGAATGAGAACTGGTATTTTAATATAAATGGGGTTTCCCATATATACCAGTTATTAGTTATTGCCTTAATCATCATTTACTAGACATAACTTTTTGCCTTTATTCTAGCCATTTTTCTGACAATCCTGAGAACTATCAGATTTTGCAACAGCCACAAAAGAGGAGTCCAGCTTAGGGTTAACACTTCTGCATAAGGTACAGCTGTAGAAGTGGTAGAAGAAAATGTATTACAGTTCAGCTGATTTGAGACTGGCTTACCGAAATTCAGGAGGAAGAGATAGAAATAAGCCTTCAGTTAAGTAATGTATTTTTGGTATTGTACTTCCTTCCATTATCTTTTGTTGGTTTTCACGATGTAAAAATTGAAGGCTTAACATAAAGAAATTATGAGGATGTTCATGGTATCAAGCTGTCATCTTGCTTCTCATAATTTAATGGGAATTTTTCTATTGGTTCTGGTAAGCAGAAGATGCAGTTCCTCCTGGACTCCCATTGCCACCCATCCCAGTGGATACAAGAACCGCTGCTCTGCACGTATCAAGAACTCTCCTTGCTTGACTTTTGAATATTGCAGTCTGGGAGCAAAGAATTGGAAGAGTCCTTCACTGCACAGCACCAGTAATGGCACCACTTTTGTATTACACCTTGGCAATGTTAATTTTGCCTTTAAGTTAATTTCTGCTTTAGTTTTCTGGTCCTTAAGCTGCTTGTCAACTTGTTTTCATGCAGAAAAAGTGATTTACTACATCTAGCAAGGATGCTAAGAGGGAATTGGAGATAACTTGACTTTATTTTTATCATGGAGTTTGCCAGTATCATATTTTAATTTGTAACCAGCACAATGTCAGTTGTAAACCACTTTTCTTGAGCGTATCTATCGTCACTTAAACGGGCCATTTATATATCAGATTTAACTGATCTTCAGCTACTCTTCCTTCTCACAGCAGTGCTTCTGCTAAGATTTTTCACTGTCTCTGAATAAAATTAAGCATTAAAACAAACAAGCAGTTATATTGGAATATTTTTCAGAAGGAATCCTAATTCCTCATCCGAACTTTCCTTGTTCTTCATCCAGAGGCTGTTCAAGTCCCTCAGTAGCGTTTGGCACTGCTGAACTGGGAAATAGTAATCACACTTCATTTCCTTATTTCACTACTGTAAGGCAGCATTTTGGGGACTTTATTACAGCACAATATGATGGCAATCAGTAAATGGGTGCTGAGGGGGAGACAGGAGATTTCCCACATCCTTTCACACTACCATTTTCAACAATATGCCTTTAATGAAAACAAATTCTACTTTTTTATGATGTGAAAACTAAGATACTTCTTAAACGATGAGTTTGAATCAATGGCAGATCATTTGTAGGAGATGCAAATGGAGGCCATAAAAAGAAGAGAAATTCCTGTTTTTGATGATTGCACAATCGGTATTTTTATTGGAGTGTCTTCAGAAATTAATTATGGAGAGTCTCAGATAATGATAGGCATTTAGAGAACTATGTAGCTCTCTTTGAAAGCAAGGAACTATATGAAGAATGTAATACCAGTAATTGTACCTTAAGTAGTAGTTCTCTACTGAACAAACGCTGAATAAGCCCCAACACGTAGCACAAAAGCAGTCAACTTCACATCAACCCGAGAGATGTGCAGTTGTAGTTTGCCTATAATACACGTTATGTGTTTAGATTTTTCTTGTTCAAATAAATAATAAATGCAGGTAAGGTCATCTTAATTGGTAAGGAAAATGGAATTGTTAATGTTCTGTGACATTACATTTCACTGTGGTATTTTCTAATGCCAAGGACATTTAGTAACTGATGAAAAACCAAAGTTCACAGTAATGATTAGCATTAGGTAAATTTTCCTCTCCTTTGAATACCTAGGCTTCATGTTTTTTTGGGGAGTGCTGAAAAAGATCACAAAGTGGAAGATATATGGAATAATCATATAAAGATAGCGAGATGCAATTTTCTGAAGTTACAATCTCATTATTAATAGTTAAGTACTGGTTTTATTCATTAAGTGTTAAAAAGATGAGAAAACTTGAATTTCAGAGTAAAAATTCTGTTTCTCTAGCAGCTTCTGCTTTGCCCATGCGATAATTGTCTGTTCATCTTAATACAACTATCACGGAGATGTATTTGAAATCCATATTGATTAATTCATGCATACTGTGACTTGATATCTAATGCTTTCTTTTGTCGGCTTTCTGGAATTGGAAGAAAATGTCTGATCTTATTCCTCTGCTGGACTGATTTTTACATGAATTTTCTAACAGCAAGATCTTCACTTGTATTTACTTGCAGGACTAATGTTTTAGCCTGTAATACTGGCACGCCAGCAGAGATGATTAATTTCTATTGCTTTTTGGGACAAAAAAGGACTCCAGTGAAGCTCTTCTACAGTGAAGCTCCCCCCCCCCCCCTTTTTTCCTTCTTTTGTTCATAATGCAACAGCTGTTTTGTGCTTGCTTGTTTATTTGTTGAGTTTTTTTAGACATAACTTGAACCTTTTACTTCTTTATTTGTGGTATTGTCAGCGATTTCCTGACAGATACTCTGTCTTGTCTTTTCTCAGTAATGATCCAATAACTAGACTACAAAATTTACACTATAAAGACATCTTTGTTTATAGTCAAATATCTAACACATGCTAATTGCTTCATCTAAATTCTGGTGGAGCCATGACCAAGGTTGTAATTTTAACACAGATGTAGCTAGCAGCCCCCCCTTCTATTGTAGCAGCTACACCCTTATGTAGCCTGAAGGAGACTGGGGAAAACCAATCGCCAATAGGAGAGCCAATGATATTTCTATTTAAATTGCTAATTATAGAAAGGAGGGTCTGCTGGGAGGTCAAAAATGGTCATTTGAGACCTCTTTGATTGAGATGATTGAGAGCCAAAGTTTTCCGCTTTGTTAGAGCGAGATGGAGCAGAGTATTTTAGAGGTGGATATATCTACACTTGCAGTTCTTAAAATGAGAACAAGAAAGCAATTTTTACATAGAATGAAAGAATTTGCACAATCATTGCTTTAGATCAGCTTCCTCGGATGCTTTCCTCTCCCATCCATTGTGCACTGCATTTAGATAGCTTATCCAGAGATACAGATACCGCTCTCTAGCATCTACATGCCTAAAGGGAGCTAAGCATATCTGTTATTAAATTGTTGGAGGAGAGAAATCTTTTCAAAGTTTACCTCTTGCAAACTTGTACAGAACTAATAAAAGTCATTTCTCTAGACTTTCTGAATTCTGAAGGCCTGCTGCAAACAATTCAAGAATTAATTGCAGAACCGGAAAAGTTGCAAAGATCTTTTATAATGGAAAGTTTCCCAGCAACTTAACACAGGAATCAGGCGAGTTCTTTTTTTAACATAAAATTTTGATGATGCACAAATCGGTTTTGCTCCATCACCTTTTCTGACCCACCTAGCACCTCTCTCAATGTCAGTGACTTCAGTAACATTTGTTTGTTTATCACAGTGCTTTCTGTTCAGCTTGTTAAAAGTTATTTGGCAAGTTAGAAGTAATAGCAATATGACATGTGCTTCTACGAGCTGACATCTCTACAAGCCCAGAAAAACAGGATCTGAGCTTTTGATTTCTCTTATTTCAATATGCCACTGCAGTGGTGTAGCATCGAAAGGATTTTAATACAAGCAGAGCAAACCATCCTTACCACATTTTGCACATAGTCTATTTAAATATATAGGAGCTTGAACAAATGAACAGTAAAAGTCCAGCAAAAGTTGGCAAGACTGCAGTCTTGCAAAGCGTAGCAAAATCGAAACTGCAAACTTTTGCTGGACGGAATTATTTTAATGATTAAATTAAACCCCTTCTTCTTTAGAGGAGTATCTCTCCCCTACAGATGTGCTAAATAAGCAGTATTTCCTCATAATAGTAACCATTTCCAGTGAAAGTTCTTTAAAAGAGGATATGTTGGCATTCTGGCTGTAAAACTTGCCTGTGATCTGCATTCCTTTTTGTGACTTATTCTTTCACTTTTTTTATATATGTGAAATAGTTGAACTATTTCTACTAGGGCTATGGGAAATAATTTGGTATTGCTGTTAAAGCTAATAATTATTCATGTGTAAACTGCCCATTTGCTGTTTCTCATATCCAGTTTTTGAATAAAATATTGATGATGACATAGAAATACCTTGGCAAGTCTTTGAAGAAGCTCTACAAAGCTATTACAGAAATAAATTGCAAATTGAGGTGCACTCACTAACCATGTCAAGTGAATGTCAATATGTAAAGTTCAGTTGAGGATTTCTTAGTTTCAATCTTTCTAGGAAGTTCATGCATGTTATTGTAAACAAAAATAATCTTAAGACATACTAATGATTCCTGTTTTTTTTCTCATTCCAGAATGGAGAACTCTTGCAGTTGTGAAATTTGAAGGAAAAGGTTATTAGCTGCTTCAAGCAGCACAACCGCTCAGTTCAGTTTAGGTAAGTGCTGCCCTGAAACAGCTAAGAAAGACCTACATGAGACCCATATTAACGGCAAGTCGTGGGAAGGCAGCAACAGTCCTATGAATGGGTGTATGAAAAAGCAGCATTGAGAGACTTGGGATATCAGATAAGAAAAGTAGTGCTGTGAGTCTGAGGAAGAGAAGAATGGATGCAAGGTGAGTTTAGGCTCACATCTGTATAACCTTGGGCATTTAAAAATGTGTTATCGTGGATCAGTAACTGGGGAGGAGAAGGAGAAAACCAAATTCAGCCTATCCTGCCGTAAGAGCCAACTGCCAATTCCCCATCTATCAGAAAAAACATCGTGTCCATCTGTTTGAATACAGTACTGACAAGGTAATCTTCAGGCTTGATGGCTACATCTCATGATGCATACACCTGGAAAAACCCAATGTTGGTACCAAACATGATAGCAAACCCCTCTCAACAACGGATATCACTGCGCTTATCTTGCCATCCTGCTCTTCGTGCCAATTGTCTACTGAAAAGCCTTCAAGAAAAGGCCTTTCATAACCAAGCTCCTCAGAGTTTTGGGCATGAGACCATTTTCACTTCTGATGGTGAAGCTTTTGAGCAAAAGGGAAGAGTGATCTGGGGCAGAGGTGGAAATTTCAGGGGGCTAAAATGTGGAATGTCTTCAAGGCAACGCTTGCCACCTGGCCTCACTCTGTGATCAGCGAGTCACTCTTGCTTCTTCACTATAATGTCTTCATACGAGCAAGAAGTTATGTTTTCCCTTTCCTACACTTTGTGAAAAAGTGCCATTTCTATTTTTAATACTTGAATATGCCTGAATGCTTTAACACTCTTTTATATGAAAAGTGAAGACTGTCTAAACACCCTGACAAACAAATGATTACACAAAGGAAAACAGTTGTGTTGTCTTTGGCTATGAAAAAGCAACTAAATGGTTAAATCTTTATAATTTCTTAAGCCATTTTAGTACATCTATAACTTAATTTGCCTTGTACAGACACTAGCAAAGGCTGCTGTTTTCCTTCTTCTGATCTTTTATTTTCTTTTATTTTCTTAGGGCTTTGCCATGAAAGCTTCTTTAATCTTTGTAGATAAATCTTCAGGTTTTCGATTTTTTTTTTTCTCTTAAGACTTCAGCTGTCTTAAGTCTTTCCATTTCATCATGTTTAAATATTTTAGACAATTTGAAGCCCTATTTATAAATGGATATGATTAAGATTAGGCTCTAATAAGTGCTAATCTTTTCCTCCAACCAGGGAGATAAAGCCTGTCTTAAACCTGAATAGCTTAAGACAAGTTCATTTTTTTATCCTTACAAAGTGAACAAATAAAACACTATCCAGCAGCTGTATTCAGTGGAAGCACTGAAGATAATCCCTTCCATTTATTACTGCAAAGTGCTTTTCTTTGTACATATCAGCCTGCTTTACTTTCAGATGTGTAGGCTGTAGATTATAGAGCTGCCTGAAACTTAGTATTGAAACCTGAAACTCACCTGATCTCACAAAAAACTTGAAGCTTGGCTCCATTTTTTGATACTTTTGATTGAATTTTGGGTGAAGCAGGGCCAATAAAGGCACTAGTGTTTCTTCTTCAAGGCGTTTGTAAGCACAAATTAATTACCTAGTCTTCACACCGCTCCTGAAGGTGAACGATATCTCTTTTTGTCAGGCAAACTCCGATGCTTCGATGCGTGTTCCTCTGTGCAGTTTTGAGTTCATTTCTGCATGTGCTTAGCCGAGCCCAAGGTTGAGCCCAAGGTTTTTAATCAAACAAGGAGCTCTGGTTGAGCAAGGAAATCCCTATTTATGAAGAATGCTAAAAAAATGATGGAACATGACAATGTAGCCCTGGAGTTCTGGGAAGTGTGAAGGACAGTTTTGACAGTAAACCAGACACGTAATAGAGACTTTGATCTTAGGGTTTTTTACTGAATAACAGGCTAAAAAGCTGGAGTATTTTATGACACGGAGCATGAGCTTCAGCTCACTGACCACAGGGGTCAAGGAAGCTCCTCGGATAACTGGCGTGTTTCCACCGCCGTCTTCCTTGAACGTGCACCCTGCTTGGCTTTGTCTGCCCAGCAGACTTAACCAGCCCTCTCCTATCAAGCAAAGGGGATTACGCTGTCCAGGCGTTGGCCTGCATTTAAATAGCTTTAATACTCCAGACCATCTTAAATGGGATCTGATGTGACTAAAAGTATAACGTGCTTCATAGCTGATGGATTGGTAGCTTTCATTCCGTATATGTATCTGCCACCAAAAGTGGTGGAGGAAGAGGGAAAACAAGGTTCTTGCTGTATGACAAAATGGAGCAAATAATTGACAACTAATAACTAACGCAGTCTCCTCTTGAAGCCTAAAAATACCCTGCTTTTATTTAAAGTGTATTAGTAGTGCATGGTCAGGTAAGTAAATTGATGTTATTTCCATTTCTTGCCTGGTCATAAGAACAAGCTGTTCCAGAGCAAATTTGAAGTTCATTTCCTGCAAATGTTGGTTTATGAGATTTTAAAACTGGCTTTTGGTAAATGTGCATGAAAGTGGAATCTGAACTGCAGCTCATGTCCTCTGTGAATGGAAGGAGGCTGGATGGAAGTAAAATTGGCCAAATCGAGCCCGAGGGCCACAAACTGTATCACAGTCATCTATCTCAAGGGCTCAGCCTTACGGTATGGAAATGTGGCCAGGGAACACGGTGCAGGGAGTTGATGAGGAATGCCCAAATACCTGGTCTTCGTCTATCTGTAAACTGCCCAGTACTGAACTCAACAGACCTTCTAACTTTCCCATGCATCTTTTATCTCCGCATCTTTCATCTCGGCAATGAGTGGGCTAAGTCCTATGTACCTTACCTAAAGTTAAAGAGGAAATCCATTTAAAAACCTCTTAAGAGTTTCAGAGTTCATCAGTCCAGATGCAGTACAAGCTGCTTCCAATTATTCCACAATAGGAATAAGCAGCCTTTTATTTTGTTTGAAACTCAAGCTTGAAACAAATTTAAGGGTTGCATGCAAATCAAAGTAGGAATGTGGGTTGGTACAAAACCCTAAAAGTCAGTCTTGGTAAGGTTCTTGCCTCTGTGCTCAGGTGTTCTTTCTAATTGTAGCTTTAAATACAGAGTTTCAAAACCAGTTTAAAAATATTTTAATATGGACTGAATAAACAAAACCCACAAAGTTAACAGATCTGGTTTCCCTTGTTGTCAAGAGCAGTATGAGAACAAAGGTAGGTAATGACAACAGGAATAGCCTTAAGAAACACAGAAGGTTTATAACTTATAGCACAACTCCACCAGATGGATTTTAGTTGAATTTCAGTTGTTTTTTTTTTTTCCTTAGTTTAATTTCAGTTGTTTTTTTTTCTTATAAACTTTACATTTACTTTCAAGAAAAGTGACACTGGGAGAAATTAGGCATGCACTCCTTTATTTTGTGTCATCTACATTTGTGAAAGTTGATTGCCAAAACATGAAATGGTGTTTGATTATGAAAATGAGACCTAAGTAAATGAAACAAAAAATAGAAGTGAACACCAGAGAAGACATATAAAATGGCCGAAACTTAAATAATCTAATTATAACTATGGTGACGTATAGAATGCCAGCATCAAATTCTGCATTACTTCATCTCCCATGTATGTAAATCTAGTGGTCCAAACCTCATACAAAACAGGGTCTTGATACTCTTCCAGCTAAAGTACTTGATCCAAAGCTCACGAAGTCAGTATGAATCATTTGAGTTTTGGAAGCTGAATGCCAATTTTTCTGCCAAAAATTATCTTACATATAAACTAAAAGGAACGTCTTGCTTTTTTCCTGGCAGCAACTTTATAATTAAAAGTAGTCTTCAGTATTGTAACAATGATTGGGACATAATTTATCTAGAATAAAGTATTACTTTTACGTTCTTTAAAGATAACAGGTAAGTATCCCATGTATACTGCCTTTCAGTAAGGTATTATTATAGAATATGTGATATGAAGAACTGTATTTACATGGCTACTAACAACATGGTTTTCCTACAGGAAAGAACATGTTTAAATGCTACAAAACAGTGGTCCAGATAAGGTCCAGAATACACACGGGCTGTCGCTAATGGCACAGTTACACTGTGCACACTGCTCTGTCACAACAAAGACAGGACAGAAAGATGCAGACACCGGGGTTTAGGATGATATAGCCTCCTCTGTATTCAGCTACTGGTCATTTTTAAAGGTGAGGTTTATGTAACCATCTTCTAAAAGTAAATTTTTTCCTGATGCCGATGTCAGTTTTTATTCTGAAGTACTCGTTTACTGCTAGGTAAGAGAGCCTAAGCTGGCACTAGTTTGCGTGGTCTTTGGAATTATTTTGTTAACACAGATAATAACTCACTTCTATATTTTCACCAAAACATTTTTGGTCAAACAGAAAACAACTCCAAATTTGTTTCAAAGAAGAGAGCATTAGGACATGTTTTGAAATTGATAGACATTATGCAAACTATGGTTCCTTCTCAAGATCAAAAAATCCATATGTGCTTCCACAGGCTCTCAACACAAAAATCGCCTGTCAGGGTAAAATCTTGAAAACTGTACTGTAACCAGGATGATGAAGGAAAATTACTGCCAGACAGATTATATAGTCAAGAAAGCCAGTGTAAGTTATTTTGTGCCTCCTAGCTTGAATACATATGGGACAAATGCAAATTTTCCAAGTGAAATACAGCTTAGAGTGCATAAATTTCAAACAGATAATAGTTTGCACTTATTAATGCTTGGCTTGGATGTTAAACAGAGTGCTTTTTCCTGAAATGCCAGCTTTTCTGTAAAGACTGTTTTTTCCCCTAAAGGAACATCAATTATAAATGATGGTCTAGCCACCAAAATTGGAAGGGCTAGACTCGAAGCAAATAAACTGAAAAAATATGATTGATTAAAAAATTATCTTGCCATGCACTCTAGGTATCCTTTGAGGCAATGGCATGGGAATTATTGCTTATTGGCAGATACATAAATACCTGGTCTGGAATAGCCAAGAAGTGATGCACAGATCTACAACAGCACTTATCTACAGGATGGGCAGAGATAGAGCTTTTCTGAAAAATTAAATGTCACAAGGAAGCCCTATAGCTCTCTGGGTCCTGAGCACTAACTAAAGGTTAGCATTAGCAGTGGATAATGGGATAACTTGTATGAAAAGCTATTCCAAGCCTCCTTGCACTCAGCTAGGTTGATTTAGATTTAACTGCTTAAAGCATGGCATTGAATCAGCAGGAAGAGTATATTGGTTCCTCCAGAGATGAAGTTCTGAATAAATAGTAAGTTAAAATGAAAACACAGAAGAGCCCAGACACAAACAGAGGCATGTTTTGCAGTGGCTTTGGGAATAAAGGTTGAAACGTGATGGGAAGACTTGCAGCAGAAGCAGTATGGGTGCTGGGTAGAGGACGCGGCTTCCTTTTGCAGCACAGCCATGTACCAGTTGGGTTTATCTACTGAAAGGTGGATAATTCAGCGGCTATGGGAGGACAGTCAGTACAATTTGAGGCGAGTCCCCCATTGCCATGCTTTTCAGGGCATCCCCTTCCACACAGTTCGTACAAGCGTTACCCCATGCGGTAGCGTGAAAACACCAGCCACGTATTTTTGTTTTTGCTGTAGAAAAGCCTTTGCGCTTATCGAGGGGGAAAACAGCCGCGAAGAAAGTACATCTTGAAAACTTAGAGGTCAGGGGACAGAAGTGCTGTGAAGGCGTCATGGTCTCTCAGGATTTTCGGAGGGCCTCGCTCTCGCCTTGCGGGCCCCACGGCTGTCGATGGCGTGCGTGGCGGCGCCAGCACGGGGTTTACTTGACGCAAAGGGGCTTTGAGGGTCAGCTTTACAGCCAGTGAGGGAAAAATTCAGCCGGAGGGAGCCGGGGGTGGCGAGGGCCCGGCTTCGCTCCTCTTCAGCGACGGAGCTCTTGGGCCACAGGTGGACACTTCTGGCGGGAATGGGGCCTGCAGGGCAGCCCTTGGACAACCCAGAGACGTAGCTCACAGGAGCCGGTGCTGGCCGGTGGGGTTTGAATTTAGCTCGATGCCGACGTGGCCCCACAGGCCCCTCCAGAGGAGCCCTGCCCACCCCTGCGCCGGGCCTGCTGAGCACAACCCCCCCCGCCGCACGGAGTAGTCTCTCCCCACAGCCCACCCCCACAGCCTCCAATGGACTCTCCTTCTCCTCACGCGGTCCGTGCGGCCGCCGCTGCCATGGCAACGGCGCACGGCGGGGCGGGAAGCGGCGGCGGCGGCATCGCTGAGGGGAAGCGGGGCCGGGAGCGGAGCGGACCGGGAGCGTACAGCACCGGTTCCCCGCGGAGGGGTGAGCCGCTGAGAGAGCCCCAGGCGGCGGCCAGGGAGGGGACGTTAGGTGCGGTGGGACCCGCGGGCGGAAGCCCGAGCCTGTTGGCGGGGAGGGGGCGGCCCCGCCGCGGGGAGTTCTCCTCAGGGGCGGAGGTTCCCGCCCGAAGCGAGCGCGTCCCTCCCCGGCAGTTGCCGGTGCCGAGGGGCTGAGGGAATATTTGGGGGCAGGTGTAAGCGGCCCCTGATTCTGCCTGGGAGTGCCCCCCCCGCCGCGTAGCCTCACAGTTTGAATTTGTATTCCTCCTCTACGCTTTTAAATTTAAATCTTCCTGCCTTCCCTTACGGCTTTCTGGTTTTAGGTTACAGTTCTAGGCAGTTTCCTTCTTCCCTGTCTTTCCTACCTTTCGTCAGTCTTCTTGAAAAACAGAGCTATCGGTAACGAAACAGACAAGAAAAAACCGCTGATTTGACAGCAGGGCTTTTTTAATTTCCCCCCCTTTTTTTTTTTGTTTGCCCTTGTGCATTATTCCTGGAGCTGTCGTCTGGACTGACTGAAATCTATAAGCGTTGCTTAGCAGAGACTAGAGTTTGATAGAAGCATTAAAGGCAAGTACCGACTTTGCTCCATTTATTCACCTGTTCTTATCCCCACCTGCTCCTTCACTCTCTCTGCTTGCTTCTGGGCAATGCTTCTGCAGGAGTTCACACGGCAGTTACTGTAGCTGTATAATGTGGATGCTAAGGCATTTATCTCATAAAAAATACTTGGTAATGTGTTTTGATTTTTTTTTTTTTTTTTTTTTTAGCAGACTGCTTGGAGAGAGCCATTCTGCTAGTGTCTTTTGTGTTTGAAGTTACTTAAAATGTAGTTGAAATCATAGTTTTTGGTTAAACAGTGAAGATGCACAACTGGTAGAAATAAGTGTTGACTTTGCTGAATCAGTGAGACTACATCCTTCCAACGTGTGACAAAATTGCTAAGTGTGGGGAAAATAATTTAGGGAAAGTATTATTTAGCTGTTTTAATTTGGTTTTTGTGATCTTACTTTATGCATGTTGTATGGCATTAAACATAGAAATGGATAATTTGTTTAAAAATAGAAAATGAAGTTTGAAATGGTTGATGTCACAGATATTGAGGCATGAAGAATATGAGTTTATCCCAAGAGACTGAGATTACATTAGCATACCTGACTGCTGGATTTAGACTAGCTGTTTATAAGGCAATCAAAGTTTATCTGGTGGTTTTTTTTTTTTTTAAATGCAACTTTTTTTTTTTATTACTAACTAATGAAATAATAAATGGCATTGTTTGGAAGGACCAGAAGACTCAGAGTGTCAGTTGATATAATTAACAGTAAATGGGTGGAGAGCAATGCTAGACCAATTCTTTGTTACGCTAAGAATTCTTCTTCAAAGGAAGTGGTTTGGTTTGAATTATTGGAAAGTGGATAGGACTTAGCCTAGCATGAAATCCATGTTCATGGTTATGATAATTGGATGTGAGCTATTACATATACGGTAGTATCCCTTTGGATTTTATGGGTTTATTGATGTGAGAAAGCTGCTGGAGTTTAGTCTGTTCTAGTTAAACTCCCGTCATCTGAAATAAACTGCACCCATCTTCAGCTGTCTTTAAGTTATAAAGCTATCTTTAAATTGATTAGGAAGAAATTTAAGCTAAGCGGAGATACAGGGTATATGGAATTTGTGTTCATTTAGCTATGCAGGCTTTAAAATTAAGTTGACTTAAATTTCATTTAGTAGAAACACCAGTTTTTGTTTTGTTTGGTTGCACTGTATATCCATTAGCAGCACTGAGGGATCAGCTGGAATGATGAAATTTGAGTACTAGTGTGTGTAGAAGAGCAGGCAGAAAGGCTGTGGATAATTAATGCTTGATTTATTTATGTTGATGAGTTGCTTTACTGTTTGCCTCACTGGAAAATTGTCTTCCGTATTAGAAAGAGAAAAGGGATTCATTAAACAAAAAGCACACAGAAAAAGGAAACTCTTGTCTGTATTTAAATTACAAGTCTGTTTCCAAGTACAGAGTTTGTTTCTGAGGAGTTTGGGTTTGCCACATTAGTCCTTGCCTTTGGTGGACGTCCCTGGCAGTCCTGACAGCCCATCTCATGGGTACTGAAGGATGCCTTGCAAGCTAAGGGTGCATATTTCCCCAAATAGGGTATGTTTAACTTTAAATGTTACAGTCTCAGTGTTTAACGGCTGTTCTTATAAAAAAATAGGATTATGGTCTAATAACTGTTAAATGAATTAATGTGTTTTTTCAGAACAATTCAGGTTTTTGATCTCCTTCTGTCTATCTATATACCGTTATAGGTAACTTGATGCTTTTTTTCCCACCCAGTATTACTGTATTCCCAAAACTTTGTAGATGATACTATCACAACTTTTAGGTTACCTCTTGAAATATTTGCTTCCAGTGGAATATGTTAAAAGTTTATAAAAAAAAAAATCATTCACATGAGTTAACTACTTTTCCTCCTTGAGCTTGGTATGTTGGCTTCTGTCATTTACCTCCATTTTTACTATTATGTAGAATTTGGGCTACATCAAAACCAGCGTGTTATCCCTGCCTGTCTAGATGCACTAGTCCTGCTAGCACACGCTCGCCAATAGAAGAACCTTTTTCTATTCAAACTTAATAGAATCTTGTTTTATCTTAGAATGTGATAAAAGAATAATTGTTTCAAAATGATAAGGAAGAATTGAGTGCTTGGTTTTTCTGGCATGGTAAGAACATGTTTTGTGCGCTGTCAGCACAGCATTTCTGTCAGCACTGAAATGTCATTGCTTTTAGGTTCTGTGGCACCAGATGTTTTAACTGTTTGTAACGTGCCACTGACAGGCATTTTGCCTCGTGGACTGACGTATTATTTGGACACATTTTAACTGTATTAATGATCATTTTCAGGTTTATGTGCAAACAGGCAGCTGAGCTTTTGCTCTTGAGCTCAGTTATACGTTTGATGTACTTAAAGTACTAAGCTTCTCCACATCATTTCAATTAGGTCCTGCTTTCAGCTGGAATCTGATAGCCAACAGTTGAAGAACTGTTTCCAAACATCCTGTCAGCTGTAAGTCTCTGGACTATAAAGGTTTTTTTCCTTTTCCTTATGTATCCCAGCAGCACAAGTAAATGTTCAGCTTTGGCACTGTACTTGAAATCGAGTGTTGGCATGTTTCTTCCAGCAGCCTGCTTAGCCCGTACTAGTTACACTGCAAACATTCTAACGCAGGGAGGGTATGGATGTTAAGCATCAGTTTGGCCTCTGTGCTGTATGAACTTGTTTGTTGGAATATTGCCTTTAAAATACCACTGGCTTGAAGTTTTGAGAGTAGGGAATAACTCTGTTCTGTGAGTTATTGTATTCTTTTGTATCAATTTGTATATGACAGAAGGCATTTATCTCTCCAAATCAGTTGAGATGGTTTGACTTCATAACCATTCATACAATTTTCTGCTTCTCTGTGCTTTCTATGGGTCTGGTTCAAGAAAGCTGTGTTTTATTTAATATTAAACTGCTTTCATTGAACTTTAGGGAATTGCCCAAATGAAACAGACAAGTAATCCTTTCCCCTGGTATCATGAATGTAATAAAAAGTTTTTCTTTCAGTTAAATTTAATTTAGAGTTGCTGTAGGATTTTATTGGCACTTCATATAAAGAAGTTCTGTGCTTCATTTGTCTCCTTCTATACACTAACATTTTTGTATTTGTCACAAGTTTTTACTCTTTTAATTTCAATTGAATTCCCATTTCAACAGGTTGCTAACTGCAGATCACTGAAATTCTCTTTTTTAGAAGAGATTATACCGGGTATCATGAACATCAATGATTTTGTAATACTCCCAGGCTCAAAAACTGGAACCTCGGTGAGATTAAAAGCAAAGTGAGTGCATTTTATCTGATTGTGATAGAGATGGTTTTTTCATCATTTTTAATAAGTTTCAATGCAACATTAAGTAGAAGAGCTTATTTGTGTAAGAGCAAGAAGAATCATGATGTGTTTCTTTTCTAGTATTTTCCCTACACTTTTATCCTTAAGCCTTTCTTTTCTTAGGCTTTAATCTACTTTCTGAGTAAGGTACAGGTCTTATAACTCTGTATATCTAACATATATACTTTGTAAACAAACAATACGAAAGAATTCACTGGGATAGTTTGTTTTAATACAGACACAATTATATCAGTTTTATGTTGGCCACTGTAGAGCTTATATTGGAGTAGCCATATCACTGTCAGCATACCCCTCTGTAATGAGGTATTCTTGGGTCCAAGGAGTTTGTACCTGCCCTGCCCTAAATTTTCCAGAACTGTTTTCAGTCTTGCTGGGAGATAGAAGGGTGACATGCCTTAAATGACGAATTTTTCAACTTTTTTTTTCTTGCTGCTTTAAACTTATTCAGATACCTTACTGTCTTTCATGTAATTTCTAATGAATATTTTACTCCTTTAACTCCTCCAGAACTGTCAGAGAATTGCAGTTGGAGAAAGTGCAGTTAGAAACAGAAACCAAAGAGATGGAGAAGAAATTACGGCAACTACAGTCAAACATGAGCAAAGAAAAAGAAGAGAGAAAGTAAGTTAAACTTCTGTTTCAAAAAAAGGAATCCAATGAGATGTTCCCTCCACACCTCCCCTTGCCCCAGATGGGATCTCTTGCAGAGTTTGGAATTCACAATAGTGTTCACTCTCTTCAATCTTTGCTTGCTACCCTATGACTTTCTTCTTCGTAAACTCCTGTGTGGCAGGGATTATTTATTTATTTATTTATTTAGGAGTAAATGAACAAATCCTTCCTGACAGGGATATTCCTTCAGTGACTGAGATCCCTTTTCCTCATTTATTCCCTCTTCTCTCTTTTTGCCCTGTCTGACTGGATTTGTCACTTTAGTTTTAAAGCAGGAGACAGAAAGTAGTTTCTCCTGCACTATTTCAGTCTTATTTCTGAAGTTTCTAAAGAGGATGCTGTTCTTAATATTGCTTTGATCCTGTTTTGCATACATCTGTGTAGCTTCTCAGAAAAACATTTTCTGTATGATGGAAAACATGGCTTGGAAAGTAAGCATAATGTAATGAAGCAAGTGCTAGGGTGGCATTTTAAATCTCTCAGCTCTGTTACTGGCTCACTCTGTTAGCAAATCTCTGCAACATCTGTTTCCCTTTCTTTGTATTTCTGCTTGACATACTTTGTCACTGGAGATACAAGTGCCTTGGATACCTCGGTGCCTTAGTCTCGGTAATGCTAAGAGCCTGCTGTTTGCAGCTCTGTAAACTTTTGCTTGAGCTTTTGAGGCAATGTTTTCCACATAGCGCGTGGCACTTTTCCACTGTATTGTTCTCATGCAGTTGTTCTTGTATTGTTCTCATGGCCTTGTACCTGCAAACCCTGATAGTGGTGTTGTGGTGAATTCAAATGACAGGAATCATTGGCATTTGCACCACTGGTGGGAAGATCATGCCTCTTCCCTCCTACATGTTTTTCTTACCCCTTGTTTCGTATACTTGAGTTTGTTTTGCTCTATGCATGGTTTTCTGTAAAATGAAATTGATCAGTCATTTGAATACTTGCTAAATATTATGCAGTAGTGCTATAAATATATGCAGTGTGCTGAAGCTGAAAATCACAGTTTAATCTCCCTTAGTCTTAAATTCTTCCCCACTGTTTTCCATGTTCATCGCAGTAGTCAATATATCTAAACTGGTATTTGCTGAAATCTTAATTGTAGGTATGTGTTCCTGGCTTATTAAAAGATGCTGCATTTTAGCTGTGCTGGACGAGTGCCCTAGAGTAAATTGGGACAATGACGACTTATCTAAAGCGTACTTCTGTTACATTTTTATTCTTCTAAAACCAACCTTAGAGAATTGATAGGATTTTCTTGCATTTAAAAACTTAGACCAATTTGATGGTCTAAACCCAAGTACTTTCTTATACATTTGATGTATTTACTACTATTAAAGTAGACATGAAACAGGTTTCAATGGAGGGGAGGTATCTGGGTTTTGGGGAATTGGTAGTCCTATAGACAAGTATTTTATTTTTGTGATGCTCTGTTCTTATTTAAAAACCTGAAGGAAAACCTTTATGCTTCTTTTGCTTACAGAAGACATAATTTCTAAATCCTTTCTTGCTCTTGGGTCATAGGAAATCAAGTGCTTATCATTGGAAATCTGGACAGGCAGGACGAATGACCATCCAAGCCCGAGTTTTGTCACAAAGCAAAGAAAACAATAATAAGGTAGTAAACTATCAGTATATTTGCACGTAAAGCTATTTAAAACAAAACTAGATTTAGAACTAAATTTATGCTACAGACATGGGCATTTTAAATACTGTAAAAATAAAAGGTTAAGCACCTTCTGAGTAAAATTTCTGATTTTTTTAATTTTTCCATGCCAAGCTTATGGTTCCCTTTGAGCTGGAGGAAAATCAAGTTCTGTTTGGTGATCTGTTGTTTTTTTAATTGCCATAGATAGCAAATTATCGTTGCTTCCACAGATTTAATATTGTAAGAGTCTAATTTGTTAGTGATGGAAGTCATCAGGAGCCTGTCCTTCAAATGTCTGATGTCCATTATGAATCTGAAATACAAGGCTTCACGTGAAGTTTTGAGTACAAGTTCTCTATCTTCATAGATAAAAGCTATGAGAAAGGCACACAACATTAAAATATCCTACAGTTAAAGTTTTTTCTTTAACTCAGTCACTGTGTAATTGCAACTGCATTCACAGTAGAATTCACATATGACTCTGTAGTTCATTTCCCCCCTGCTTCTGCATGTCCTGTAATCTTTATTATGATGCTTCTGGATTTCTTTCAGTAAGTACAGAAGGAGACTGAGAACCCAAGTTGCCGCTTGGCCCACAGTAGCTGGAAATGTCCTACATTTATCCCCTGAGGACTGATGGTAGTTGGTCAAGTGTGGATTAAACAGACCTTTGAAGCATTCTCTTGAACAAGGACTGGACTCAGTCTGTTCTCTTGGACTGAGGCTGAATGCTTCTGAGTGTTTTAAAATGTGGATTAGGTTTATCAATTGACTCTTGTTCTGTGTTGTCCTTGCTCAGACCTAAAAGGAGGGATGGAAAACTTTCCTGCTAAATCACTGAAATTTTTTTTTTTTCCTTTTTAATATGTACACAATGGGGTATTTTCCCCTTATTTCCTTTTGGAAATGGCTAGGGCAGTTTTGCTCAAACTCTCAAAAAATATTAAGGATAAGGCAGACATGGGTATGGTAAAAAGTGGTCAAATGTGTAAGCAGCTGAAGACTGGACCTTGTAGGGAGTGTTATCACTTCCAACTGTAATAACCTAGTCTTAATTCTCTGGTGAATTAAATTCATCATTTTAATAGCTTAAGCTCTTGTCCTTGAGGCTTTATACATCATAGAAACAAGCATTAGGTGTATCCGTCATCAAATAATGTTCACGAGTGCTGTTAAAATACCAATTGCGATAACAGAGCTTATGTTCTTTACTTGTTCCATGAATTAGTACAAAAAATCTGTAGGGGATCCCCAAATCCAAACTAATTCAACTTAGAGTTACTTCCTTTTTCCTTTAGCAGACATTGATGTGTCTGGAGAGGCACGTAAATTGGACTGAGTGGGACATAAAAAGAGAGTTTTCTCTTTTTTTCTTTTTTTTTTTTTTTTTTCTGGAAGCCATGCTACATATGCTGTATTGAAATGAAAGCTGTTAATTAAGAGACACGATTTGAAACTGGCTAAAATAAAGCTGATACAAGTCTGAAGAGAAAAACAGACAATGACTACTTCAGACTAAGCCATCGCAGTTGCTATTTGAAGTCTTTTGAAGCAGCAGCAGTTTGGTGTGAAGGTCTTCTCAGCCAACATGCTCAATTTCAATAAAATTGCCTACTTGCCTGTGAGTAGAAGAGAGGATCAGAATGAAAAGGTTTTCTTTAACCCACCTCTTTCTTTTTCCCTTTCCCTTTCTCTGAGACAAGTAACTCGGAGCTGTTACTACTTCAAAGACTTCAGATTTCAGTTGTGATGGCTAAGGAGAAGATGTGTGGGGCAGAATTTTCAAAAGGACAAAATTAAAATGCCTGCAGATGCATAAGGTGGAGGCGAGGGAAGTAAGGATGCAGTGTGGACTCTCTAGGGAAAAACTGAGGAGCAAAAATGCTGAAAATTATTAGTTACTGGAGTGCTAAATCATGGAAGGGTAAGAAGAAGAAGCAGAAGGAAAGCAAACTAACACCTTCCCACTGCAACAAATTATAGGTAGATAAAGGTGCAGATTATATGTGCCGTAGACTTTGCTGGTGGACATTTGAGCTTAAGTCACTATGGTTATGAAAGTTCTGCAGGTCTATGCTTGTGGCAAACTCTTGCTGTGTACCTGGCTGGGCAAACGAGGACTATGTCATTTCATGAATGGGGAGGGAAACTGGTCATAGACTTAATGGCTGTCATGAGCAAAACATGGAGTTTTCTCTTTAAATACCTACTTAGCTATTTTCCTAGAAAGAGTAACATATTAATTCTCTAAAAGTTACACTTTTATGCATTTGCATTAGCACTATATATATATATATATATATAAAAAATGAAATATAAATATTCTTCCATTTAGGTTTCTTCAGGAAAAGTGAAGTTGCAAATACTTAAGGAACAGATTCAAGGTAAACACATCTTTTTTACCTGAATAAAAACTCACAAACATCTGGTAGAGTATCTGTTTCTTGGAGGTTGCTGCAATTAAGCAATAAAGAAATCAGAGACTGGAGTACTGTTTTTTGGTTTTTTTTGGTTTTGTTTTTTTTCTTTTTTTCTTTTCAGAGCCAGCCAAAGAACCATTTCAGCATGAAATGGCAAATGCTGTAGCTCATGAAAAATCTGAAGCGAAGGGGATAACATGTGGACTGTGTGAAATTAAGAGTGCGCTGCTGGTAAGTAAATGGTTTAAAAATTACTCTATAGCAACAGAATATAATGTGTATATATAGTATCTTTGTGGCAGTATCTAGACATATTATAAAGTGTAATACATTGTAAAATTAATTACCTTGGGTTTTTCCAGGCTGTAAGCTGTGTGTGGTCTGCACAGACAAGCTATCTGACTTGGAATTCACTTCCAGGCTCCTTCATGAATAGATCTATGTATGGAAATACATATGTGCATGCCTAAAACACAGGTGCAGGTCTAAATATTACACATTAGCTTTTTGTTTGTTAGCTTTTCTGTACAATGCAGTTGCATTGTGGTAGTCTGTGGAAGTCGTCAAACTAGCTGCCACCGCCCCTTCCGTAAAAAGGAATCATTTTGATGGAAGTATTGCTGCTGCTTTGAAATGATGAAGTCGAAGAGCTCATTTGAACTTTTAGCCTTAGTTTTTCTTGTGAATTGAGGATTTTTGAATACCTTTCTTTTGCAGTTTGTTCTGCTGGGAAAAATAAGACTTCTTTAAGATGGTCAGCTTGAGGTGCCATATTGACTATTAGATGTGCAGCAACTTAAAAAGAGGAAAAAATTACTTAAATATTTGAGATTAATTTGATCCTGCTTTATTTAAAAATCTTACCTTTCTGGAATTGAAATAATAGTAATAGTTTTTCTCATCTGTTTCCCAAAATATGTTGGTGATATCCACTTTAATTCTAGGATTTCTCGCTGTGATAACTACTTAGTGAGCATAAGGTAAGGGGAGGTTTTGTAGGCTGATAGCCCTGAATGGCAAGGAAACAGATTAAATGATTCTCTTACCAGAGCTGTTATCGGTTCTTTAACAGGGAGTTTCTTTCAGCTGTGTTTTTATTAATTTGCCCAGCATGTCAATGTGACTGAAGACGGCTGATCTTAGTAAACTAAAGAACACTACCATATGATTAAAATAAGATGTATGGTTTCAGGCAAATGGGGCAAAATTGAGTAGTCCATGAATACTTTGTAATTTAAAATACTTTGATAAGCGCCAGGGCACATTTTTAATTCTGACTGCTTTCTGAGCTGGCGCGTGCCGGCTATGTTAGGAGTGGAAATTAGTATTATCAAGTATGAGGTGATTTATATTTAATAGAGAGATTTTGCCTTTTAACGAGTATAAATAGGAAACCTAGCCTCTGAAATATGACATAGCCCCATACTATTCAATTTTTGAAGTCCCTCGTGTAAATAGAGTAGTTCCATTGTTGAATAAGAAAACAACATTTTTATTCTAAAAAAAAAAAGCACCTGTCTTACAAAGATTCCTGCTCCCTGTAATACATGCCACGATGTATTTGTATTGCTTTTATGGCACATTAAACCAGTTGGAGCTGCAAACACTCAAAACAAAAGGAACAGGTATTTTATTTGTGTGAGTCTTTTTAATGGTTTTCCTTAGGAAAAATTGCCTGTGGATTTTAAATTTCTGTTAAGATTACCTGGCATCAAAGCCACCGGGATTTTGCTTCCTTTGATTCTTCGGGTGTGGTGTTTTTGTTTTTTTTTTTTTGACAGACTGACCATCCTCAGCAGTGCAAAGGGCGTGTTTTTATTTCCTGCCAGCTTTCAACGCGCAGCCCCGTCTGCACCGTAAATCCCTGTTTTTCACCTCGTTTTGCCCGCCCCGCCCCGGCTGTGCGCGGGCTGCTTGGCCGGGGCCGGCCGCCAGGCGGCGCTGCGCCCCCACACCACGCTCCCGCGCCGGTGAGCCCCGGCCCCGCCCTCGGCCCCGCCCCCCCGGCCCCGCCCCGGCCCCGCCCCTGTCGCCCTTACCGCTCGTCCGTGTGCGTCTGGCAGAGCCGCTCTTTCTCCTCTCGGGTGTTCTGCTCAGACGTTCGAAGCAATGGGCGGGCTAGAAATCGTTACCTTTATGGTGAATTGAGCTACGATTTGCTTTTTCCTTAAATGCTTCCGCCCCCGGCCCTTTAGGTGAAGCTGTGCTTCCGAGTACTTCATTCCTGATCCCGGAAAGTCTCCCGAATAGCACCTGTAAGATGAACAAGGCATTGTTTTAACGCTGCTTAGGTTACGAAGGGATGACTTGCACACTATCACATGTGACTTTCTTACTCAGTAGAAAGCTTTTCAGTTAAAAAAAAGTTTTCATAGAAGCAAATAGCATAGCTGTTTTATTGTAATCCTTACTGAAAGAAAAAAAACCCATCAGGCTGTCTTTTTCTTGTGCCTGGATGGATTTTATACTTATGCACGCCTCAGAAAATGCAGTTAAATTGAACCAATGGTAGTGTTATGTAGCTGGAAATATGTAACAAATTGCTGGGTCAGGAGATTTTTTACACAGGCACTTGGAAATATTGTTATTGGTATATTGTTTGAGGCTTTTCCAAATTGTTGGATGTTGAGCATTTTAGGAAAAAAACTTGTCAGTACCAAAAATGGCTAAAGGTGTGTGTTTGTTCATCAAAGACAGTTATACACCCCTGTGAGTACATTTAACAGTCTGTGTTACTTGTAATTTAAATATAAGGAAGTTTGAAACTGAATTCCTGCTTATAATCATGTCTATTCTGTCAGATGCCATTTTAAGCAGTCATGATTCTTTCACAGTTGGATTCCACTCACACAGGAATAAAGTGTGATGAAAGTAAAATGTTATACAGTACAGTGGAAACTTAAGTTGTGTGTAATTTTATTATTCAGCTCAGTAATATTCAGTTTCTAACATGCAACTTTATGTCGCATATCTGTTATGAAACAATAAAAATTTTATAATTAGGGTAGTAAAGATTTATCCTAGAATTATCGTGCAATACTTAATTGTAACAACCTTAAGTTTCTCATGCATAATATTTGACTGCATTTCATAAATAGGTTGTAAGAACTCTCTTTTTTTGGATGAAATTGTACATGCATTTTGGATTTTATCTGTTGGACAATCGCACTGTTTTCATTCTCCTAAGGTTATTCCAAATTCAATTTTGATAAATGGAATTATTTACTTTTTTTAATGCCTTTTCAAATAGGTATTATTATGCTTGTTTTAATTTTCTTTCATTCCTGCGTTAATGATGACTGTTTTATAGCTGGACTTAATGAATCAAAGAGAAGCCATGTCAGGAACTTCTTATGAAAAAATATTTCGATTCATATTTCATTGTTATGTTATTGTGAGAATGCAAACTAACGTAAACGTAGAAAATGTAGATAGGGTCTTGACTGAGTGCAAGTCGATTTAACTATTTCAGTTCTGCTGTATGAGATTTTCACGAAGGCAAATTTTACTTTTCAGTGGTGTTACAGGATACATCATGCTGTTACCCTGCTAAAATTTATGTGATGATCTCATTCTTTCTTCCCAGAAATATAATCCTTTTAGTAAAGCAGTAAATTGTTAAAGCTAGTGGTCTGATAAATACATCTTTGTCGAAATGATCCTTGCTTATAGTATGTTAGTAGAAAGATTACATCATTTGATGGAAAAACTTCAGGTGAGAATTTAAGGCAGTTACAGAAGGATACGCCATGCTGGGAGCAATGAAAAGCCAGTGATAAATAATCTTTTCGGGATGATGTGTTATCTTGAGTTATGCAGTGGATATGAAAGTTTTTCCATGAGCTGTTTTGCATGGATATAAAAATATTTCACCACACACATCTAAATGCAGAGTGTTTAGCATTTTTTGTTTTTTAATAGACTGTAGCAGATCTCTTAAACCTAGAACTGAAAACTGAGTGGTAGCAGCAGTAGTAAGATAACAATGATAAATCTTGACATTTGTAATGCATTCTCTTTTAGACTTTTTTTTTTTTTTTTAAAGGGATAAGCCACTTATCTCATTTTTGGTGGTAAACAAACTGGATTGAGATTATTCAAACTCATCTAGTTCTTTATAGTTTGGTCTTCCCTGGACTATTTTTTTAATGTGTGAACTGGTATTACAGTTAGTCCCTTCAATGAACATTTTCATTTTGTTGACCTCTACAGATGTGCATCTGTCTACGGAAAAGCTTCAGTAAGCAGAGCTTCATTAATAAAGTACATAGCTCATAAATTTGTTTAAATGATATGAGCTGCATAAAACACCTCACTTAGTCTGTTCTGTGTAGTACCTGATGGAATACTTAGATTATTGAATTTTTGCTCACATGTTTGGACACTATTGATTTTTGCACACTACTGAAATTATGTGCTTATGTCACCATTGCTCTTCACTATGTGGTTATCTACCTGCTTTTAATGTGCTGTTTGGTGGAATGTTTGAGTATGTTTATAATAAATTAATGTTTTCATAATGTTTCATGAACAGACAGAAGCCAATACACATGTTGGAAAATTGGAAGTTGTTGATCCCTTCATCAAGGAAGTAAATCTGAATGAATCGAAAATTAATCATGAGTGGAAGAAAGTAAATAGCAAGCATCAGGTCACATCAGACAAGTTTTCATCTCTGCTGGTGTTAGAAAGCAGCACTGAGGTAGTGTACAGTTTGGGAAAAAAAAAAAATTCTTTTTATTGTTTAGGATGTCTTAGGTAGAGTAGCCTTAGGTTTTTCCACAGTGTGCCAAGTGAGGTATTGGGCTATCAGACTTGTATAGCCCATTGACCTATGTTCATGTCTGTCGACATAATATCTATCCTATACATAGGATGTGGGCTATCCATGGCTACTGCGTTCTGCCTACTAAAAGCACTTAAGTTAAATAGGTTTTTTGTGGGCTTATAAAAACTTTTTTGTTTTTCTTATTTTGCTCTTGGTACAACGTTGCAAGACCACATAAAAGATGAGTGATTTTGACTACCAGGATAGCTACGCTAAGCCCAGAAATCAGGGTGCTGCCTTTCCGTAGCTTGTACTAAAAACATTGTTGCTATTGTATGTAACTGGGAAGAGGATTATCATCAGAAGTGCTGTATTAATTATGTTGTGGAACTGATTTAGGAACTGTCCTCAGAATCAACCTATACAGGCCTTGAAAATCAGGACAAAGGATTATTACTAAATGGTACATTTAAAAAGGACGAACCTGCAGAGTCTTTTCAGGAAGCTTTACTCCAATGGAGAAAAGGTAATCGTGATCACAGAGAACAGCTGCATGCCAGTGAGGTCCTATCAGGTATGATTTTTTTGGTTTTAATTGCATTTTAAAAATGTTAGAAGTCCATTTTGGTGAGTTAGATTTTTGATTAGTGAAGGCAGATGTTCTGTTAGAATTGTAAATGTTTCTGCTTAAGTTTTCTCTCTGTGTTCCTTTCTAAATTAACAACCACCTCTGATTTTTTTTTTTTTTAATAATGTGCAGATTAATGTTTATCTCAGTTCTTTTAATGAACTGTGGTGTTAGCTTGTGTCTCTCTACTTTTCTATGGCATTGTTTCTCACATGAGACTTTAATATGAACTTTAATGCTCAAGCATAAAGTCACAGCTTTTAACTTGAGACAAAGAATGTGCATGGCTCAGGATTTCATATGTTGTATCAAAGTAGCTTTTCTGCTTGCCTTCCACAGGCTCTTAATATTTCTTTGTCCCAATGAAAAGATGCAATCAGTTGAAGTATGCATGGAAAAATATGAAAAAAACCTGTTGTCTGATTGGATTTATGCAAGCTAGTCTCTTTCCTCTAGCTCATGGATGGTTTTTGTTCCTTGTGTATTTTTGTACAAAAAAATATTATACTGATTTCTTCTTTTTTTTTTTTTTTTTTTTTTCCTTCTTTCCTGTGATATGGTGGGATTTGTATCTGTGGAGTCATGGATTTTCCCCCACTCCACCCCAACCTGCCTGCAATGTGGTAATCCTCCTTAATGTGAGAAGCTGTAATAAATGAGGTTTTACTGGCTACCCCCACTACTGATTGTGTTGTGTAAATACAATACTGCTGATCATTTAAATTTTGGAATTATTCAAAGACTTAGCTAGGTATAGACTACTAATGTGACATTCAGAAATAATGTAGTTACATAGCAAGTTTATAAATCTGAATAGCTGTATAATTTTTTTTTAAAAATAATGTTAATAGAATCTATGGGAATTTGTGAGGTACAGACCAACCTTACTGTTATGAAGGAACCTATCCAAATTGAATTCAAGAAGGATGGCCTGAGCTACATGGAGAAACTCTTGCTTAAGAAATACAGAAGGTATTGTTGAAGTTGCTGGTACTAATGGAAGAAGTCAGAAATACTTAATAGCATTACAAAAATTCCATTGAAACTTTTTAAATATTAGATATATTATCAAGAGTTAAGGTGACTGTATACAGGGTGCTTTATTTTAATAAAATAGCCATTATAACTAGACTCGATGACTTAATATTTTAGAATTACTGCAGACGTAGTATTTGGAGGGATTCTCTTTGCTGTCAGTGTATTGTAGAATTTGAAATCTGTTAGTGATACTTGGTTGGTTGCTTTGGGGGCATTTGCTACAAAATTTTTATAGAGAAAAGCAAGTATGATCTTCAGGATACTTTTATAAACATTACAGAGTTGTCTTGTTAGTCCTTGAGGTGCGAGGTCATCTCAGTGAAGTTAGGAGGAGTTGCTGCTTTTCAGCAGCAGTTAATACTACTGCAGTAAGTAGTGTGGTGGGGTTTGCTTTTTTTTGTTTGTTTTTTTTTTTAATGACTGTGGTATTCTATATAAAACAAATGATGACTTTTAAAGATTGATTTCTTTTCCTTTTTTAGAACTCCTGTTGATCAAATTTCTGGTAGTTTTATTAAAGATTTAAGGCCTGTGCAAACACTGGGTGTACATCAGTCGGTGATTGGAGGAGGAGGAGAAGGAGATGACGACGATGTCAATGACTTAACAGGTGTAATAGATTTCTGTTTATTGAATCTAACTATTAAATACTGTTTCTTGAGGTTGTTTTTTTTGCTATGATTGCTGAAGAGTTATATACGTAAGCAGTTTCTGCTTAAAATAACAATAATGAAATAAATTTATGGTACTTCATAATAAATAAAAAGTTTTCATTTGTATAAGTGTATCTTGAACAGGAGAAAATGAAATGCATCAAATTAATTATATTTCATAGTTGAAGAGGTGAAGAGATATTGGACATCTGTTTTTAAAGAGGAAGTACCCAACACTATTTCTCAAAGTGCAGAGTCCTCTCTGAAAATTGAGTTCCTTGATGACGTAAGTATATAATAAAGGACTTCATGAATCTTCACAGTGATCTGAAGTGATTTGTTTAAATGTTGATCTGTTAAATATTTAAAGTAGTAACAGTTAAATAATTTCTAATAAAAAAAATATTGGTGCGTTGATTATCTTTTCTATACAAATGTGGAAAACTTATCTTTCCAAAGGTTCCCTGTAATTTTTTCTTGTTGTGTCCAGGGATCCTTACTATATAGAAATTATATAAAAATAAAATCTGCAGGCTTTTAATCGCTTGAGTTAATGTTGTTTTTTTTTAATTTATTTTAATCTATTGCTGATTACGTTTTTTGTTTGTTTGTTTTTTAATTAGTCTTATGGCAAAGACTTGGAAAAATCATCAGACTTTTTGGAGATGGAGGCTGGGGCAATGGGAATGAATAAGCAAGGAAAAACTAAACCACTCAAGCATTGTGGAAGGTATCAGAAATGCAGAGATTATTTGGAAAAGAAAGGGGAATAATCCTATCTTCTGATTTAGTTACATTCCTAAGAAACAGGCGCTTTTTATCTGCAGACAGTCATACTTCATATGAAAGGGGAGAATCCTTGATTCTAAATTGTTTTAAAGCATGGTTAAGATATACGTCTTCTCATTCTTGGCGCAAGACGTGGACTGTGCCAGTAGCACAACACTTAGTTACTGCTTTCCCTTCCTTTACATTTCTTGCAAGATCATGTCTGCGATTTGCTGGTTTTTGTCCTTGAAAGTTTTTATTTGAATGACCTAATGATTTGATGACTAGTTTGTAAGACTGTTTAAGAACAGTTCGGCAGTTAACAAGCATACGACACGTTTACTGTTAAAGTTAGTGAATAGTAAGTTTGTATCTTTGAGCCACCAAGGTATAGTAATTGCCTGTGACTAGAGAGGCATAACTTTGAAATTTTTTTATTTTGTTTGCTTGATCACTCCAATATTAAACCACGTGAGATACATTTCTTTATAAGTGTATGTCCTGAATTACAGGTAGAATTTCTGTTTTGTATGCTCTTATCTCAGTAGGAGCAGGGAACAGCATACAGACAAGTCTAACTGGTCAGTGTTGTGTACTTTTAAGATACTCTCACTCGACTGATCTTGTAATTCCAGGCAAAACTAAGAGTTGTAATAATTAATGACACATGTGCAATTCTTCTGATCTCCCAAAATTGATTTATGATTAGATGTGATCTGTTTTGTTACGTTTTATTCTTCTGGTCTTTCCTCCTTCCTCTGTTTCAAAGTGGTTTAGCTGTTGCAGATCAGAACGACACAGTGCAAGACCTTTTGCAGAGAGAAACTGTAGGCATAATGAGAAAGTCATCTTGTTATTTAACGTCCATAGCTGACACTCAATATCTTTTACGTCTTACTCTTGACAGAAATCCTGTTTCTTCTAAAGAAGTTTTTCAAGGTAAGTTTTGAAAATACCATATATATAAGTGTATATAGTTTTATCATTCTCATATAGGAGGTAGCAGTCAACTACGATGGCTGTCTGAAAAAAATAATTCAAGATCATTAAATTATGTAGCATTCCCTGAGCTGTGCAGGTCCCACAATTTGATGGGCTGCACAAGTGATTTTGAAATGATAGGCATCTGCTGTGACAGTATTCTGAGCTGTAAGCTCATGTTTGAGGGAGAAATTGCCCCAATATGAGTTGTATACTGAAAACGAGCCCATTATAAAGCAGATGAAGTGATCTTACAAATCTCTTAGTTTATATGTACTGTATTAGATTTAATGTATGGCTGTAATGCATGAATGTTTTAGATCACTTAAAGAATTTGTAAAAGTGCAACTTAACAATTTGATGGCAAGGTTCACTCTATTACTTACTACATGGGAGAAACATACAAAGGAAAATCAAGCCAGAATCTGTTTTCCATGATTTGCATGTGATCGGAGATGCAAAAAGGTAAGGGAGACCGTCCTGTTGAGTCATGAAGTTCAGAATGGACCCCCTTGCTTTCTAAAATCCCCCTCAGAGAGGAGTCTAGGTGTGGCTGGATCCAGACGTAGTCTCAGACTTGGTCAATGGTTTATGTCTAAAAGATTATATGTGCACAATCAATCCTCTATATCAGTTAGGATTTCAATGTTTAGCATGCTATTAATCACTTACAAGTCTGTCCAGTGTTATTTCGCTCTGAAGTTTGAGCCCTCTGTTTCCTGAAACAGACTTTCAGGCATCGAGTCTTATAAAAATAATTTGATAGAGTGGTACAGCAGCACAATCAGCTCAAGCTGGGTGCCCTTACAGACCACTCACCCACCCCTCACGTATTCTTCACACTCTCCTCGTGCGCCTTCCACGTGCCCTTTGGTCCAATAGTGATTCTGGTCGGAGATCTTCTGACACCTTCTGACTCCTTATTGGATTCCTTCGCTGTCTCCAGACAGGCTGTTTGTTATCTTGTTGAGTTGCAGGTGCTGTTGACAGTTGTAGCCTTTAAGCCTCCTTGTCTCCTGATTTACGCTGACTCTGGAGGCTCCTGTTTTGACTAAGTAGGTACACATTCAGTAAATCTAAGTGAAGTTTTAGAGCTTGTGGCCTAAGGCTTCAGCAAATCTAGCTACTCATGCTGAGTAAGTAAAGCTAAGCAAACACCATACTAACACAACATTACAACTTTTAGTGAATCATTCTATTTAAAACTTACTTACTTAAGCTAAGCAACTAATATCTCTTAACATTGAGAGGCGTCCCTGCTCAAGGGGAGAGTTGCCTGGCGTGCAGTCTAGTTGCTGCATCCAGCAGCAAATTGGGCTCATCCAGCGATCGGTCGCTGGTAAAAGATCTTGCTGCTGGAGATCACTGCCATGCAGCCACACTGCCTGGCAGGGATTGCTCAAAGAAGGCTCACTTAGGCTGTCGTATCTGTGGGATAAAGTGGTTGGATCTTAGTCATATTGCATACAGTGGGGGAGGTATGCACGAGACTCCTTGTACCCACAACTTTCACTGTGCCTCTCTGCTCCTTGGTGAGTTTTCTAGAGGAGTTCTTGGCCCGGCTACGGCTCAGGCCTTTACCTGCTTTGGAGCCTGTACCAAACTGCTGCTGGTTTGGTTAAGGGGGGTTGAGTGTATCCGTCACAACGGCATGTGTCCTTTTTATGTAGAAAAATGCTTTTAGGTTGAGAAACTGTATAAATAATTACCTGTTCTGCATTAAAGATCATCATTTGTGTGTAAGTATTCCAGTGCCTGTTGCATATCAGTGAAATCACTATGAAAGTTCAGCAGCTTTATTCTGTGGCACACTTAAGGGGTCCCAAAGATCTTACTCTGTGTCCTAAAAGTATGTAAAATACATTGTAACTTTTTTAATATTAAGAAATAAGTTAGAATGTAAGGGTAATTAATTTCTTATTCTTGCAAGTACTGAACAATTGCTCCAGCACTTCAGGACCTAGCCCTTGTTCTCTTTGTGCTTAGTTCAAGAATCTGCTTATTTAAGTCTTCAGATGTGATCAAGCAAATAAGAGCTGACTAATGAGATGTGATTTATGTGCTGCTTGGGCACAGGACAAAAAATAAAATGGTTATGTCTTGTATAAACAAAGAAAAACAGCTTGCAGAATAATTCCCAGCCTGATAGTGTGTATTTCAAACCATTATACTACTTTTAAAGAAATTTTATGAAATTGCTACTATTGCAGTTCTTATGCTGGCTCCGGTTGGATTATAGCATTCAAAATGTAAAAAAATTACATTAGCGTGGAGTAGTAGTTGGAAACGTGTTAAGATTATTATCAAGATATAAAGTTTTCATAGACAATGATGTACAGGAACTTACGCATTAGATGCGGAACTTGTACTACTGCCTGGCAAGTCTAGCCCGTGTATCTTGGCATCTCTGGATATCAGGCAGGAAGCTAATGAAAGTTAACTGTTCTTATTTGTAATTTTATGGCTTAGGAATAACCTCAATGGAGGTTTCATATTTTAAGTTCATGAAGAAAATATAGTAGGCTTGCAGGTTATAATTCATATTCATTTCCATTTAAAAAAATTCCTATTTTGATTATTTTTACTGTACTCTTGTAGAAAAAATGGTTGTCTGCAGTCATCTTGAAAGAAGTGCAATGCAAAAGGAGAGTGTTAAACTAAAGACTATGAGAAGATCACTTAGCTCCTGTAAACTACCTGAGAAGATTTCTAACCCTACTGAACTAATGAGCAACAAATATCTCCTTGAGACACAGCTACAGAAAAACAATAAAGATTCACAGGAACTGGACAGCATCTGCAATAGTCAGAGTTTGGGTTTGCCTGTAATTACAAAGTCTTCAGTGGTAAAATACTGTATCTTTGATTGCTAAATAGATAAACTATGCTGCTTAATCTACTTTCCCAGTTTAGCATGAGGCAACATACCATGTTCCTGAATCAATTGAGAGATAGTGATAGTTGTATGCTTACCATGAAATATTCTACCACTTTTCCACATTCTCTTCCAGAAACCCCTTCCCAAAGCAATCATGAGTATAGTTTTAATCAGAAGATTGTCACTGCCTACCACATTTCACATGTAGGGGATGAAGGCCTCTGTGCTTTCCACTTTGTATTGTCAGTCTTCTGTTGATGTTGAAAAAAAGCAAAAGAAAGAACAGACTAGTCTCAGGCAAAAAAAAAAAAAAAAAAAAGGTGTTTTGGGGGAGAAAGCAGCTCTTCCCATCTTAGCATCAAGGTCACTTCACCTCTCGATTGAAGGTAGATACTCTTATCTAACCTAAATTATTAAATGTTCTTTTGCTGAAAATAAAGCTGAAAGCAAAAAATCATGGAGAGGGTTGGGACATTAGATTTGGATTTAACAGTAGATTTTTGTTAAACAGTATTACTTTAGCTGATGTACACAAACATAAGTGAAAACAAAGAAAAACTGCTTTCATGTCCATAGTGGAACGATAGACTCAAAGTCCCACAACATCAGCAACTGAAGTTTATAGGATTTTAAAGCATATATCATGTAAACCCCATCATCCTTATGAATATCTATTACACCAGGCTATCAGAATCATTCCTAGTTCTATGAAATGAGCATTTTATTAATATAAACTTGCAAGGGCAACTTATGAAATTTCCTGTTCCTTTTCCTGTTTCTAATATATTTGTGTTTTATTCAAGTTGCAGGATATAGCCAAAAGACAGAAATCTGTTTCTACATGGTATTGGGGACTTGAAGGTTTCTTTGTTGTAGGTACAAACCCTAAAGAAGTAATGCTTGAAGCACGTTCTTCACTGCGTGCTGACTCTAGCCCTATGGATAGTAATATCCTGTTTCCAGGTAATCGTGTATGAATAAAATTCTCAAACAACATACATGTTTACCACTGTTGCTGTAAGACACCCTTCTCTTCATGTAACTTGGATCTAGCTTACTTTTAGAAGTCACTTTGGGATAACAGTCATGCCAACACACACAGCTGGTGCTGTGGAAGGATAAAATAAACTTACTGTGTTGAGGTAAATTACATCAACATAGTACCATAGATTTATATGCTTCTTTATATCCCCTGAGAATTTGGTTCCAGTAGGAATTTCTGCATTTCTTTGTGCATAATATACATCACAAACCAATGCTTTTAATGGTCTATGTGAAACAATGTGTCAAATGATTGGTGAACATGAATATTAATTGTCAAGTGTATCACTTGAATTCAAGCTTGTTACTGTGTTATATATGATTTTTTTTTTACATTATCTGTAGAAAATTTGTTGCATGACTTCTTTAAATCACACACATTAAATGCAGCAAATATAGTAACAATAAGTGCATATTAATACAAAACCTGCAAATAATTTCCTCTAATACTTTTTAATTTCAGGAGAGGGAAAATGGGTTACTGAAAGGAGCTTAAGTGAATACGCTGATGACTCTGTAGTTCAAGGTGTCTTAGAAAGTCAGTTAAATAGACCTTCAAGTGGTTTGGAGACTCAGAATAGAATTTCTCCCCTGATGGTAGCATGGAGGTTATACCCAGGTAAGGACAGCAACAGCTTTGAGGTCCTAGTTTAACAGGTTAATTTTTCTTATGTAAAAAGTAGAGGCGCTGTCTGCAATGATTCTGTTGAATTTACGTCATTTTTATATATTCATCTATGGGTTTGCATTTTGGGTATAATGGCTTATATACATGGCATTGTTTTCATAAGAATGAGCTTTTGAGTTAAAAACTGTCTCTTTCCAGCTGTCACTAATAGTTGTTTTTTTTATCGTGCTTAGTTTCTACTCCTGCCTCTACCCCATTACTACCCTCTTATCTTGAACATTTAAATAATAAAAACTGTCTAGAACAAGATTATGTATTGCTGTGTGTTTTGTAGTACCTAGTACAATATGGTTTTGATCTAATAAAAGATTTCTTCATACTACTGAAATAAGTCTTATTTCATGAACTATAAGAAACAAGGAAACAACTAATGCATAACTGCATCTGCACTTTTTAGTTACTTTTCTCAATTTCAACTGTCTCCATTTCAAGGAATGTAGTTTACATTATTTCTCTCATCTTAAGCAACCAGTTTGGCATTTTAATTTTAAAAACGCTATGTGCAGAAATTGAAACTGTCAATTTTGAATCCCAGAAACATATTTGAAAGTGTCTGCATTTTATTCATGTTGCCTTAAATTAAAAAAAGACAGAACCAAAGTTTTAAGCTTTCTACACACATTCTCAGTCTCTCCCCTCCCCCAATCTTGTGCCATTTTACATAATATTTAATTTATTTTTTTTTTCTGAAAGATGCCCCTGAAGTATGAGGTGCTACTTCCCAGTATAATTTGTAAACTCTTTATTAACATTTATTAATTCACAATCTTAAGCAAAATTAAAAATCTGTTCCGATCAATTCATAATTTTAACTACAATTCATGTCATTAATGAGCTGAGATATAATTCTCTTCATGTGTGAAATCCTGAATTATTTGAAGCTGTGACCATTTCTGTTATTTCAGGGAATGACTCTAGAAGACCTTGGTCAACTAATGTGCTACACTGTAAACCGACTGGAAATTGTCCAACAAACACACAGCCAAGACCAAAGAGTTCACCTATGCATATGTTTAGAATTGATACTGAGATATCAAAATACAAGTGCCTTGACAGAACTAAACAAGATGAGTTTCTTTGGGAATATAATGCTGACCAAGAAGCCCTACTTGCTCTGGAAAAAGAATTATGTAGTCATACAGGTAAGTGGTAATACTGCATTTTTTTCCTCATGCTTACATGTAACATAATGAAAACAAGTAGCTATTTCATTTGCCTTTGCAGATCTAACTGATTTTGAAGCAAAAATATACCAAAGCATTTGATGATGCAAGGCTCTTTTGTGGTTGAACAGTGATTTATTTCCATTTGATCGTACTTTAACCTACTGTTAATTTAGTAGAGGCAAACTGTTTCACACAACTTTCTTAAGTTTTTTTTATCCCTTGCATTTTGTTGCAAAAAACCTGCAGGATGTGCTAGATATTATTTCAGATCATAAATTTCTTTTAAATAGGTATCCTTTCCTTGCATATTTAATAGTGAACACCTCAGATGTTGTTAGAAGTTAGATGTGATTTGATGCAAGGGTAGCAAGAAGGGGAAGAGATGGACAGGAAATTTTATAAATCTATCGTGACAAGAACTGCCATTAGTAAGGCACAATAGACATTGTTTTACCTCTCATTTTGGGTTTGACTCAACTCCCTTTCCTCCGTCTTTTTAAACCCATCTCCTTGTTTTTCGAGGGTAGGGGAGGCGGCAGGCAGGCACGGTCAGTTGGTTATGGTTGAGCAGAATGAATAACTTCTGGTTTTGTTCTTTGAATACAGGAAAAAAATGATTGGGATGCTTCTGTTCCATCTCAATGAATGGATAGGTCAAGTGTCTAAGACACTTCATGCCATAAGCAGCCTTGATAGGCTGCATCTCTTAGGCTGTCACGTGGTCCCTCCCTTCTGAGTTGCTATGGTGCTTTTATATTGGCAGGTCCTATCCTAGCTATGATTCATTTTCAGGAAACAAAAGTAGTTTGGATTCCAGAGTGTTCTATCTTTTAAAATGTTGTTACCTTAGGTTTTGTTGTACTTTTTCACACAGCTCTTCTGAGGCTTCCAGATACCATATTTCAGGACAGCTGCCCTTCCATCAGAACCCATGTGTTTTTGGAAGAGTTTCTCTTGTTAATGCTTGAAAAATGAACATCCATGCTGAATATGCTCAGAGAATAGGGAGGGAAGTTCTTGTTGAACTGTCCCATTCTTTGTCTCCCTTTTCATTCCACTTCCTTCGAATACTTTTCGCTTGCTTGTAAGTTCATAGCAGAGACTTATGGCTAGCTGGGAAATAATAATGTACTTGCATGTGTGTTGTATAAAAAGCATAGACAGTGACCCCAGTTGATCATCTTTTTGTATTGGTGGATATGGGATATATCCTGTTACTCTGTTTTAAATATGTACTACATCCATTTGCTACTGTATTTTGAGGTTACGTAGGTATTAGTGGGCCCTATATATAAGGTTTCATATTGTACTGGCATAAACATCTTGAAGCAAACCCTCTCCCTTTACTTCTAATGATACAGGAACCATATAATAAAAAGTCATAATTTATTTGAGGGCTTGTAGCGACATCCTTCATCAGCTAGAGTTGTTTTGAGACTTTTAATGGCAAGTTTTCATTGATAATGTGAAATGCTTTAAAATGTATAAGGTGTAGATACTGTGGGTTTTTTGTTTATATTTGTTCCTGAAATGACCTAAAATATTTCAGGTCCTGAAAAACCTTACAGCTTAACTGCTGAAGATGTAACCTCCTCCAGCAGTCACTCAGAGAAGGTATGTAGAAATACTACAGATTTCCATGAAAACCTGGAGCTAAAAGACCACAGCAGAGTTGATACTCTCAGGTAAGTTAAACTTGCTGAGTATGTTTTTATGGTATTGTAAAATGCTCAATATGCCAAACATTTTGCCAGAACTGAAATAAAAACAGTCTTGACTTTCTGATTGTACTTTACATGCTGATTACAAATGTCAGCATGATCTATTTTGTATCTTGGTGTTCTAAGCCAGCACTCTCAGGCAGCTCAGATTAAGAATTAAGCCACGTATTTCGTTGTTGAGACTCCAGGCTAGAAATTTGTGGATTATGTTTTTCTAATGTATTAGCTTTTTTTAATATACAGCACTGAGATTTATAAAGTATGTCTATTACAAATCATCTAAGTTCTTTGGTTGTAAGGTACATTTAAAAAGAGCAGTTCTGAGCAGGTTAGCCAATAACACGTAACTCGCCATAGTCTATGATATATCTGTTATATTGCCTTGGAGACTAAGGAGATTACTGGAAACAAGGAAGTTCCACAAAGTTCTGTCTGTCATTGGTTTCTTACTATGATCTTGTAACTAATAAGGGTCAGTGAGACACTGTGAGGTTAGCTACATGCTATGAGAATATAGCTGATTCAGAGATTTGTGGTTGGTTAGTTTTTTTTGTTTTGTTTTGTTTTTTAATGTTCATAATATTGAAATTGCAGGTCAGTAGAAAACTAAACAATATTTGCAAATAGTGCAGATAGTATAAATGAGACTCGCTTTCCTAGCTTACCTGTTCTAGGATGTGGGATTTCTCTATTAAGGCACTATAGTGACAAAGTTATTTACTTACTTGTTTAAGAGGTGAAAAAGTATGCGACAAAAACTGAGGGGAAAAATTAATATAGTAGCTTGTAATGTATGTATACTTGCAAAATATACAGCAAAAGCTATTTTCATGCCTTTTAGTTCTACATATGTGAATATATGTCGCTTAAAGCAGAGTAGCTTGAGGAATTTGAGCTGCTGAAAATCACTGTGGTATGTTTCTTTTAAGGGGCTGGGATGAAAGCCAAATGGATGATGAGGAAGAAATTCTGGAGGATAAGCAACAGGTTCTTGCATTACAGTGAACATGCAAAGAACTTAATGTAATTTCTATCTTTGTGTATCATACAAAACCAAGAAGAAGACGAAAAGATGTCTTAAATGTTGCTCAAGATGTCATTTATTAAGGATTATTTTGTAAAATTGTCAATAAAAAAATCTTAAAAATCCCTTGGTTTTGGCTCTTTTATTAATATGAAGAAGTTACAGAATAAAAGAAAATTGGTCTTGTGCTATTATTTTTTAGGATTTTTTTATTCTTTAGTTTTTGTTCATATAAGGTTCCTTGCCCTCAGATTGAATTTTATGTCTTCAAATGCCAAGCTGAGGGGTAACGTGCAGGAGGTGTTAATGGAGCGTTCTTAAATTGGCGATCTCAATATGGCCAAGTTTATATGGTGAGATGCATAGTAGAAAGAGTAATGGGTCTAGTATACTTTACTCCTTATTGTATATTTTACCACTAAGGCACTTTTGCCTTGCAGAATGGAAATTAACAGTTATACACAGTATATTTTACTCCTCCTGCTACACTTTTTTCTTCTTAATTTCAGTAGGTAGCATATACTAGCAGTAAAATTGGCTGTCTCTGCTCAGCATCAATGGGAAGTCAGTTCTCTTTCTGCGCTGTAGTACTTTCTCTGTTTTAATATGCGAGTTTGGAGTGGCCTAGGTTCAGCACACCAAATTCAGCTGTACTGTAGGTTGCTATCTTACAGGCTTTTAAGATTAAGAGAACAAAGAGGAAATATACTTGAAAGATGATCTTGGGTGGTTTTGATTTCACCAAACCATTCTAATTTCTCCATCTCATCATGGTGAGGCCTCAACTGTACTTTTGAACTTGCTGTATCTGTGTTATATAAAAAAGTTTCTTCCTCCTCTTCTCCCCTTCCCAGTTAATGTAAGGTTAAATGCAATTAATATAACTTCAGTAAAAGGTCACTTGGCTGTTACGTGCCTACATGGTGCTTTGATGTAAAGAGGGTTTGGTGACTTTCTGCTCTCTTTTTGAGGAGATGCTTAGTTGTACCCAGTAGTTGAGTAGTTTTCTGTGGAGGTGGCAGGAAGTTAAAGAGTTTTGAAACGATCTAAGTGGTGTCTTTTGGTAACATCTTTAGGATTCTCAGACACAGCAGCATGCTTCAGCTTTCTTTAAAGATTTTTCCTTCATCATGTTCTATTTGAATGTGGTGGATGCTTTTTTCCTTCTTATATTAGCTTCTTCCACTATGGTTTTTAAGACGCTTTTCAAAGCACCTTAAAAACTTTTCTCCTCCCCTCCCTGCCTCCAGTTTTGATCAAAAAAAGTATATCAAATTGCAGTCACAGTTTTCTGTCTCATTGTCTTGGGAAATTTTGAAAGTGGGATTAATTAAAAGCTTTTTGTCTGACGATTGTTCTTACCCATTTATGGATAAATCACCTGACAGGACTCTAAAATTCGTGGTAATTGTTCACAGAAACATTCATACAGAAAGAGAAATTTTATATCCTGTTTTACACTTTCCATCTATGTTCCACAGTTCTCTCATAACTGCTTTAAACGAGGAGTTTACAGAAGATGAAATTCAGAGAGCAACACTGTACGTGCTTTTGACCATGTTATCCATTTTATATTTAATGAAAGGATTATGCATCTACTTCAGTCGTTTTTCACCACAACAACACTGATCAGTAAGTTATGATACTTCATGTCAGATGTCTTTTATTAAAGGTCATGATTTCCATCACTAAATTGGTTAATTAGGAAATATAGACAGTTTTCAATAAATTAATTTTGTTTATAGCCTCAAAGGTTTAAAGACGTCTTTGCGTGCTCATCTTGAAAAACTTGTGATTCTGTGTTCAATAGTGGCAAGTGACCTTCCTTAATGTATCAGTGGAAACATTCCAATATATTATTTAGGTTCTGACAATTAAACACATACTTGTTTGTATTCTTCCCATGCCACAGGACTCTAATGCATGCATTTGTCATCTGTCCCCCCCATCAATTATGCACTAATATTAGACAACATAGACAGTAATCTTTTCAACAATTTCTTTTACAGGAACAAGTAGTTCAGTAACCCTAATTCATAAAAACTAGAGCCATCAGGCTGAACAGACCGTTGATTTGATTTCCTGCCTCATTTCTTGTCTTTAAGGTGAGGGCATATTTTCCACTTCAGTTTTCTTTATAAAGTTTACCATATATTGATGTTTTTTATTGCAGTAGTTCTTTGCCAGAAATTCTAAGAATAAAATCAGAAAGCAGGTGTTCAACTTTGTAGATTAAGGGCAGTGCTTTTCTCTCATGAATATAACCTTTTCTTTCTTTTTGAGTTACTTTTCCAAATATTCCTATTACACTCATTTCCCTTGCACAGATAGGCTGACTGCTTCCATGCTGTTCCCAGACCTTTTTAACTAGAAAACTGATGAAGCAGGTGCTACTGTAGTGTGTGCCCAGAGACCTCAACAGTCAGGTTAATCTTTTGTGTTTGTGCTCGTTGGAGATACCTAGAAAGTCACCGACTGGTTTCAACATCTGATTTTAGCAGTTTTCCTTTCCCATCCTTTTTTCTTGAAAGAAAAAAAAAATGTTTCTGATAATACCTCTAACAAACTTTTGACTAAAAATAAGCTTCCTTCAATGTACTAGTAATCTCTTTGGTTAGTCAGTGATGAAATAAATGCATCTCAGTTTTGTATTCCTAGGTTTAACACACTTGAAGATGTCTTTCTTGTGTTGAATTTTTTTCTCTCTTCAAGATATAGTGGTGGAACTGATATCCTAACTAGAAGACCAAAAAGAGCATCTGAACTGATGCAGTTTTGTGACATTGCTTGTTTTTCTGTTGCAAATAGAACACATGTAGCATTGAAAGCGTGCTGCTTATGATTATGGATGTGGTTTCATGTACTTCTCTGCATCTCTGCCTTGATACAAATACAATGTGCAAGTGGTTATGTTTGGGTTTGGGTTTTTAATTTGGTTTGGTTTTTTTTTTTTCTTGTGCCTGTTGTAGGGATGGTTAGAGCTAAACTCAAGTGTCAAGGAATTTGCACAGAAAAATGGTCTTTTCTGTCCATTTAGAGAAAGAGAAAAGAAGGGTGGGGGGGAAGTGAAAGACCAGTTTGTTTTTCTGAGCTTCTAGGGTGAGTATACGTGTCTTTTTGTGCACATTAACTTTTGGGAGCCTGATATTACAAAACATAAATCCTATGAATTAATTTGACAATCAATTTGGATTTTGAAAGAGGATATCGCATTCGTAATTGTAAAGTATTCTAGCATTCATGTGGACACACCTACTTTTCAGTAGTTTGGCAGACTCTACAGGTCCCTCTTTTTTTGCTTTTTTGAATGTGGCCTTTTTCTGCTTTCCACCAACTCGCAGTATAATATACATTGAGGTAAAAGGCTGCTTGGTGGGCAGGTGGGCTTACTATTTTTTTTGGTTATACAGTACAAGAATGGGTGAACCTGGCAAGGATTGGATTACTGGAGAGATTTTGAGGGCTCCTTTGTTATCTTGGGAGCTAATGTTTCCTTTCTGTCCTTTCAACTAAAGAAAATACATGAGGCGTGATTTTTGTGTGTGATGTTTAAATATTAGTATTCCAACATTCTCAGCTTTTTTTCTCCATGATTTTTTTGTGAAGAGCTTGGTGTAAGACCCAGGAAAAATCTGACTCCACCACTCCTCTGCTTAGGAACTTGTTGCAAACATATTTAGTACAAGAGAATGGAATAATTTGGGAAGGATGAAAACCTAGGAAGTGTCATCTGTCCATTATCAAGTTTTATGACCAAGAGCAGTGTACTTGTGCAGCTTACATGTCAGTGTTGCTGATCTAAGCAATATGGGTTAGCATGTGGCAATAATCAGGTGTTTCTAGATGCTTGTCGGAACCCTTGTGCTTCAAAGAGATCTTCTGCCCATCTCTGATTGTGAAACTTTAGCCATGTATTAAAATTTTGAGCTTTACTAGCCACAGTTCATTACAGAATTCTTTCCTACCAGCCAGTATTTCCTTTTTCTTATACCCCAAACTGATGGTGCATTGAGTGAAGCTCATACTGTTCTCTTGAAATTACTTTTCCCTGTGTACCTACCAGATTGCCTGGCACCAGTGGATGACTTTTACAGGTAAATCTAGCTGGTAGCAGGTTGCCAAATATTTTTCAGTCTGTTTCTGTATCTTGGTGTTTTAAATATCAGTTCTTCCTCCAGCTTGCCAGAAGAGAAATATCCAGCATAATGATAAAGGAATCACGTGAAATTTATGTTATTACCAAGCGCTATAATTCCAAGACTTCTATTCCCCTTGTCTTCCTCTAGGTATCTTAGAGTGTTTCAGGGAAGGTCACAGAATCGCTGGTGAAGTAGCATCAGACTGGCACTATCCATCCAGGGTGCTGTGCTGTTATGCCAGATTCCGATGAGTGTTTATGTAGTTGCTTAATACAAACCAGCCATGTTTCCATGACCGTTAATGAGCAAGTTTGCAGTGTAAAATGAATGTGCCTTGTTCTCAAAATACAGACAAACTTAACAGCTGTTAAATTCAGTTGAATGCTTATTTCTAAAGCACTTACCTGGGAGTCCTTGAAATATTTTAATTGGCTGCCATTTGGCTGGCTGCCTGATAATGTCTAACTTTGGTTGTTTCTTGGTTTTTTGTTTTGTTTTTTTTTGTTTTGTTTTGTTTTTTTGTTTGTTTTTTTTTTGTTTGTTTGTTTGTTTGGTTTTTTTTATGTAGAAGGGGCACTTGTCCAAGTAGTGAAGTTACAGAAACCACATGAAGTGCTACCTACTTCTGCTAATATAGTTGGCTGTACACACAAGAATGTGTTAAGATCGGGAAGTAAGAATTGAGATTTTCCTGTTCATGTTTCATTTCAACCAGTTCTGGCAATGAGTGAATTACACTGAAAACGCTGTTCGTGACTCTGCTTGTGCTGGTACTGTAAAGGTCTCTGGTACATATTCTAAGACTCTTCCTCTAACAGAGCAGAGCTCTGTTTTACTGTTTGATTCTAACCTTTAATAGACTTCATGATGCTGTCACTTGCTGCATCTCATTTATAAAAATTAAGGGTTGTTCTTTCCTCCATCATAATATAGCTTACACGCATCTCATTCAATTACCAGAAACACATAAAACCAATTAGTTTTAATTTATCCAGACCCTTTAGATCAGGGAAAAATACATCTGTCTCTTTCATTTGAAAAATGAATTCTGCAAATTGCAAGCCATCAACACAAGGGCATTTCTAAATTATTTTGGTAGAGAGAAGTGTTCCGTGACTTTCTATTTAATTAGGATTAATTAGGTTGTTGAATATGCTTATGCTTTTTGTAAGGGAGGGAAACATGTTAATCTCCTTTTTATTAATATTACACATCAGTTAACAAGCACAAGAAACAGAAGCCTCAAAAAACCCCAAAACTAATTTTCCCTGTATTGAGGGATGTAAAGACCTTCAAAAAAAAGCTATCTTTGATTTCAGTAAAACAGAGGGATTTCAAATGCTGATTTCCAAAGGAATTAGAACAAAGATATTAAGGAACAGATATTCAGAATATCTTTTCCAGTGGCTTTGTTTTACTTCAGTCGAAAATGGCACTTGCACGGGCTTTTTGAGAAGCAGAGGTCAGGTTTTGGAGTCTGTATCAAAAGGTCATTTCAGGTTGACTTCTGAGTAGTAGCTAATGAGGAAGGCAAAGTTTGCAGTGGCAAGTGTGAAACCTTGGTAGGTCAGAATTAGATTCTGTATACTAGTTTAACTAAAAAGTCTGGGGGAAAAAAAAGAACCCCCCAAAAACCCCTCAGCAAATCCTTCAGGATTTGGCCCAATGTGCATATAAAACATTTCTCTGAACCTAATACAACAAAAATTACCTAGTATTAATATGTTGAAGAATACAAACATATTTTTACAGGGTTTTTTTTGGCAATGTTTCAGTTATGGTACTTCTACCTTTTTTCTAAAAATTATTTTGCAAGAAGAAATAGTAAAATTCCATCAATTTATTTTCTTTTCCTTTGCCTGGTGTGAGTCTTCCATGTGTTACATTTACTATAGATTTGTCTATACGAGGTTGAAAATTCAGGACTAAAGGAACTCCTTACTTCCTCGGGAGAGGCCTTCCATTGTTTTCTGCTGTAGTGAGTTTTTCTGTACCATAAAATAATGGCAGTGGATGCAGGAACTCTTAAATAAGCAATTGCATAAAGATGTAGAGGTGATCCTTGTGAATTGGGAATTGTGCTTGGATCTACTTAAGATTCTGTTTGTAACCATAAAGGGCTGTAAATCGGGCAATTTGTTCTGTTGGGGGAACTTGATGCGATAAAGAAATGACTGAGACGGAGGAATGTTCCTTAGTTGAACCACGGAATACATGCCAGCATGGCTTTCAACTTTGCAGTTTTTCTTCCTTGAAAACTATTTTGAGGGGAAAAAGAGGGCAAAGTATTTTGCCAGTTGTGCTGCTGGGACAGCTTCGGTTTCTCAGCTGACTAGAAGATTAACAATGACTCTATTTTAAAGGAGGGTGCCTATCTAGTTTGGAAACCCATATGAATGAGAAACAGGAGCTGGAGAAAGTGTAGGACAACTTTTGCTAGAGGTTTTGAACAAAATCAGTCCAAGTATCTGTTGGGGGAGAACTATTTGTAGTCCTTATATGGTTCTTTGAGTCTAAACCTGTTCTGTGTACTGATGTATTTCTCTATAGAAACTATTTCCTTGCTTTGTGCCTGTGCTCCCTGTAGCTCTGTGCTCAGGCTTCCCACAGCAAGGTGAAATTATAAGGGAACTTGTCTGGGCAGATGTGTCTCAGAAGCATTTTGGTTTTGAAGGAGGCCAAGACCACAGGGCCTGGAAGGAAATAGTCCCTGAGCCTGTGTCTGCCTGTGTCACTGTGACCCAGATAGTACAGTTTCACTGTTTGGGCTCCAAGACCTCATCTGTGATAGTGTCTAATCTTTTTATACATATAGTGGCCCACAATGTGGTACACACAAACTATTTCTACCAATGCTCTTTCTGAGCCAGAGCCCTGATAAAGCATTTTATTTTTTTATTATAAGTTTGAATCATTTCTACAGGGAAACCTGAAGAAAAGTTAATTGAATGTGGATCTGTTTGAAAAATGTGAACATTTTTCTTGACATACTATGGATACATAGTCCTGAAAAAGTAATGCTCAGTTGCATCACTTCTACCTGCCTACTGTAGCTTACCAAATACATATATACCTTCTCCACTACTATATTTCATTTTTCTATTTACTATATTACATTAGGATTACTATTAAATTATCAATTAGAGCCATCATGTGTTGCTTAAAACACAGCTGCTGTCCTGGCATTATTTGCATTTAGCTGTTAAAGTGCTGTAAAAATAGCTTTTATGAACACAATTAGAATACCAGCTATGCAACAGAAAGAACAAAGAGCTTTTTAAAAAAAAAAAAAATAAAAAAAAATCCCAGAAACTTTTGGGGCAAAGAGGTACCATATCATCTGTCATCTTTAATCCCAATCATTAAGCTTTCACAGATTATTTCTGTCTTGGCTAAGCTGTTCTTACACTGTTGTTTCCTCCCCCCGCCGGTTGTTAGTATATCCATGAGAACAGTACTAAAACATGCTAATCAAGGTTAAAGCCTCATTCTGCTACACAACAGTCTTTGTAAGTGAGGTGGCCTGTGTTTCGGAAAAGTTAAACAGCGGAAGCAGGCCAGAAAGGAGTGAGGGAACAGAATTATGACAACAGTTTTTAGAATCGAAAGAGCTACAGTTATAGATACCATCTGTCCTCTCCTGCCCAACCCCCATTTTTTCTTACCTTCTGACTTTTGCATTTTTAAAGGTGACTTTAGGAGCTTTAAAAGATTTAAAAGATGACAAGTTGGTTTTGTTGTGTATTTTTTTGGAAGTCAAAACAGGAGCAGAGATAAGGGCTCTGATTACTTTTTACTACCGTTGGTAAAAAGAGGAGAATATCCTGGCCTCCCTTTCAGCATAGATTATGCAAATAGCTTAATTTTGAATGATGAAATCTTAAGAACATCCAGGGACAGCCTATCTGTTCTTAATAAAGTCTGTGGGAGTCTTGCCAGTGAAAAAGCACATAATGTTCTCAGTCACATTTTTGCTTTCACTGTTTAAATGACTTTGGAATCCATTTTATAAAACGTACTACATAATGCAGTATCTTTCTGCATCACTGTAATGGACTCCACTGCCTGCATTAGCTACTGCATACTGGACTTCATCTGCTTTCACCCTAGTGAGTCAACTTAATGTACAGAATTGCTTGGAAAGGGCTTGGAGTGTCAAGAGCAGTACCCCTATGTACTGTTTATTAAAAGAAGAGCTCCTGGAAATAATTTCCAAAGTCTCTCAACTGCTGTGAACTTTCTCAAGTGTAGGAGACAGGGTTCAGGCTAATAAACTGCCTGAGAAATATAGAGCTAAGGAAATAATTTTCAAAAAAATGTTCTAGTACAGAGAACATATTCTGTCCCCAGCGTGGTCTGGTGACTGGCTTGACTTCTGCTGTAAGCTAACCATTAAAACCTTTTTACATTACCCAATTTTTGCAAGCCCCTGTCCATCTTTTTTTATTTAAAGCTATGATATGACTTCTAAAATGATTCCCAGACATGCAAAATTTCATCACTAGTAGGTATGGTCATAGTAGGCACGAAGAGCAGCAGTCAAAAAGTTCTTGCATTCTGCTGTCTAAATTTCTTGTGCTTATTTGCAGTGCTTGCAAGATTAAAGTGGAAGGAAATAAAATCTTCAGCTTGGTTGCAGGTAGACTAATATTTCCCATGCAGGAAGCTGTAGTATTTAATAAGAGCTTGGTTATAAATTAGCGTTTCCTCCCTTGTGATGTAGCGAAGAGTAGGAAACATAAAACTGGGCACAAGCAGTTCTAAATTATGTTCGTGTGGCTCTATTTCCCTTTTCAAACTACTTGCTGTTGAATGCTTTGAAATTTCATGCCTTGTATGGGTTTGAGATGGGAATGGGAAAAAAAAATTCCATTTTGATGAAGTACAGCACTAAGCTTCAGTTTCAATGTAGATATTAAGCAAGCTAATTAGATTTTTTTTCAATTTTCAAGCTGGAATGCTTCATAGCCAATAATGAAAGACATTGCTAAATTAAATAAATTAGAATTTGCTCTGTTTGTAGGAAATGCAGTATGGCTAGAGAAAATAACCTGCTTTGTGTAGAATATTTTGGCTGGTTTATGTTTTTAACAGAGGTATTGAAGCAACCGCAGATGTTTTCTGCTGTCTGTTTAAGTACTGGTTAGATTGTTAAATTCTTGCATAGGCTGAAGGTTTAAGAACTGGTTCAACCATGACATTATTAGCCAGGCCAAAGTTAAGATAGATTAACTAGCAATAATGGTAAATAACGTTCATATTTCTGAATTTTATTGTTGCTGAGTCAGCTTTAATTTTACTACAAACTTTTTAGGCCTTGTTGGCAATAACCCATTTTCACAGAAAATGTATGAAATTAACAGTATCATTTGTATTTAAAGGGTACTGGAAATCATCCTGGTGTTTTACAAACTGCTTGAAAGAATAAGGGGATTACTGTTCTGAGGAGTTTACAGTTTAAAATGCAGTTCACTTCATCAAAAACTGATACAGAAATGTGATGATTGCCTGTTATTTTTTTCTATATTGCACGGGGAACATGAAATATCTTTTCATGATTTAACAGACATTCATAACTTACAGCACTTCAAAAGACAGTGTTTTATAGTTATATGCAATTCCATTCTGCAGTACATATTAAAACTTGCTTAACTTTCTTAGATAAGCATCACCAAGTAACATTTCTTATGCCTCATGAGATGACTCTGTTCTGAAAGTCAAAATAGCTTTCTAGAGAATATTTCGCATGTTAATTTTTCTACCTGAATGTATTTTGCAATATAATTCCGGAAAAGTTTATGAGTTTGCTTATATAACTTATGTGTATAACACTTGAATATAGCAATAATCTTAAAGTAAACCATTTTCCTTCCATTTCCCTGAAGCATTTTATACTGAAACTTTAAAAGTTGGGATGTTCAACTTCTACATTAACATCTCTTGTATTTACAATGTTCCTACAATGTGAAGCTGCAGAAACAAGAACTGTGTAGCAGTACTAAGAGCATGGCTTATGGCACAGCGTGTAGGGAGTCTCGCGTATGCTTAGAAAATCACATTACACAAACTATTTCAAAACAGTGGGGTTTGTTTTTCACTTGCAGGACATTGTCTGCAGGGTGTTTATCATTACTACTTTGTATGGCATCTACATTTAACAAGGCAGCTGAAGAATGATGAGGTTTCTTTCCTGACAATTTTTTAAACAAAGTTGAATGCTTACTGCTCAACAGAAGCTTTTTTTCATTTAGTCAAATATCAGAAAAAGAAATAACTGTAGCGTTTTATTAGTTGCAGATAACTTGCCCAGACAGCTGTACTCACAGCATGTTGTCAAAATAAAACTTGTCTCAGAAGCCAAAGCAGCCTAGGAAGCTAATCCATTTAAAACACATAGCAAAACTTATAGGCCACTCCAAGGTATTAAAAATGTTAAGTAGTCTGCCAAGGCATAGTTAAATCACTGTCAGAGTAATGCAGTATTTTTCCTGCTTGGTGTTAAGACTGTTACTGCTTTCTGCTGAGTATTCTGGAAAGCAAGAAAACTAAAGTGCAATAATGTTTAATAACAGTTCATCTAGTGAAGGAAGATGATTAGGGCCAGATGTCCTGTCCAGGAAAAATCTACTGGGAAGAGGAGGAGCTCCACTGGAAAACCTCTGAAGCCCTAATGGCAAGTCCTTCGCATTCTTCCTCCAAAAGAGGTATTTTAATGATCTTTGAAAAGCCAGAAGAGACGAGCAGATTTGTTGCTCTTCTCTTGGGAGCTCCCAGTTCTATTACCAGCATTGTTGCCCATACTAATTTGATGTGTGACTGTGTCCTGAAAGTCTCTTACTTTCCACAAAGGTTAACAGGCCTTACGTTAACAATGCCTTTTTAAAATGTTTTAAAATTTCTTAAAATGTCTCAGTATGAATGTAAATAAGAAAAGGAAAGGAAATAAGACTTGTGAGGCTAGGCATGAGCTTTGTTTCATGTGAAAATACTTGATTTGTCAAGTTTGAATGACGATATCACAGTAAGATTTTCAGATTATTGGACAACAAGATTTGAGTCAAAATGAGAAGCTGAATATGGATATAGGCACAAACTTAAGAAATCAAATGGAATAAACTGAAACACTTTTAGAAATTTTTCTGAAAGAAATAACAGCAGTATGCATGTTACTGGTAGCATTTTTTTCTGTACAGTGAGGCTAATTTGGACATGAGTGCATTCTCTACTGACAGAGCTTTCATGTTTTCAAGTTTTCTGCAGAATCTTGCCACATACAGTTTTGTAGCTCATATTGCAGAGCATGAGTTGTGTGGTTGGTGCCCACTTCATTCGTGGAATGCTATACATCAGTGACTGCGTCCAGGAATTCAACTGGTGCTTGAAGAAAAGCATGCTGAAAAGTGCTAAATATCCTGATGCATGCTATTGCTATTTCTTCTTAATTAAAAAAGGGAGCATAATGTCTCCTTCTTTGGTGATATCTATTCTATATTTGACTCTTCATTTGGATTCAAATTCTGTTGTCTTATAATGTGAAAAACTCTTTATGCTTTTAAAAGTCACTCATAATTTACAAATCAGTTAAATATTTTTTCATGAATGACAACCAAGGATTTGTGCGTGCAAGTTATTACTGCATAAAATGGGCTATTTAAAGTAAAATCTATTTGCTTCAGAGAGAAGAAAAATGCTCTGAACTTGAATGATGTGTCAAAATGTCAACCAAATTGTCAGCCAAATGTGGAAGCTATTCCATTCTTAGGTTCATGTTATATAAAAGATAACAGGAATGTTGTAGCTGGTTTGATTTGTTTTGTTTAGTGGAAGTATTTTTTTATTAAAAATGACTTTTTCAGTAATCCTTTTTGACAGTAAACAGCCAAACTTTTATCTAGGTTTCTGAATAAACTGCCTGTTTCCAAAATCTTCTATGCAAAGTATTGTGGGTGTTGAACACCATTAGAGATCTAGCCTGGTTTCCTCCCACATTCTTCTGTGCTTTCTTTTCATGTTCTGCAACCACCTTTGCCCCCTTTTGTTCCAGTAATGCTAATCAAGGTGCAATACATTGCAAGGTAAAGCAAATAAACTGTTTTTGTGTAAACATTTGCAATTCCTTCTCCTTTTCCTTTATCTCCTGTTGTAAGAGGCATCAACTGTTTGTTCCTCAAACTTTGCTTCTTGTCCTTAATCTTTTCTTTTCCTTCCCGTTGTAGCTGGCAATGAACAAACGGAGTGGAGAAAAGAGACAAGAAAAAAATGTGGCAGATTGCATAGCAGAGTTGGCCTTTAATGGTAAGTTTTCTCTTTCGGGCACTTGCTGCAGAAATTTCTGGTCTCCAGGACTGATGTATCCAGGCCTCTTCCTTCACCCGACCACCCTTTCCACCCCTATCCTTGCTGCAGTCAAGGGAAGGTTCTCCTGATTTTTTCTTGATTCTCTACTGTTAGGCAGTGCCTTGACCTCTGTTCCTCAGCAGGATTTCTGGCTCCAGCCTTTGTTTTGTTCATCAGTGTTCCTCTTTGGTAGGCAGCCCTCAGCAGGGATGTTGCTAGTACCTTCTAAACACTTTGCATAGATCTCGGGTCAGGAAACTAAAATCATCGATTGCTATTCTTCTGTATGTATGACAGTCAAGAACTAAAAGCTCCCACAAGATTCACACGACACGATTCTTCTATACCAATTCTAACTTTGGAAAATGTGTACATTTCCATCAAATGAAAATGATTTATTTAGTTTGGGTTATTAGAAACGTAGCATCCACTAGGCAAAGCCCTATTAAAATCAGCTTGGGTTCCAGGTTATTTTTTAGAAGATGAGGGGAGTAGGGAAAGGAATGGTAGAGAGAAAGACAGAGTAGGTTTAATTGTTTGGATGCATACAGTATATGTATATGACTGTGAAACTGAGGAACTGTTCCATATTTTTTCATAGGAGAACTAGATTTAAAATGGAAAGATTACATATTGCAAGAGCAGCAATGTATTTATAGATGCTTAAACTTACGTTCGTATGTTTTCAGAGTGTGTGCATATAAAAGCAGTGTAAATGACCTAATAAAGGCAAATGATTTGTAGCAAGATTGTGTAATATATAGAAGCTTTAGTATTATGACTTCGGTCAGATTCCCTTATGATACCTACTTCACTTAACCCACGTGGAAAGACAGCAAACAAGCTATGTCTTGTAGAAAAACAGGTGCCACATCTGAAGTTGAGTTTTTCTAGGTAAATGATATTGCAAAATGTGAGTTTTCTGTAGGGTTTGTTGAACTGAATTGACCTTTGTAACACAGCTTTATTCTCTTTAGCAATCCTCAGGTTTTGAAACAAATCAATAAATTGAGCAGTAACACTGCACAAAGACCAGATGGTCTTCACCCAATACTTCTAAGGGAATTAAAATGTGAAATTACCAGACTGCTGCTGTGGTATACCACTTAAATCTCCCTCAGTGCAGAAGGAATAGCAGGGAGTAACTATTACACCAGCCTTTTTAGTGTTTCAGTGTGTAGCTGAATTCAAAGACAAGGAAATCTGACTTTTTTCTTATGCTCTACTAATAAGGTAGCCAGAGGAATGAATAAACACATGTTGGAGAGTTATCACTGTAACTTTTATGAAGATAAACAGTACCTGGAAGATCACAGTTCCTTGGAGAAGTTAACAAGTATGTTGATGTGGGTGACAATTTACATACTGTGCATAGATTTTTCCAAAAAGCCTCTTAAAAATTATGAAAAGCTTTTAGGAAATTAAACAAGCACTGGATTAAAGAGCAGGCCTTTTATGCATTTGTAACTTATTAAAAAAAAAAAGGAACTGAAGGACAGGATTGTATTTTTCCATGTGGAGGACTATTGCAATGGCTGAACTGTGTAACAAATGTGGTCTGGAAAAGGAGGTAAATGGGTGACAATTTGCTGTTGATACAAAATTACTCAGAATATTCTAATTAAAACTGACTGTGGAAGCTTATAGAAATGATTGGATGACAGAGGAAATTAAATATTGATAAATGAATTAGTCTGTGGTTGGGAAGGAACCTTAGTCAAAGTCATGGATGAGTTTGAAATTTGCTAGTTGGGAAATAATCATTGACTATAGTTCCTTGAAAATGTTAGCTGAATGGCAATCAAGCTGCCACATATGTAATTCTTTATGTAGATGCTAGTTACGCTGCATTGTTTAGTATACAGTGGCACTGTTGATGTAATGTTCAAAGGAGGATTCAAATTCCCTGCCTCCTCTAGGAAAAAAAAATCTCCATTAGAGGCCCTAGAAGAAGCAGTCTTGTATCAGCAAGTCTAATCCTTATTTTGCAGGCAGCATGTAATTTTTTTGTTTGTTTGGTTTGTTTATTTGGTTGGTTTCTTTGGTTGCTTGTTTTTTGCTGCTGTTCCAATGTTTGGGAGGTGCTTCCAGAACCTCACTGCTCTAAGAGTCAAGTTGGAACCTTCATCTTGCTGCCAGATTAACTTTGAATTTATTTATTAATTTATTTGGCCATCAGAAATGTATTTATTTTTAAATAGCATTTTTAGTTTAAATGGATCTTCTCTCTCCATTAGTGTTTTTGTTTCCATTCATTGTATCTAATGAGAAGCAGCAAATAAAACCCAAAAGATGGTACTGTGCTAAACTGATCAAAGATAATGCTCTCTTTCAGGATGTCCCCCTTGGTCCTCATAATAGCATATGACTAATTAATCTTTTTATGAATACAGTTATGTTTGGTAAAAAAAGGTATGATAGTTACATTGTTTAGTCATGTAGTTAAATGGTTTAGAAGAGGTTTAATGCAGCCTTCCATATAAGTAAGTGAATGACTTCTGGGATTCCATGAAGACTGACTGAATAATGCTCATAAAATTGCTTATTTGTTGCATAGATGTGAAATCTGGCATTTGGCAGAGCTAGAAGAAAACATTTGGATGCTTTTGATCAAAGGTGCTTATGGAAAATTATATTGCAAAGCATCAAGTAAGTGATAAGAATATATAATGGCACAGTTTGAGAAAGAATGACACTCTCATCAATAGAAGTTGGTAAATTTGGGGGAAAATTTGCTGTATAGCTTCTTAGTTTCTTATTTCTCTAATAAAGCTTAATGCTTACATATAACATTCAAATAAGATGCTTTAAATAATGGGGTTTTAAGACAGGCACTAAAGCCCAAATTTATCTAAAATTAAGAAAATTAGCTGCAGAAGAATGGTCTTCTGTAGCATGTGACAAAGAACTTTGTAAGTTGCTAAGTGGAAGCTAAATAATTTTCTCACTATCAAGTGTTCAACTTTATGCAAGGATAAATAATTTCTTTTACCACTAGTTCAGTAACTGGAAACACTGTGTCCAAGCAAAAGGGGTGGTTTAGCTTACATTGCTTTTTCGAGGGCTGTATTATGTTGCAAATCTAAGGCTATTCTATAAATAATAAAGAATTTGTGTATTTTTCAGGGATATGTTTTCTGTAATTTCCTAGGCAAACATCACAAAGGAGAGAACCTTCTTCCCCCATTGAATAGAGAACAGTTAATCTTGCATTTGACAATTCTGTAATCTGATTTATATCCAGTTTACTGCTGGCCACCTGTGAACAATTTTTTTTTTTTTTTTTTTTTTAATCTTGAGAGCATTCATTTTTCAGTGAAGGATTATTACCTTGGACTGGCTCAGGATCTTGGGCCTGCCACAACAGCTGGGTGCTTAATTCAGACATTTGGAGTTACTGAATCTTGATTTTTGGTAGGGGTTTCAGTAGGCTTGTAGAATGACTGCTGCACTCTGTTTTAAAAGGAAAATTGCCTTTCATGCTGTCATGTTTGCTACAGTCATCTCCTGTGAAGGTGAAGTTATGTCCCATTGCCTGCAAAATGAAAAGTAAAGTAACCTAACTGGCTGACTAGTCTTCTAGACAATAAAATGAAACAGTCCTTAACTTTTGATAATGGTATTAATATTGGTTTTGTGTTGTAATAATTTAGATAAAATGTTTTTACTTGTTCCAATTTCTTTTTTTTTTTGGGGGGGGGGGGGCGTCAGGAGGGGGAGCAGTTCTCTCCTGTAATGTGGTACAGGTCCCCTGATCTTCAGCACAAATATTTACATTCTTTTTTTTCTTTGTTCAGTGACTGTCTGAGTCCCTGGAGTAATAATGTCATTATTACGCTTGTGATGCACTGTTCTGTCTTGCTTTTTCATCAGATTCAAAGTATTCAACTACTTTTTCTTGCTCAGTTCTTGGCTAAGGTTGGCTGAAACTGTGTAAGGGCAATGGATAGAGGAAGGTTATGTGAGATACTACAGGTATTTCTCCTTCCTCTCTTGGTAGAATGGCATATTATTCATTTGAATATCTTGCTTTATCCAGTCCTTATTTGACTCGGAACTCTTCTGAACTTACCTGTTGCACTGGTGGCCAAAAATATTCATTTGTGTTTACATTTTTGGACTTCTTTCAGGACCAAACACATCTGTCTGTAGATTACTTTTAAGGCTTCTGGTTTGGCCTGTTGAGATGTATGGTGTGCGTGACATTTGCCTTTTGCAAGCTGAGAAGTATTATGCCCAATATATAATATTAAATCCTGTGCAATATGTTCTATGTATCTAACATGATCGCATGTCACAAATTCTCTTTTCACTGTGTGATTATGCATCTGCTTCCATGTATAGTATAAATGGTGGATTTCAGGGGGCATTTAGGGTGAGATATTCAGAAGTGTTTGAAACAGGCGTCACTCAGCAGTTGTCTTGGTCTAACACTTCTTGAGAGTGCCTCAATCCACATACTCAGATACAATAGCTGAAGTGATAGTAAGTTGTCTGAGCAAACAGAACTGTTGATAAAATTAAACTTTGAAGGTGGTATTATAGCAGAAATCTAAATTCTACACTATTACCCCATGCACTGTTGTCCTGTCTGTGATGTGGTTGATGTCGGGTTTATGTACGGGCAGCACATAAAGTAGAGGTTAAAAGCTATGCTTGGACTTTGCTGTAATGAAATTACTGTTTAGGAGTGCTTAGTTAAATATAGAGGGGGGATTTGAATGTGCATTTTCTTTAGATCAGTGCTGCGTATTTTTATAGTGTTTTTTGACTATTGAGATGGGACTTGAGACTCCGATTTGTGAAAAGAAAAAGGAAAGAACGTGAGCTAAATTAAATAAGCCTATTCCTACCTCAAATGATAAAAAGAACAGGGACTGGCTGAAATACTGCTCTGACACAAAAATTCACGACAACCAGAAAGTGAAAACTGTAAGCCCTGCTACAGAACAAATCCACCAAGATGATTTGCTTTGAGGGAAGGTGAAATGATGCCCATGTCCAGAGGTGCTAATATTTTGGTTGCCACAAGTGTGATCCGCCCTTTCCAGGCATCCCCAGTCCAAAGCCTCAAATGAAAAGCAAAAGGAAGCAAATCAAATTAAGCATAAAGCTCTTTTTACAGCAAAGACAGAGGCCTGAGAACGATGCTATTTAAGTTCTCATTTCCTGTTGCACAACATGCTAAACTGCCATAAACAGACCCAGATGTGATCAATTTAAAAGGTGCTACAAAAAAGCTACGGAAACATCTGGGAACAGATTTTCCCCTTTTTATTTTACCATTGCTGCAGGACACTGCTTGAAAATACTACACCATCTCTTTCGGCTGTCTACAGAGAAGGATTAGGAGAGGAGGAAACCTAATAACTGACTTTTCACCAGCACGAGATGCATGGAACAAAATTAAAGCAGTCAGAAAAGATAATGGAAGCTAAAGCAGCAATACTTTTGTGGCAGTTGAGCCACAAAGTAGAGGCCTCAAGGCAGCCCTGCTATTTGATCCAAAATCAGTTGCAGCTCTTCAGATACTGAAGTAAATGAAAAATCCACTGACAGAGACAATACTGTCTGATGTGTGATGGACACCTAGTGCCATCAGTGCTTTAAAATCTCGAACACATCCACACCCATGCCTTTATACAAGCATCCACTTGGACACTTCACTGCATTAACTACAGCAATACAGTTGTTTGTGAATACCGTGATACAGCTGCACTGAGACGTGTGGCCAGACGGATGACATAGGGCTTTCAAATATGGGGGAAATAATGGGCAGCACTGGCAGAGAGCTGTAAAAGGAGGAGCCATTTCATTCCCTGTGCTAGGGCAAATGCCTGCCAGGTCACATCACCGACTCCAAAAGCTGCCTTTGCTGCCATAGGAAAAGCAGAGATAATCAGTACAGGGGTCTAGATCAGAGCTATCAGTTTGGGTGAACTGTGGATTTGGATTCCACAAAACCACAAGTTTGCCTGACTTGATATTTTTTGTTTATTTTATTTTTGCTTTCCGTGTCTGAGAGAATTGTTAAAATGAATTATGTCGTACAACAAACTTTGGGATGCCTAGGGCAACACTCAGGTTTTTAATATTTTAGCTGCAGTGTGTCTGTAATATGGAAAAGGACTCCTTCCTTTCTAAACTGCAAATGTTTTATACACTTGCTGATATCAGAAATACGTCTGCTTCTGCTGTGCTACCTCCACTGATACTGATGTTATTTGGTTTTCACTCACCCTAGCTCCAGTCAGTTATTATTGCTTAAGGGCTTGAAAGAGATGATTACTTAAGTCAGGGAGCAATTTAACATAGGTGGAATGTGAGGAGCTTTCTAAGGAAGGAGATAATGGAGTTGGTTTTAACTCTTGCTGTACACAGCAGAAAAATCCTTTCCTGTCCTTCACAGGCGGTGTTTGTCTTTTTGTCGAAAAAGTCCGTGCATCTTGCTTATTTATTCCAACTTCTCCATTTCAGTTTGGGTAGGGACTGAGCTAGGAAGTAATCCTTATCTCTTACAGGGATCCTTATCTCTTATAGGGGTGGCCACATCATTTCTTCCTTATTATTTCTTTTCATTTATCATTTGATTTAGAAAGGACCATCTGTGAGTTTGAATAAACATTTAAGTGCAGGGAGGAATAAAACAATGTTTTATGGATGGTAACTTTTTTGGTGACTATTTCTATTTATTCAGAGACTCACAGGGAACTCTACAGAGGCCTTTTACGGTGAGCCTGGAATGATCGTAGTCCTAAGACTGGTATCAAGCACTGCTTAGAGTCCTCATGGTCTGCTCAGATTAATGAAAGTGGCTGCTCTGTGCAAATAAATGTCATCGGTACAATTTAGCGAATAAATATGTCTAGGACAGGCACAACTTGAGGTCAAGTTAATTGAGAAAACTCAAAAAACCCCATTTTATCCTAAAGGAATAGGTTAAATAAAAAGTAAAGTATCCTTCTTACACCCAGGATGCCTCTGTTAAGCGAGGATGCTGGAAAAAGCAATGAAACAGTAGATTCCTTGTTCTGTCCTACCTCCAGAGTGTGGTCATTCACTGTAATCCCTTGTCATGAGAATCTCTGAGCCCATGCAAGGCTTCTGTCATGCTGAGGTTGCATATCACTAACATCTTTTTATTTCTGAATGGCAGAATCTGTTTGTCTGATGGATATGCCAAAATGGTTTTAACACATTGTATCTCTTTCTTACAATCTCACCCACTTAGGGAAGTGTGTATTGTAGTTCTTAAAAAGCAGGATTATTCTGGATGTTGCATTTTTATCACAGAAAGCTTAGTGCTACTCTCAGTACTGAATTTCCTCTCCCGGAAAATGATGCTAGTTTTAAGATTTACTAATTATAATTTTATATTGGGAAATGTAATGAAGGCTTTTTTTAATTCATTCAAGATTTTCTATCAAATCCTTCAAAGAAAGAGGCCTCTTCATAGAAGTCTTTGATGCTATGCTGCTATTTAACTCTTCATTAACTGTAATACCTAAAAGTGGTAAGGCCCACTGGGAAGAGAACAGAAAGAACAGGAGGTTGTACTGCCAGATTTTTGTTGAAAAGGAAAATGAAAATAGCATTTGAAGTGTCAGGCTTTGAGTATTCAGGAATATGATAGTAAATGAATTAGAGTACTGAAAATGGCTTCTGATATTGAAGACATCATTAGCCTCAAAAGATGTAGCATAACTTCCTAGAGCATTTCATTTTGAGTTAAGGAAAGAAGACCTAGAAAAAAAGGAATATTCCTTCCTTCTGCAAAAGCAGAAGCAAAGTCTTGAGTTAATTTTCAAGAGAAAACACATTGTACAACATCAATGCAACAACACAAAATCAATAGGAGATTCTGAAGATGCTCCTTTTTGTAAATTCAGCAGCGCTACAGGGGAAAAAAGTGCTGGTCCTTTGAAAACTGTAAAAATTACTGCCTCTGAAGAAAAGTTAGCAACATGTATTCAGCAATTATAATAACCAGCTTTGCTTGGAAACTTGCTATTAGCATGATTTTCTGACATGACTACCATGAAAACGTTTATAAATTGGGTCCTGAGAGATTTCACATGGTATTCTAAAGCTTCCTTGTTGGATTTTGAGCAATACATATTGCATACCTACACAAGTGTGGTTATGCAGCACTTAAAAATTATTTCTAATCCAGTTCCTTCCCAGGTGCCCCATTTTAAATATTTTTTTTTTTCTGTAGGTGTCACTATAGCATAGCAGATAGAAAACACTTCCCTTAATGAAAATATAGAATACACACAGATCAGAAGCAAGCGGTAATCTGGTTTACTGTGCCATGGTTGTCATATCAACGAGGTTTCCCAGCAACTAACAGAATAAATTATTTCATAGATTTATTTACTTATCCTTTCTAATAATGAACCTGATGCAAGAGAATTTTTTTCCCCTTTGTAATTATGTGGCAATTAAGGAAGGCTTCCCAAATCATTTACATTTTGTCATCATGCTAATACAGACAGTTAAAATGAATCTTGTTAATAAAATTGAAGCTGATAGAATTCATGAAGATTTTCCACTTGCGCCAAAATGTAGCCATTTTACGTTGCAAAACTTTTTGTATTTCTACTTAACTAATTGCTGAGAGAAGAATTTCATATATATGGATTTGATGGTGTTGATTTTCATAGCTATTCAAGATGTAAAGTTTGCTTGACTCCCTTTTGTGTGTATTACTTGCTCTCTCTGCTTAGATTGTGTGCTTACATAATTTCTTTAAGAAGTGTTGAACAGGGCTTACTATTGTAAAGTATGGTTGAAGGAGATGCCTTGAACCTGCCTCTTACAGCCAGTATTAATACGTACTTCAGCCTAAGTATAAATTCACATCTCCAAAGGAAGGATTGCTGGTAGTCTGCTGGTAAAGGAGAATGTGTTAGAAGCTGTAGTTTTAGTCCTAGCTTTCAAAAATAATTCTGTGTGTGAGTTATTTCCTCCTTAACCCGATGCTTGTGCAGCATAAAAATGTGTAAAACAGTAATGAGAGCAGACCTAGGGTCACCGTTCCACCTTCCAGCAGGGTGTCATAATCACAAGACTTGCAGCAACATTGTGAATTTTACATTCTTTCTTTGTGGCACATTAATTTGGCATGATTTTGCACAAAGATTTGCCTTCCTCTTCATTCTTCTACATAGCCCACTCCACAGGATGCTCACCTGGGTATCGTCATCAGCAGTGAGCGACGGGGTCTTGAATCCTCTCTGGAGGAAGATTGTATTGGCCTGTTTTTCACTTCCCTGGAGGGCTGTTCTAATTATTAAGCTATTATCTAATAATGTAGAAGTGATACTCTGGCAATCATTTAAAGCCAATACAGTTGCTCTTGTCTATTAGCTGTGCTTGGAACATGCTTAATAGATTGGGGTTTCAAGGGTGTTAAGAGGCCCTCTGCTTAATTAGAGACTTGGGATTTATGTATCTGGCTCCTAAGCATTGGATCCTTTGGATCCTTTTAAAGCAACTTTAAAAGCTTACAGGCAAAAGGGGAGATTTTGTGAGTTTCTCACCTAGGCAACGAGTAAGAATGTGGTTTTTTGGGTGGTAGTTTTGATTTAAGCTCTAAAAATCTGTACGAAGCATTTGGGAGCTTGCCTTTGTGTGCATACCTAATGGATCAAATTGCTAGAGATGCTGAGGTATCACACTGCCATGTGGTCTTAAATAAGAGCTGGAAACCAAGTTCTGGCCTTTAGCCTCTCAAGTAGTAGGTGTGTTAAAGAAAGATTTCTTGCACGCAAGCTGTCTTGGATTTCCACTCTGTTCAAATTACTATGTAATTTATATCACACCTCCTAATAAACTCTCCTTCTGCTTCCTTGGAGAATACAGCACTTGAAGTTAATTAAATAGAGAAGCTATGTGAAGCTCAGAAGAAACTAGAACAGCTCTGATTGTCTGACTGTAGGAGATCATCTCAAGTAGGCATTTGGGCACTTATTAGCAAACTGGGAAATTACATGTTAAGAACCAGGGATTGTATATGCTGTGCAAAATCTAAGGAAAGATCTTTGTCCACGTCTGGGGAGAAAAAAAATAAGTGTTTAGCAAATGAAGAGGGGGAACACCCCCCCCCCCCCCAAACCTGTTTGGTGAACCATCAAAAGAAATTTAATCTGTTTAATAGAAATAGATTTTACTAGCTCAGTTTGGGCATAAAAGTGGAGCTTTTATTTGCATAGGACAGAGTCTAAATGCACTGGCATAGGGTCTACTCGTTTATATTATTTTGAAATGGAATATTTTCAGAAGATATGACATAGTCACTCTTGGGAACAGAATTCTCTGTCCTTTCAGAAGAGCTGTCTTCCAGCCTTTCTGTAGCTTTAATGATCTATGTTACTGAAGGAAATGGAATTAGAATAATACTGTACTCATCTGGCAAAGATGCACAGATACCCTGATAAAGGCAGGCTCGTAAAACTATGGACAATGTTTCTGCAGTTTTGTGTGTTCCTGTGTGGTGAGGTGAGAGCATGACATGAGTTTTAACTACTTCAGGCTGCTCCAGGTAGTAATGCTGTGATAAATCTGAACTTTTTATTTTAAGAGAACTTACACGGTGACTTGCTCCAGATACTCGTACTCTGTGGGTGCTGTATCTATGGTAGCCTAACACTAAATGAAACTAGTCCTCATAGGATGTTGGTTTAATGTGCAGTTTGCTATCACTATGTTCTGGTGGGTTTTTCTGTTTGTCTTTTTTACTCTTTGTACAGGTTTTATCACTCCATTGCCCTGTATGTGTCTAATATATAGTGTGTACACTCTTTGGAGCTTCAGCTGCTTGTTTCCTTCCTGTGCCCCATCCTTGAGCCTCAAGCACTATCATAATAAATTGATTTACAAGATTTGACACTTTGATTATCTCTTTTCCTCAATTCTGGAACCTGTCCAAGATTTATTCCCTGTTTTTTTTTTCTATCTGACCTTTTGGCATTTGTGGCTCTTGGTTGCTATGTAGTTTACTAGTGAAATTCTAAGACGCTTCTCAGTGTGTAGCCTCTACTCATTGTTCCTTCATGCTGGGGTTGTTTCTCTTAAGAGACAAGTCCTAGAATACAAATGAGTATAAATCCCCAGAAAGAACAGGACACAATAATCTTCATAGTGGGAGAAAAGAGAAGATGTTGAAGTCTAAGTAGTAATTATTAGCTTTAGGCACCTTCTGATAATTTCAAGGAACCAAGATAAGTTTCTGAGTAATTCAGCTCAACATCTCCTTCTGGGAGTTGTGTGATCACTTTCTTGTAAAATACAACCTTTACAATATATATTTGATAGGTGTGATTGTTTTTGAAGGACTAATAAGTAGCATTAATATTTTCTGAAATTGTTCAGCTGCTTATTTCATGTTAAAGCTTCACTATCTGTGATTGTCTTTATAATAACCAGTATATGAAGGAAACGTGGTTTTGAGAGTCTGTTCTTCTTAGCCAAAAGCAATGGAGTCATTTATTGTTGGCTAAGACTACTTCATCTCTGTTTGTCCCAATAAGACTCTAAATCACTGGTGGGGTAAATTCATTTATCATGAATGTAAGAATAGAGTGTGCTGTTTCACTAGCTGGGATAAAATTACCAGACTATTAGTTCTCGTGCTTCAGGATATAAATAGATCATTAGATAGGTTCAGTGATTTTTCTTCCTATACTAGCCAGATCCTTTATGTTTTTTGACAATATTAGATATTTTACTTGAAGCATGTGGTATAAGCCAGTGCTGCAGACAAGTTAAAGCTACTAGGCGTTTCTTGAACCTTCACACTCCCAGGGCTACTTCATCAATCTCAGATTCCTCCCTCCCTCATTCTTTGTACTTTATCCTCCCACCAGATAAAAAGAAAGAAATTAAAAGGAGGACAGATGAAAAAGGGTGAAATTGTATACAATGCATTGAAATTGCAGGCAGGATTCTGTACAGCACTTAATTTCTTATACTTTTTTTGGTGGAAAATTAAACCGTGGTAATTTTGAAGTAAGGATTTTGTTGTAGAGGGTATGGAATATTAATATAATACAGCAAGAAGAGAAGAAACTAAAAAATAGGAGAGGAAAAAGATGAATAATTTATAAGAAAACACTTTCTTCAACTCATTAAAATGGCCTGACAGTCATGGAAACTTAAGATTTTTCTTGTTCAAGAAGAAAGTAGAACACATGCAAATGAACTTTTAAAACTAATCAAATGAATTTTTTTCCCCTCTTTAAATCTTTAGGAAGAGAAAAAAACTTAGTAAGATAGTTCGGATTAAAGTTTTTACTACAATGATATTCACGATGATATTTAAATTTCCATGAACAGATCACTGTGAGTAACTAAAACTGACATTTAAAAAAGTGACTTCACTCCTTCAGTTTCCAGTGACAGGTAAGTGAGTGATTGCAATGTAATGACAGATATTTTTTCTTCTACTTCAAACAGATTTGAATATATGATCTAGGAAGGGTAGGGTAAGAAACAGGGTTTAGCTATATGCTGCTCCTTTTTAGATCTCTCCTAAGAAGACCTAAGAGGGGATACTGGGGTAGTTGTTCTCTATAGCAGTTTCTTCCAAGGCCAGGAGCTTGGCCTTTCATTGCTGTGGTGCTCTGTGCCTTTGCACTCTTTTGTTTCTCCCCTAGAGTATAGTTCTGATGGCAGCAGTAAGTTTCTCCAGGTGTATCTTTTGCAAAAGCTGTGTTGCCGTAGAGCTGGAAGAAATGGTGGGGACATGTGGCAGTTTTGCATAGATGGGTCCTACCTCAGAAAGCCCCAGGATTCAGAGTACTGCAAATCTTGGAAGTTAATGCTTATCCTCAGAGTTTTCTAACCAAATTTACAAAAATTGGGGATTTTTACGAGGCATTCTTTATTTATAGAAAGGATTTATTTTTCAGAATAATTTTCAGGCCTTCATCGTAAAAATAAAAACTTGAAACAAAACTTTTTTAACCATACATTTTATTTTCTTCAAATTTTGGAAAATGTCGGTGGTGATTCTTTTGGTATGGAAAACTTTTAAAGGATGGGGAGATCTAAGAGAAAGAGTGTGTAATTTCCTATCTTGCAGTTCTAAGTCAATTGCCTAAAGTTACCATCCCCAAATTAGGACAGAGTGAATATAATCAAATTAATGTTTAAAGAAATTGGGGAATGCAGAGTTATGGCTGGGGTTTTTTTGTTTGTTTGTTTGTTTTCTGAAATAAGCCATCCCAACTATTTCAACAGCAGTCCATTGGAATAAAAGCTTATTATGACTTTCCTTTCCCCAAAAGAATGAATCAGACTGCAATCAAAAAATGCTGTGCATCACACCACCATCTAGTGTTAGCTGGGCGAACTTCTGGATAGTCTGTAGACAAGTTATCATGTACAGATAATGAAATGTTCTAGAAAAAGAACAAAGAATGATGTAGTGAGGAACAGTGATAACCTCATCATCTGATCTACTGTCTTAGGTTTTGCAAGCACAGAAAGCAAGGTAATGTGTTCTATGAAGGACCAAGGCCTGGAGACCTTGAAGGAGGACAGTTAAGGCAGGTAAAAGCAGTGTTTCATTCTGCATCTCACAGTTTTCTGATGGGTGAGATGTTCATGGTTTTGTTTTTGTTTTTTTGTTTTTCTTTTTTCGATTCTTGAAATATTCCACGAATGCATTTTTACTGATATGACCTATCAGTTTTAACTTCCCCTTAGTACATTTTTTTCCACTTGCAATATAAAATGCTGTAATGAAACAGATTAATAAGGGCTGCCATACTTCACCAATGCCAAATTATTAATCCTTTTGCCTTTTTGGACTGTTATTTCTTATTTTAAAAATAGTGTGGGTATCTTTTCCTGTTTCTGCTGCCATCCGAGTAAATGCAGGGGGAAATAAACTAAATGAAGACCCTTCCTGTTTTGAAAAAAAAAATCTTCCAGCTCTTATTTGATCCATCTTTGCTAATGTAGCTTATGTTTGCATTCAGCTTCTATCCATCACTTGAATGGGATTATTTGTGTGACTGCTGTTCCTGGTTTTGCTCTACCCTTAGAAGGCTTTTTTTTTATTCTTTTCTTCTGAATGTTGTTCAAAAATGCCCCGAGGAATCATTCTTGTTGTTCAGGAGGATACTCTGTTTTTGTCTGGGTGTTGGACGTAAAGCAATGTGATCCCTCATAGCTGCTTTGCAGTAGCTTTAAGTGACCTGTTCAGTTCTAGAAGTCTTGGATGTGTCTGCCATACTTACGCAGACTGTCTGTCAGAGCCACAGCAGTTCTGTCTGTTCAAGAAAGTGTGAGACCTACAGTTAATTTGTGCATATATAGCAAATCCAATGCATCTCTGTAGTGCTGGATTTACTGCATGGTACAGAGCAGCTGTGCTCTCTTCTGCATATATTTGTGCCCAGGAAATCTCACACCAGAAATACAACAACCAGCCTTAGAGCCAAAGCTGTTTCATTTCCACAATGTCTCTTAGCAAAAGAAAATACTTTAAAACATAAAATGGTTTATAAGTGATTGCCTGAACTAAATATACTCCTTTGACATAACATTTTTCTAGCTTTGCAGCTTTGTTTTTCACTGAAGTATAACTGCTCAGAGAGCTAATCTCTTAACCCTACACAGTCATTTGTTCTACTAGTTTAGAGAAAAAAACATCCAAGGAAGGCATGATAATCTGGAGACAGGTTTTTGCCTTGTGAATTTTTGACCAGAAAGCTGATGAATACTGATGATTAAAAGAACAATTGCAACTATGTTGGTCTAGATTATGTGAAAATCCTGTTTAAGAGTGGAGCAGGTCATACACAATTGACCTGGAACTATTCTTTGTACATTCAGCTGTGCTCGGCCAGTTTGATCCTATTAGTCTCAAAGATAAAGGAATGTACATTAACACTTGCTGTTTGGATGGTACCTTCAAAACAAGTAAAACAACAGGAGTTTAATGTATGGCAATGCATAATGCATTACCAGGCCCCTAAATTCCAGCCTGGAGACTGGCAGTCAGCTCAGCTTTGCATGAGATGGGGAGATTAAAACTGTTGTCCAAAAACTGGACTATGGCTGTCTCTGGTGAATATTGTGACTGTGATTCATTTTAGCCACATGCTAAGGCAAACCAGCTGTCTAATCTTGGCTCTGTTTTGTGGCATACAATGAAAGCATGGCTTGTTGATTTCACACCTTTCATGTGTTACTAACAAGATACAACATGATTTTATGTACTTTGTTTTCTTATCGTGCACGTCTTTAATTTGGAATAGAAAGACTCCTTTAAGATCAAAGATTTCTTTGGCTACTTTACGAGCAGATGATAATTAATTGAAACCTAAATCCAACTCTACAGTTATTCCAAATAAGCTAAAAACAAAGAAACAACAAAAAACCCCAAGGTACTCTATTTGTTTATCCATTAACATGGTCTATTTTTATCTTTAACATTGTTGCTGATGTTCATCTTTTCCCCATTGAAAGTCTTTTGGATAATGCCTTACATCCAAACACTGATCTGAGGTTTTTTTTCAATCAAGACAGTGGGCTATATTTTTAAATGTGCCATGCACCGTAATCTCTTGCAGTTGCATGAAGAACTTATTTTCAAAATATGTGTCTGTAAAATATTTTTAAGGCTTACTCTAAACTTTTTTTGATACATGAAAGGCCCTAGACATCAGATTGATCAATGTGCATATATATATATATGTAAAAAAAATAATCACACTTACACATTTTTGAATACGGAATTTTAAGTTTTCTGTGCTGCTCTTTAAAGTCTTTCATAGATCTTTTATATAAGAACAGTCAGCCAGATTTTCTTTTGGTTGTTCTTCTAAGCCTCATTCTATTTTTTTTATTCCTGCCAAAGGAAGTATCTATCGTTGTTACCAAGTATACAGCAGTTCCTGAGAATGCACTCTTCTAATCAAATCCAGAGTTCCTACTCCAGAACCTTACTCGATTCAGTAGGACTCTATGATGCTGCAACAATTTTCTTGAACAAAATAGAGACAGGAGAGGAGTCACCTCATTGGAAAAATTGAGAGTTTGGTTAACATTGGTATTTTACAAGAATGATGATAGCAGCCTTCACTATTTAGCTGCTGGAGGGCACAGAAGAAATCCTGGGTTGCAAATAGTGCAGAACTGAAAATTTTAGAGATTTTGTGTTCTGTTGACAGAAGTGGAACAACTTGTCAAGGAAAGTGAAGAAGCCAGTTTAGAGAGGCACTGGTTGTGGTAATTCACATCCTTCCGAGGATCTTCTGAGGGCACGTACTTAGGTGATTTGGTAGAGTGGTCTCATACTGCTACAGTCTATGACTTAAACCACACTTTGGCCCCAAAGTGATACCGCTTGCAACTTTCTCATTATTTCATTACTAATATGGTCTTACAGCTCTAGAACAAAACTTGTAATTTCCAGCATTACATGGCTTTCCTTCATCTTCTGTTGCTAGCAATAGCAACAAGAGAGAGGTTAATCTCTCTGGCTGTCTGCAGCTGTGAACTGACTCAGCTTTTGCAATTCCTGATGAAATTCTGATAAAAGTGGCATAAATCATCCTGTTGAGAGCTGTGTATAAATACATCTTGACAGATGCTGGAGTTTTGGGAAGACTCAGAACTAGTTATCCCAGAACTCCCTGGGGGTCCTACACTGACTCCAGTGCAAACAATTTCTCTAAACTGTGGCTGGTTTTACCACTTAGCTATTCTAGCTTCTGCTTTGTTTTGGGGTTTTTTTTGTTTGTTTGTTTTTGGTGTCTTGAGCATTGGATAATGTTGTATGCATGTAAAATACTCAAATATCTCAAGTCAGACCTCTTCAGGAAGGAAGAAATTTATTACTTTTTTCACATGGTGTTTTAAGCTCTGCTATGCCTAGGGAGATTCATATAGCTAGTGGGATTTTTTTCTGCTTCTCCTCACCTCCTCTCAGATGAAAGGACAGATACTGCTTTTATTTACAGAATGTGTATGTACTTGTATAGCACCTTGGCTAACTTTCCTTTTCTTGGCTACGGCTCAAGCCCTTGAACTTCTGACACTGTTTTACCTTGCTGGATCTGTTTCAAGATTAAACTGCAGAGTATGTCAGCTTTTCAACAGGAATAGGCTTTAACAGAGAACATACTAGGAAGATGATTTACCTTCTGCCCTAATTAATTTCCTCCTCAAAATGTTTGTCATCTCGGCAATGGCAGAAATAACAAATGAGCAGCCACCAAATATAAATAGCTGAAGCTGAACAGTCAAAACAAATAGTTTCAGACTGAACTTTATTGGCCTCAACAATTTAGCAAATACAAATAATGGTTTAAATGTGAAGATAGTAAATGTGGAACTGTGCCCAGTTTGCAAACAAACAGGTAGGCTTCTGTCCACTGCTCTGTTGTCAGACAGCATTTTCAGGGTGAAATTCTCTGCTTTTATCTCATTAGAGATACAGCCTGTGAAAGGATGTAAAGCTGAGACAGGAGGTCTGAGGTTAACTCAGTTTTTGTCCTCTGCCCGGTGAGTGACCTAGGACTGCTGTGCCCTTCTCTCACCTCCCATGGGTGCTGGCTGGGCACTTCTCAGGAGGAGGCTGGTTTCTACAGTAGATTTTTGAAAGGGCTGTAAAGGCTCCCCAGACAGCTTAGCCTTGAGGGCCTGCCTTCATTAATGAGTGTCTTTGTTAATATGGCTGCCTTACTGGCCACACACAGAGGTCTCCTAGTTTTTACTTTAACTACAGTTTGCGAAAGGCTCTTTGGAAGCCTATCTGCAGGTCTTGTGCCTTTCTCCTTGGTCAAAGAGAGGCTTGGACTACATTTGTATAACAACAGCCCTTTATATGGCATAATAAGTTTGGAGTGAGGTGAAAATATGTTTTTTCCAGAAGCGATTTGCTGTACTAACTACATTTCCAAGTTGTTATGGGTTTTGCAGGTCAGACTTCCTAAGGGCCCAGCTTAGACGAAGCAATGGTTTAGAAGTAGGTATCTGAAAGGACACTCAGAGCACTTTGGAGTTCCATTTCTCACATGTTCTTTTAAAAGTAAGTGGCTCATTCTGCTTTACTCTGTGTGTGTCTCGGTGCTGTTCATATGAGTTGAATGTGGGTGTGACTGTGGGCATAATACACACCTGTGTCTTAAGTGTTCTTTGAACTCGGCCTTTAAACTTCCTCCAGGGACTTCTCCAAGAGAGTCAGAGCTTCATTTCTTTCTGAACTGGGACAATGTTTATGTGGGAACTACGTGCTTAGGTGTTCGGCTTCTGAACGTGTAGAAGAACCTATACGTAGGTGCTAATGAAGAACTGTATTGCAAAAGAACCTGTTGGTTTTTTATTGCTTCAAGACCAACCTTCCTTTGCAGAAAAGACGGTCTTGTTTATTTTTGGTGTCTGAGGTATTGGATGTTGGACATTATGTGGAATATAGGTGGTCTGGATTTCAGTGTGTCCTACAATGCAAGATGTTGGCAATGATTGTTTGTAATCATGTGCCAAGTTAGAACTAGAGAGTTAGAAAAAAACCTGATAAAAAATGAACAAACTTGTCTGTGATAACACCTGGGTTGATAGTGCTAAAGAATTTAGGTTAATAAGCTTTGCCTGCTGTGTTACCTAGTTTTAATCCAAATTCTCGTGTGTTCAGTGAATACACCGCTGAGTTTCAGAGTCCCTTCTTCAGGCACCAAAACAGGTTAAGAAACCCCAAGAACATTCTGCTAAATGTATTAGGCCATATTCATTGATATGCTCTGGCTACTTTGTGCTGCTCCGGTGATGCAAAGCAGCCATAAACCTGGATTAGTGCAGTGGAGCAGTGGAAGACTTCAGTAAAGAAACAGGATGATGTACCTGTAGTTTGATGTGATATTTGTTCTTCTCTGAGACTTGTATCTAACATATATTAATTGACCAACTTAATAAAATTATAATGTAATGCAGTTCAATTCTCCCACGAGTCATGAATATAATAAAATTATGATTTTTTTTTTTTTTTAAGAGGCATGGACTGTATCTAGAGGTAAGTTTTATTCTGTTTTAATTAGTTATTGCTCATAGTCTTAAAGGACCTGCCATTAGCCATGAAAAATGAAAATGTCATAATTGGTATCTGCATATTTTTGCCCAGACAGGCAGGAGATGAGAGAACAAAACCAAGCATTTGCTATGTATCCATGGAAAGGAGGAATAAGGTTTATTTTGACTGTTGGTTAAAAAGTTGTATTCATTTAGACTCAAAAGGGTATAAAGCAAGAAAAGAGTTAGCTCTCAAAGTTTGAGGTCAACCTTAAGGTCTGTGATCACCACCTTTGACTAAATTAGGAAGGTAGTAGGACTATCTTGTCTTGCAGTATTAGACTGTCACAATGCTTACCCTGAAATAGTGAGCAGCTGACATTAAACAGATAGTAAAATGGAAAGCTTTATTTCTAAACTCTTAAAATTATATATGAACCCATTCTAAGAAGAAAATGGAGTATGCATTGCAGAAGAAAGATAAGGCTAGTCTTACTTCTCCCCAGTACAATGCAATGTTTTATACCATCATTTTCTCCTTATTATATTTTATTTGCACTCTATTTCAGCATAATGAACTAAATCTTGGGGGACATAAACATTTCAGAAGTGGCTAATAACCAAATTCTCTTGTTTGAAACACAGCATAAGTTAAGTAAACTGAGCCAAAGTAGTTATTCTTTTGTTTTATTTATATGTGTAACTATCAACCCTACTTTCACAGTTATGCACTTTCTTTTTGTCCAAAGAACAAACCATTAATAGAAGACAGAATTTCATAACTTCAACTACAGAGTAAATGCATGACCCCAGTCTCTCTTGCTTCTATTCTTTGATTGCTTTCCAGTGCAAAATTGATGGTATCTCAGATTAAACTTCCTGAGCATTAGAATCAAGCCCACAGTGAAGAATTTAACAACTTCCCTCATATCACACTGAAGCAAGTATATGTAGTCTCACGTATGCACCCTTCCCCTTTTTTTATTGAGTTTTGGAGAAATACTGAGTCTTTGAATTTGCATAATTTAAAGGCAATCCACATAGAAATTAAGATTAATTACTCTGTTTCTTATGCTACGTTTATTCTTCCTGACTAACTACCAGGTCAGATTCGATGTTGAGCTCTTCAGAGCTGGGTTTTGAGAAGCTGACATGTACGATCTAGCACTGTCTGTAACTTTTTATATTCATTCTTTTTCTCTTTGTATTCAAAGCATCACTTAGGGCTTGTTTATATGCATTACTGTACCTCTTTAAATTAAGGTGTAATTTAAAATCAGTTTCATTAAACTAGTCCAATAGGCTGTGCAGCCACTCTTATTTCAGCATAAACTAAGTTTATTTCAGGTTAGTGTAAATCAGCTAGGAACACTGTTAGTTTAAAATGTAATAATCCATTAAATTAGAGTACAATTGAAGATGTCCTCACAGGATTTTGTGCTGGTATATGCTCACTTAAATTAGCTAGATCAAGTTTATGTGTACACAAGGAATTAGGAATGAAATCAAGCACCTACTATCATAAATTCCATCACCTGGGACCAGTCAATAGCTCAGAGGAATCAGTATTCAGGGAAAGGAGAGTGAGGAAAACAGAGCCTTTTGCTTTGCCCGACCAGTGCAAGTGGTCATGGTGTATAGGAGGACTAAATCTTCGTAGGCTGTTTTTCTCCTCATTGCTTTAGGCTTGGTGTAGTCAGTAAAAGTGCCTGAGTAGGTTTAACAGCAATGACTTGTAATGCTGGTTAGGATTGCACCAGTCCTGCAAAAAGCAGGGTAGTGTTATTACCTGTAGCAGAGTGCTTCTCTCCCCTGGGTAGACCGCCGCCTGCACCTGAATTTGTTCTTTCAACTCTAACTGGTGTTATCATTGCATGGCATTGCATTGGCTGGTGTCAAGATACCCAGAGATGCTCTAGAAGTTTCCATCTTCCCAGAAGTTTCCTCCGGATTTTTCGCGCTGGCTCTTAGCCAGACTGCTGTCCTGCCTACCCCATCCTGAGCTGTCTGCCAGGCAAGGGCAGCCGTGTGTCTGCTGGGTTCCCATGCTGTTAGCTTGAGACCTAGGGCCAGGAGGAAAGAATAGTATGCTTTTTGTGGTTCAGCTAGTAAATTTTATGTGCTTGATTTTTTCATAGCTCAGTCCATCTCTCTCTATTTGCAGATACAATGGGGAGAGTGGATGGAGAGGGGGAGTAATACTAGGAGTGGAGTTTTTGCATGAGGAATGAGCTGCGTTTTGTTGCTCTTCTGCAGGATTTTTAAGAGGGAAATATGCAGGTGCAAAATGGTAAAAATAACCTACGCTCTATATCTGGAAAGTTTATAACACCATCTGTGCTTTGGCACAGCTCTCATCAGCAGAGAAATATTGGGCTGCTTCCCTACTACTAGTGATTTCTTTTACTGAGTTGCCGCTTTAAAAAAATAATAATTGTGTGTTCAGTAATATTTACTGAATTATTTACTAAAATTTTCTTTTGTAACTTGAAATGAATGTATGAAAGATGCATTTTTGGGGCCTGTATTTTTCTTCCATCTAATTTAAGTTGAAATTATTCTTTTACTTTAGCTGAACTGCAAAGACGAAAGAGGGGCAGAGGAAAGGGCAGTGTCTTTAGCCTGTAATTGAGGTTCCAGCACCTGATTTGATACTTACGGAGCTCTAAAGAGTGCCCAGCAGTAAAGAATTGCTCTGGGAATGCTGTGGCAGTGATTCCCTCCCCAGCAGGAGTGCCCTCACCCATTTTAACTTCATTCTTGCCATCGCAAAATTAGAGCGGGGATGGGGAAGGTAAGTGTTCATATCTCGAGCTGGCATCACTGAAGCACTGTCCTCTTGAAAGCAGTAAGAAAGACGACCAGAGTAGATGTTGTTGTCTTATGCTTACAGCAGGTAATACGCACCAAACCTCAGCTGTCATCATGAGGGCAGCTGCTTGGTGTCATATTGATATCAAACAAGCAGGAGCTAAAGGAAATGCTAAATGTTTTGTTTGGTTTGGGTTGGGTTTTTTTATTTTAAATTTCTCATGGTTCTATGTCAGCATCAGTGAGGATACCCGAACAGCTTTTTCCTAAATTTTTTTTTGTGCTGTGAAAAAACAGAAGAGGCATTTAGGCTTCAGTCACTCCCACTGCTTATGTGCTAAGTGTGATTTGCATCAGAATAGGTATTTTTCCTTTTTATCTATAAATTCATTTACATAATATTCATCAGTATGCAAGCTGGGACCTGACTTGTACTGGTAAAAGGACTGCTGATATGTGGAGAGATACTTCAGTTTTTTAGTTTATTGTTCAGGCAACAAGTATATGAAGGTACAGCTTGCTGATTACATAATATACACATTGTGAGTTCCACAGTCTTTATCATATATAAGAATGGCTTTATTAAATTTGTACCTTGATTGAGTATTATTTGGTCATCTGCACCACCAAAGTTTATTGGAATAAGAGACTTTTTCTTTTTTTTCTTTTTTTTTTTTTTTTTTAAAATACAAAAGGAAGCCAGCGTCAATTTCAATATAAAATTGAATCAAGGTTCTCGATGCACAAACTCACAAATTTTGGGAATACATGAATATAAGCCCCATCTACATTTTATATCTCCCCGCTGCCTTAGAAAAATAAACATTAAAAAAAAAAGTAAAACATTTAACATATACTGTATAGTTCATGGCAGATTCTAGAAAAGGGGACCCTTGAATCTAGCAGTTTCTGAATTCATGCAGTATTTGTCTGAGGTGAGTTAAAGCACTATGTGACCAAGCAAGTAGATCTGCAAGGATCCACTGGCTTGGTCAGAACGGAAACATGATGAAGGTGGGATACCAAATGACTCAGTTTGACCTGAGGTGCTTACTGTCAGCAAAATGTTTGCTAAGAATGCTCTGGTGGGTTTAATATTGCTAAATCATTAAGTACAAAGGAAAGTCAAGTTGCTTTTGTACTTAAGTTGCCTGAAGAAAAATGCTGTGTTAGGTTAATTTTGGAACTTTTGTGAACTTTGAATATATTGTAGCTGGAAATCCAAATAGTTTTTTGTTGTTGTTTGTTTGTTTGTTTTTTTTTTTTTTTTTTTAAATAGGAGTTTACTGCTAGATTGGCCGTCTGCCTTCTGTTTCATTGGCTTCTTTTTCTTTTAATTTCAAGATGTAAATAGCTCTCAAATGTTTACAGCTCCTCAAGGAGAATGTACTTCAGTGTTATATATCTTCAGGGGCCTCTGCTGTTTTAAGGAGACCTTATTGAGCTAAACTGTCTTTTACTGTTCAGTTGTGTGTAGCTTTTGAATTTTTATTTATTGTTTTTGTGGCACCTTCAATGTAGTTTGAACTGCTAGATGGGGAAGATGGTTTCTTTGTGTGCTCTCTCTTGTAGGCACTGATTCTGAAAACCTTTAAGTGTTCACTTAACATAGCCGGCTGTTGTCTTAACCCAATAGGTTGTCTGTGAGTGAGTAAGCACTAGCTTATGTAGAAGATACTAAGGACATGTCTTAAGGTAGAGAAAATATAAAATCATTTATATATACTTGGTATGTAGAGCTCTTGATTTTTACATTTCACTTGATTAGATAGTGCACTTGAATTTGCTCTAGGTTATATGTATACATATATTTTGGCAAGACAGTTGCTAGCCATACAAGAGGAAAAACATATATTGTGTTCAGTATTGTGATTACAATCTGAATATGACCTGTGAGTCACACTTAACATGGTTTCTATTTGTATGTAAAAACCAATAAAAATAAAATGTGGAGTCCAAGCTCAAGCTTCTGAATGCTGTGAAAGTGAGATGGGCTCTTTTTGCACTGTAACCCATGCTCTCTCATTTGAGCCTTTAAGTGATGCACCTCCTGCTTTTGTTCATTTGTTTCTGAGAGAGAAAAGGCAAACTCAAAATTTACAAGCACTATGGACTGATTGCTGCTCTTTACGTGGTGTAATCCTGGGAACACCACAGACAAGTACAACCAGGATTGTGGGCCTTACTCCAAAAGATAAAAAAAGAAAGTGGTTGGGGTTTGGGTTTTTTTTTCCCTTTTCTCCCTGCTGAAGACAATAGGGAAATATGTGGCCGGACAGATTATCCAGAACAGTTTGTTCTTTCTACTTCTTAATTTCATTTTTCTACAACGTACTGTAAAAAACAGAAAGTAGCATTCCTGCCTCAGAATGCAGAAGGCCATGAAACTAACGTCCTGAGGAAGCAATGAAACGGGAGGCTGTGGTTTTCTCTCAGGGATTACAAAGTGAGACCTGAACTTGAAATCCTCACATAAATGAGATGTGCTTCATGGCACATTTAAAATTCTGGTACTTTAACCCTCTCCCTACCAAAACACAAGAAATTCCTTGGCTAGATAGTAGAGCAGCAAGTAATACAGGACGATATTGGTACCAGTCAAATATTTTGACTTAGTACTGAATTTTTTCCCTCACCTTATTTAGATTTGGGGACACTGAATTTAAAGAACCATTTCTTTTTAAAAACAACAATATGTGCTCACCACAGTTTTGCTGCTAATGGATTAAATGCTGATTTAATTCTAGTGCACATTTATCTATAACTTACTCTTGCTCAACTTTGCAACAGTCTAGTGTAATTCTTTCTTAATAATGGTGTTCTGTGTATATATTTTACATTTTCTCATTAACATTGTCTGTCTGTGTTTTCTTCCATCTTGTGTGAGAATCGTTTAGACCTGGTAGGCTTTGTAGAGTTATGGATAAAAAATTTATGAGGAAAATTCATTTATTTTTATGTGGGATTCCTCTCCTGTCCTGTCTTCTCTTCTTACCTGGACCTCTGTGGAATAACATGAAAATAATGTGGGAGTGAGCGTGACCCTTCAGTGATATTAAATAACCAGAACATCTCCAAGATCTCTTTTTATGAATTTTTGCTTTCAGTGTTCCCTGTTGTCTAAAAATGTTTGCACATTTGTAATGCTAATAAGGGAACATCATGGATAGAATGGAAATAAGTTACAGTTTTCCATCTCTGTTCGGTCTATCTCCTAATTCTAACTGTCTGTTAGGACATCCGTGGCTAATTCTAAGTTGCCCCAGAGAGGTAATACAACTTACAGAAGACAGTGAACTTTTAGAAATACTGGAAAGGGTCATGGATGTAAAGCTGTAAGGTTTTTTTGTTTTGTTTTATACAATGTTTAAGCCAGACAAGTATATTAGAGGTTTGGGCTACTTGCTCACCTGGAGTTTATGACTTGGCTCCAACCCAATTCATCTAGTTAAAAGCTCGTCTTGGGTTATATCTTCATATTTCAGTTAGACAATAGTGCTGCTTGGTAAGGTTTTATTGGTGCACAACAGACGTGGACTAAAGAAGAACTCCGGTTTCCACAAATGCAGGAACCAGGGAGATTCCATTTCCCTTCTGAATGTCACATCGGGGTGGATGGATGATTGGATTCTGCCAAACTTGAGAGTGATGTGTCTCTGTCTGGACGTGTCACTGGATAACAAGCTGGAAAGCACCACCAGTGTTGTATGATAGAGTCAAAAGGTAATTATTGTTTTTTTTAGTTCTTTTATGTGGTTTCATAGAGGATGAATTTCACTAAATGATTCATTTTTGACCGTAATGAAGAAGCACCCAAATTCCTAGTATCTCCATTTCTAAAGTACTATTGTTCTCATCTCTTGATTAGTATGTTCTGGTGCAAACTCATTTTCACATTTGCACTGCAAGACAATGTAGAAGAAGCAGCTCTGCTGTAATTTGAAGGCATTGCCAGAAAATGGTAGGCTTTTACTAAAGGTCTCACACTTTCAAATCCTAGGTATTTGGAGACTGACTGAAAGCCAATTTTACAATCACCTTGCTTTTCACTGAACACCTGAATTGATCCAGAAAATGGAACTGCTTAAGGAAAGCTTCAGATTTAGAATTCCATTATTTTTATGGACTTGCATCTCCATTGTGATCAGCTGTGTCTTCCCTTGAATGTATGTAGTCATTTGCTTTGTTTCTGTGCTTTATCAGGAATGAATGCAGGTGCATTCCGGTTCAAAGTATGGTATGTGTGACCACATCATGTGGTAACTTGAATCATGTAGGTGTAAGCCGCTCTCATTTTTGTAGCTGGATTATTTTCAGTTAGAACTTTATTTTTCTTAGAAACATTGTGCCCATGTTGTTGTTATGAATGCTTAATAGAAATCATAGTTATTTAAAGATATTGTCAACCAGACCATTCTCATTTACCATGCAAGCCTCAGGATAAAATAATCAAGCTTTTTTTTTTAAGCTGTTTTTTTTTTAAAGTCATGATGTACTTACATAATTCATAACTAAGGTAGTTTGTTGTTTGCTTTGCAGAGTTCAAAAGCTATTTTAAGATCTTTCTTGTCCTGCTGTGTTTTGTTTTTTGTTTCATTGTTTTTTGAATCGGGTATGCATTTCAAGACTTCTACTTGTCAAGTTTTGTCTTTGTTGCTGTTCTGGTCAAGCTGCTTATTTTTGCAAAATAGCTGATACCTGGTTGATTTATTAGATGTGCTGTCAGCTTAACTAACTTTTCTATTAACTAGTCACGTGTTAAATTTATTTGACAGTGTTGATGAAAGTGGGAAAATGGGAGTGATTCCGTCCATTCATGTCAATTGCTACAGTAGGGAGAGCTGAATTGAGGCTTACAGGATAGTTTTTGTCCCCTTAATATGAAAATGTCAGTCTATCACACAGCTAAGCTGTAAGAATTTAGACATCTCAGAGCAGTGCTGGGGTGTGTGCATATGTATCTCTGTGTGTATATATATATATAGTCTGTTTGGGCAGGTAGTAAATAAAGGCAGGACTGCGAGTTATTTTATCAAAGAGAGAACTGGATGATGTACTAGCAAGCAGATGTACCCAGTTGTGGGTATAAGGTGAAAAAATCTTAGTGGAACTTAGTCGAAACAATGCATTCAGTTTTAGCTGAGCCCTACAAGCAGGAATGAGGAGAAAAGCCCAGTTCCTTATGCTAGATCCAAACTCTGAACTGGCTGCCAGAGCCACACTCTGGAAGGATTTCTGTGCCAAGCTGCCTATGCTGAACTGAAAAAATCTCCAGTATTTGCCTGGGCTCTCTTAAAGCACATCATTAAACCTCTCCTTATTGAGAAAATAGCAGCTGAACATGCACTAGAAAATGCTAATTGGGCACTGTATTATCATGGTTTGAGCTATAGAGAGACATCAATAAGATACGCCAAACCAAGTGAATTATATAATTAGACTCACAGTTCAGTCAGGACAACAGGCATCTTTTTTATTAGAAAATTTGGCTGAATCAATGAAACAGGCAGTTCAATCAACAGATTATGAATCTCAATCCCCAAGGTATATGGAAAAGCAACTACTGCTTTAATGTATGCAATCTGATCATGAAAGTATAGAAATGTTTATTGAACTAGTAAAGTATGTGCTTGAAAATGGAATGACTTCTGTCTTGAATGGTATCTCGTAACACGAAGGTCAATAAAACACTTATGCCGTATGAATCCTAAAGATGATTGTGTATCTCTGAGCTGTTTTCTAGCTGGTTTATGTTCTCAAGTTGGTGCAGACAACTATACAGAAAAAACACCAAAGACTATCATTTAAGTAAATTTGTTTTCATCTCAGCATGATAAATTAAATCCTTTTGAAGATATTATGTACTTGAATACATTTAAAGGGCAAGAAGGTCCTATCAACTATTTTGGAAGAGTGTGAGGTTGGAAATGAGGATAAGATTTAATTTATATTTAATTTGTATTGTATATTTATTTTGTATGTATATTTAACTTGTAATGTATATTTATTTTGTATGTCATATTAACTTTGGATTTAATTTTGTCAAGAACCAAGGAAGACAAGTATCACACACTTTTTTTTTTTTATACCTGTATTAGCAGCTGAGAGACAGAATTCTCTGATGGACTTGCAACTGGCAGTCTGAAGACATAGCTCTTCTCAGTTCTGCTGGTTATAGCGTGTTTTGTGAAATCTCTTGGCAAGTTCGTTCTCTCTGCTTTCTTCCACTTTTTTTTTTTTTTTCCTGATCTTTTAGAGTTTCTGGCTTTGGCTAGAGGACTTTTTTCTATGTGTGAGAAATCCAGGAGGACTTGTAATATGAATAATTATTTATCAGTTAAATATGAGTTGTTATAAACAGTTGTTCAGCAACGGAGTGTTCATTGTGTTATCTAAAGCTTCCTTTAGCAATGGTATTTGGAATGGTTTATCCATGGCATTTTACAGTACGTTCGCTGATCAGAAGGATTTTGAAATGGCTAATGCCTTCCCATACAATTTGTGTGGTTATGCACTATTAATCCATGCTACAAAATTGGTGAGATATTAAGTTTATTTTTTACAGCAGTTGAATACAAATAATTTTCACTTGTGAATGGAATTTCTTCTCACTCTACAGGGTTTTTTTACATAGCGAAAAGTTTTTCTAGACTTCTTATACACTTACAATAATTGTAGTGGAAAAAATACAGAATTAATCATCTGGAAAGAATTAATGTCAAAAGAAATCAAATAATAACCATAGTTCATCATATTTTGTCTTGTTTCTGTACAGGAGCTGAAAACTGCAACTTTTAAATATGCATCTAAAGATGTCCATTGCTAATTTTGTCATGTGTAGGATGGACTGAGAAAATGAACAAGCATTTGGGCTGTACAGTCTCTCTCTCTCATTAATATGTTTTGGCTTCTGGAATGATTTACTCAGAGGATGTATCACGATAAGTGTTGCAATATATTTACATTGACAAAAAACAGTGTCAAGAAAATTACTTTATATATATATATATAGACACACAAAAAAATACCTATGCATGAAAACTGTAAATTGCATATATTGGTTTGAATTAGTTACATATGTAAGGATTACACATGTATGTGTATAAGGCAGGGATGTGTGTCTGTAAATATATATTACTCCTGAAAGCTTTAAAAAGCTTCTTACCTCTCATTCTTACCTCAATTCCCAGTATGCCTCTTCCATCTCAGTGTCTTAGTTTCTTGCCTGTTAGCTTAATATTCTAAGTATCAGAGACCTCCACATTCTGGCAAAATAGTAGGCAAAGCAATGAAACTCCATAAACACCACTGTTTCCTTCACCCTAATATTTTTATAAATTATCTCCTGCAGTAGACTCCCAGATTGAGACTAGGTCATTAATTCTCATGGCAATTACATCCTAAAAAGCCCCACAAGAGTAACCATGAATAAACAATTTTTTGAAAGTAGTGTGTATGTAAATTATGATTCCTCACCTCGGCAAGTCCCTGCTCTGTTACTCTTTCATTTGAAAAGCTATTTTAAACAGGTTTTAACCTCCTATCATTTGCCACTTCCCGGTAAGTCTATGAAGTACAGAAGAACAGACATATAGGAGGATTTTTCTGTCTTGCCCAACTGAGTTCCTAATTCAGATATGGATGGGAAGTAAAGATATAATGATGCATTTGACTGTTAAGTCTTATTTTTCTAGTATTTTTGGGGAAGCAGGGGTCATCCAAGATCTTGATCCCTCACCTTCTAAAGCTTAGGAAAAGAGGAAAGGAAGTGCAGATCATGAAGGGAATCAACAAATAGCACTCTTTTAATGTCTCAGCAAAATGTTCTCTTAATAACATGATTGTTAATAAATTTTGAGAATTGTGGGGATTTTTATTTTTTAGACTTCCTGTTCCAAGGAGTTTTGGAAAGCCTCATTTTGAAACAAACAAGAAAGTGTTGTGCAGTATGGCTGAGGGTCCAGTTTCTTACAAGCAAACTGATACAGGACTATGGGATATTTTTGCTAAGTTTTTGCAATGAATACCTGTAGAAATTTAATGCTTCATTAATATTAGATTTTGAAAATGGCTCCAGAAATAGATTTAAAATTAAAGGTAATATCATTCTGAAAGCTCAAATATTATGAGAGCCACTCTGTAGATGTTGCCATAAACTCAGTATTCATATCGGAGTTTCATACTGTTATTGCTGTTTCTAGGTGAATGAATATAATAGCAAAAATAGGGAATTATTTAAATCACTTTAAGATTGCTAAATATTTATCCTAGAGACAAACTGAGCATTAAACTGAAAGGTAAACATTTTAAATGCACTACTAGATATTGAAGTAAGTGTGGAAGTAGTTGGTTTGCCCACTTCTGCTATCATCTGCTATTTTAGAATCATCGTGCTCTTTGGAGAGTGGATACGAAGTAAAATAGGAATAAGCTGGATAATTAAGATTCACAGTATTTCGATACTTACTGTTCAGTGGCTTTGCTGCTTACCTTGTGGAGTTTGACTATACCGCTGGTTCAGGTAGGCACAACGTGTTAAAGTTAGTGATAGTTGTGATTGGCACTAGAACTGGACTAAACTTCTTATGCTAAGTGTCTATAAGTTAAAGATTACCTTTCAAGTCATCTGCTGAAGGAAGTTATTTATTAAAACAGGAAAAGAACCATGTTCTTGATGTCATGATTTTAAGCAGTAGGAAACTGTTGAAAAGTTTTTAAAGAACATCCTCACATTACCCTTTATCCTCATTAATGCATGTTAGCAATACACATTTCTGTTGATTCAAATTATATCTTAATAGTCCTCTTACCTGAATGAATTTTGAGGTGACAGTTACATTTTCAAAACTGATTATATACTCCAATCTTGTACTTTCACCCAATGCTTCTGTTCTTTCCGTCCCAGAACCAGCAATGTATTTTCCCTTTGGAAAGCATGATTTTCCAGCTGTTACTCTAATAGTTCAGTCTTCTCTACTTCCCTCCTTTTTACTCGTTTCCTGTGTAGTTCTAAATCTTATCCATCCTTTAAAGTTCAATTTGAGTTTCTGAGAATTTTTTCTGCTTCTGTAGATTTGTATCCTCAAAGAGCTCTCTGCCAGTCTGCTCCTCAGGTTTTCCTACTTTGCTTTCCTTTTTCTTCTCTTTCTTCCTCTTTTCCATTTTATCCTCCTACCTTTGAGCTGAGCAGCAAATATCCTTATGATATTTACAGGAGAAGTAGTATTTGGATAGTTCTTTGTTTGGTATTTCCATTGGAAATATCACAAGCAGTCATGTTTCCATGATATTTCCATTGACATTAACTTCAGAAAGACTTCCTTTAATCAGGCTTAGGGGGGAAGAAGCTTCATATTCATTGCCAGCTTTGTGTGTTTGCTTTCTCTCTTTTAAAATGATTTGGTAAATGAACAGGCAGGAAAAGATCACAATCAGTTGGCTTGTCTTTATTCAGATTGAAAACTACAGCAAATGTAACTTCTGCAGCTATGTAATGTTCATATACAGGAAGCATATATTGAGGTAATATAAAAGATTAAGCTGCTGAAAGAATACATTGAAGAGAAGACACAGGCTAATATTTGAAAACTAACAAATTATTTCATGTACCAAGAAATTTTAATTGTTGTCCAGATATGAGGTGCCTTGTTTTAAGGCCTGACTTGTATAAGATAAATGCTCAGAACTTTCTGAATAATTAGGTTATTTCTTTTGGAGAAAGCAAAAATCATTAGTTATAATTTAACATTTTATTCATAGATCTGTATGGTACTAGGAGGGCCTTTTTTTTCTTTTTTTTTTGTTTTTTAAAGTGAAAAGGTTTATGAAGTCTGAGTTGTTAGGTGAGCAGAAATGACAAAAGATGCAGAAGAAATCTTCCTACATAACAGCATGACCCATGCTGGGTTTGATTCAGTTACAGGAAAATGCTGACATTGTTATCCAGCTGTGTGCTGATCAGTGTAGTTCTCCAAACATCAGTCTCCTTGAACGTACAACACCTGACTTTTGCAGCCTTATACTCCACATTTATTGGATTGGGACGGATGGCTTGGTATTTGTGGACTTTTCTACCTGTGGTCCTTAAATGTACTTTGGAGTCAAAACCCATGGTCTAACCACAGATTGCACATATCAGAGTCTCTTATAGTCAGGTCATTTCATGACAGCAGGTAGTGGTAAGAATAGGGATGAGAAATATCTGGGAACCTGGTGCAGCTGGTAGAACTTAGCTTTATTGATGATAATCAACATATATATACCATAAATTCAACCAATATAAGGTATGTCATGGTGTTCTGAGTAAGAATTCTATTTTTTCAAAAGAACAAAACACCTGCAGTAAAATACTGAATTTAACAATGAGAAAGCTATCTTGTATGAGGACAAAATATTAGGTTTAATTCTGAAGAAAAATTAAATCAATTGTATTGGACAAGAAATGAGAGTAATTTCTGCATTTAGAACTTACAGCTACAGTGCACTATGCCTGGAAGAAAGGTTTGGTGGAGTTAGTCAGGAGACCTGGGTTCTGTTCTCAGCATTTTCACAAAATTAGTGCATTTCTGTAAGTCAGTCATTTCATCTTGTAGTTAAGTAAAATAGCTTCTCTACTGCATGGGAATATGAAATGAATATTAAATTAATGATTGTGGGGTGCCAGGAGTAATGTTGGCTGTACAAATGTTTAGCTAAATCAATGCTTTAGGATGCACATTTGCATAAAACCATACTAGAAAATTAGTTCAAGCCAGCCATGCAGCCTGTTTTAGGCTCTGGGTAGTATTTTACCTTAATTTGCACCTGACAGGACTTAGAGGCACAAATGGATTGGAAGTTGGGTGAAATATCGCCCAGTTTAAATGGAAAATGCATCTTGTTGTAGCAGGTGCTCAGGCAAATACTAGTGAATCAAAATACTGAACCATACTGTCCGTTTGAAGTTCCTCAGGTTCTTCCCATTGACTTTGAGAGGGTTTTGATTGCTTGTTTAAAAATACTAGTGTCCGGTCATGAATGGAATCTAGCTAACAATATAAGCTTATTTTTACCCCCAGCTTCCTGAAACATGAACTCAATATGACATAGGAAAAATAGGATAGAAGGGAAGATTAAAATATCTTGCAGTATTGAAACTCTGAGGTGTTTTGCAGAACAGGAGTTCCTGTTTTTTTTTTTAAGCAGCTTAGGAATTTTGCTTTGACTTTTACCTAGTATTTTTGAAGCTCCTTAAAATCCTCAGAAGTCCAACAGTTCATATGAACACCTAGCCATTGCAAGGAACATTTGAAGGAGACTGCTAAAGAGCAGGAACACTTTTTCCAGAACATAGTCAGGAAAATGCCATTAGTGAGATGAGCATCATTTTGAAGCCTGGATACTAAGGAGCTGTGAAACCTTTGGCTGAAGATCCTTCTGACTCTGAGATGCTTCTGCCTCTTTAGCAAACTTACTCCGCATCTTTTTATGCAAAACATGGTGTCTTTACATTAACATTCTGCAATATTCTTATATGCTTTTTAATCAATTCTTTTTAATGAGAAAATAATTATATTCCTACACATTTAATCTGACAGATCTGACTGAAATTGGCTAACAGTTCCAAAAATTCCTTAGAAACCTGCATGCAGCCCACAGACCTTCTTTCCTGAGAAAAGTCAGCCATATTATTAGCTCAGATTATTTTATGTTTGTTTTTTGCTTTTTGTTAATTCAGCCAGCCTTAATGATGAAATAAGACCAAATATTTGCTCTCCAAGATCTGTTGCAGTGGCTTACTTGATTCTTTTCTGTTGGCCATCTTTCAGGCTTGTATTTTTAATGTTGCCATTAGCCAGGATGTTGCATGATGAGAAATTATAAATTCTGTGAATCAGTTTTCAGGTAATCTATCCTGAGCACTTTATTGGCAGCATAATATGATTCAGAATCAGAAAAAGCCTGTGACAGTCATAGGTGACAGGGATCGTGTTTATTCATTAGAAACACAAATGTCAGCAGCAGGAGGGCTATTTTAAACACTCCACCTCTCCTGACAAAGTTGTGACAGCCATGCCAGGTTCATGAAACGTGTAAACTCACAGGACAGCTTAATTAAAGACCAAGAAGATTTGTATTTGAGAGGAAGAAAAAGTAGTGACAGATCCAACTGAAAATCAGAGGTGTGGATAAGCTGAATGTAATGCTTTGACAAGATACTCTGAATTTACTGCTTTATCTTTTTCTTAACTCTTGTGGTCTTTGGTTGATCACTTCCCCACCTTGTACTTCTGGAGCATGTCTGCACATGAGAGTGAGATTTTCATGTAGTAACTCTTGTCCGTTTGATTTCTGTTTAAAACATCTACAAACAGAGTGTTGCTGCAGTAGAACCCTTGCCCTGGGATTATCTCCAGTAAAACTGAAGGGATCAAGGTCATCTAAAGAGCCTACGCCCTCTGTTTACTTCAATTGGAAGATACTTGGTAAAGTACTATCATAAATTTTAAACTTCTGACTGGAAGGATGCCCAGCAAAAATCTTTGAGTGATCAGGTTAGTTTACACTAGAATTCCTTTTCACTGGAAAAAAAATGCTGGAAGCTATAATTTAGGCATTTGTTTAATCAAAACAGTATTTCAATTAAAATAATTTTTTTGTCAGGAAATGAAGAAATGACAAAAATAAAATCATATAAGATGTAATTTAAGAAGGAGAAGAAAAAAAAAAAAAGAATCTAGCACTGCACTGTAACAGGATTTCCTTATCAACCACTTTCCAGATGCAGTAACTGTCATTTAGGCCATGCCAGTGACTGGTCTCATGCCAACCTAATACAAGTTGGTTCCACTTGTCACCCTTTCAATTTCCCAGCTGGACTCAGTTTTAAAGGGCATATTAGCATTATCAAAGTAATCTTTAAGATGTGTATTGGTTTTCTTTTAAATCTGTTTTGTTTCTAAATCGTGTTAGTGGAAAAAATAATGAAATGCTGGAAAGATAAAAGGAATATTATCATCTTTGTGTGGTATCAGATGTTATGCTCTCAAACTAAATGCATTCTCTTCTCCTTTCAAAAGAATGTGAAATATCTTGTCCAACCTTGGGTAGTAGAAAGCACTTGCTTAAGGAGTGCTGGAGAATCCCTTTTGCAGTCAGAAATTCAAGTAATATATATTCCCGGTTATTAAAGTAATATTCATTCAATTATCTGAAAAATGTCATTGCTTATTAACTTTAGAAGACCTTATTTTTTTATTCAGAATTTTACACTCTAAAATAGTGGAAAATAATGAAAATAATTAGAAGGCAACAGCTGTTTAAATACTCTTAAGAAAAGAAAATAAGGTTATATAAATACCTAAGTAACAGAAGATATCTGCTTTTCCATCTATTCTCTCTCTTTTATGATTTCTGTCTAAAATTAATTTTGTTAGGCTTTTTGTATGACCTTTTTGAAATTGCAGTGTTGGGGAGGCCCTGTTGGTAGTGAGGTTCTGTTCAGATAATATATTTGCTCTTCTTTTTTCAGTTGTTACTGAGATAATTAATGGAAATGTTTTGTCTACCCAGAGGCATTATTAGAGGTATTATTCAAAATATCAAGGCTTGCAGCATAAAGGAGAAACTGAAAATAGTGCTGGAGCCAGGAAGTGGCATTTGAAAAGAAATGACGAACAGAGTAGACTCCATGCAGCAGCCATCAAGAAAATTGCTACTACCAGAGCAGTTCAGTGAAAGGATGTTCTGTGAACACAACTAGAAAGGAATGATGTCCTCCGTTTGTTCTTTCTGATAAGGTGAATGAGATGATGTTTAAGCTCAAGATTGCTGGAGGAGTGAGTGTAATGAGCTGGAAGTTACACTGGGGTGAGAAATATAACTTTTAATTGTAGTAAAGTAGTCACATAGAAGTCAGCAGTCCAATAAAAGGTGGAAGGGAAGAAAAGCACCTGCCTACATTTAGAAAAATGCTCATAAAAAGTAAACTTGCTATAGTCTGTGCTCTTTGTGTTACTCTGAAGTGCTGGAATGCAGGTAAAATTGCAGTGCAAGGGGTTCACTCCTCTGTTTTTCTTGCCCTTGTAAATATGGAGGAAACAGTTAAATTGCACAGAAATTTCTGGAAAGCCCGATTTAATGTCTATAATTATTTGGGGCTGTATATTTTAGTCCATTCCGTATTGGAGTTAATGTTACAAAGACAAGACTTGAATCTTTCCTGCCTCTTTTGTCATTTCCCCTTTCTTTTGCTCTTTTTGCCTCTTGTATCCAAGTGATCTGTTCCCATCCTTTATAAAATATCCTCTTTTGCTAATTATTTTATAGCCAGATAGGCTCCCAGTCTAGCTGACTGTGCAGCTACATAGATACTTTCACCTGCACAGTGCAGGATGGTGAGAAGTAATTGGAAAGGGAAGAGGGTGCTGACTGCTTCAGCTGATGCAGGTGGTATTGCTGCTGAATTTCCAGCCACAAACTCGCCCTCCCCTAGCTTACCTTCAGACATTCCCTTCTTCCCCTTCTCTGGGCAGCAATCTCTGATTCTTTCTGAAAGCAGTACTTTTCTTGGCAAGAAAACAAATCATTACTTTCTTTATTTTAACCTTTCCTGTCACTTCCCAGATGATTTAATGGTGTGAAATTTTATTTCATCTGTCTATCCACATATAAAATTATCTAGCTAAAGGGTGCTAGTTTTTTCTACTCTGTTGTATCATTATACTTTCCCATTAAGTACCTTGAAGTCAGTAGAATTTTGCCAGTAAAATACCAGGGCTAGTGAATATTGGTGATATTTAGTCCTACTTTTGCTTGACTAAATGTAAAGGAATTGAATTCCTAGCAAATTGATAGGAAATCTGCTGGCTCTCTCTACAGTATTGATTTGCATCTGATCAAAAATACTCCAATTACTACTACTTTCAAAAGCTTTTTTTTTTTTACATTTTCATTTTACATTTCCAGAGTGTATGAGAAATGTGAAATGAAAATGCCACAAGTCAATTAAAGATTAAAAGAATTATAGAGGTGTTTGATAAAAATATTACACAGTTATTCATTATGAAATTTACAGGTGCAAATTCTGTTCCCATCAAAGATGTTGCTTCAGCTTAATTAATTTTCATTTATGGAGTATGCCGGATGGCGCTGCTTGAGCAGGCATATATTTGCTTAGCAATATTACCTCTTAATGCCACTCTGGAGGGTGGCGATCTGAATGGTTTTGCATTGTCACACATAACTTTTTCACCCAATACTGGAAAAATAAATTTCAAAGCAGTAGTCATATTAATCTGAAGGCACTCCTGTGTTTTTAGAGCAACTGTCTTAATCTGCCACAGAGAGAAAAATCCGTGTACTTGTTATCATATTTGAGCAATACATTATAAGTATGTGCCAGTAGTTTCCACGGAGTCAATTTCATACTGCCTTGATTGCATTTGAATACTACTTGTTCTCCTGAGAGCCTGCTTGGATTAGTTTTATGATAATTCTCCTATCTTATACCTGTGAAAGGTGAAATTCACTGTTGCTGGGAAGGGAAGGTTGACGCACCCTGTATTTGCCATTAGAGAGCTCCTGTTTATTAAGTTGCACACAAACCACTGTACTGGGAGCAAGCCTTTTTTCCTCGGCTCAGCGCGGCAGTACACGATCATAAATTTCGTAGAATATCTTGCCAAAGTAACCATCAGTCTTGCGTATCAGGCAGCAGAATCTAATTTTGTCTGCAGCTTTCACGTTGCTGATCCCTATCACATTACTCAGCACATAAGCTTTCCTTTATGTTCCGGAGCCATATGTGATCTCTCTTGATTTCTCCTTAGGTTTCAGAAAGATTTATTCTAGATGTGGGATAATACGAGATGAGACTGAACTGAGATATAGATTACAGAGCAGGAGAGCATTTGAGGGACGTGCGAGTGGGGAAAGGAGACACTTTTGTGCTGATTCTGAACATTACTGTACCACGCTGTTTAGCGTATGAGATGCGTGGCAGTGTTGCCTATAGCAGATTATAATATAGACTGAACACTTGGCTTGATAAAAGTGCCTGCTTTCTTGAGAAGCGTTAGGGATTGTGGCTTCGCTGTCTTCAACTGCACTTTAAATGCAGCAGTGCTGCCCTCTGGGCAGAATTTTGAAGACTGTTGCAGTGATTTTGTGTGGAGGGTCAGGAAGAGGAATGGCTTGATCCCTCTCGAGCTGTGCATTTTTATGTGCACGCTGGATGAGTGATTTTCTTTTTATTGTTATTTTAATGCTTATGCTTCCATTTGCTTTCTCATTGCATGAATAGCAGCAGAGGAAAAATCATTGAGCGGATGCAAGAGAAAAATGTCTGCCTGGAGCTGACTGGGCTCATCAGGGTAGAGTGAAGGTCAATTTTCAATCCCACTGTTGAGGGTTGTTTGAATATGAGAATGCTATGTTTGGCTCAGAATGGATCATGATCCACAGGCAGCAAATATGAGGAAAAGATTTTGAGGAGAGGTATCGCTGTGTGCTTGCCAGTATTTACACCAACCATCTACTCTTGGCCCCCAGTTGCAGACAGTATAACAGGGTCTTAAGCCATACGATTCTCTTGTTTCATGATTGGGATGCTAGTTTTTCCTTCCTGGAATCCTTGCTACATCAACATATATGTACATGTGTCTGTCTGCGTCGCAAGCGAAGGCATGGTTCTGCATCTCTTCATAGTGCCAGTCCCTGTCTCTGTCTGCAGCCTTCTTGTAGACTGGTCTCAGACCATTGCTCTTGACTCTGTGTTGTTCCAAGGTACGCTATCTAGGTAATGCTGGGAACTTTGCGGATCCAAGGAAAGGATGTTCAGAAAACTTCAGAGCTTTTGTAACAAGTGCTAGTTACCTGGTAGTCAAGAATGACATTAGCTGGATGATAGTCAAGTGGGCGCTCTGGCAGTTCAGAGCAGCAGAAAACAAAGGTTTAAATTTGGCAAGTGTCCTGTTCCAATGTACAAAATAAACTTGCATACAAAGTGGAGGGTAGAGTCATCAGAGACTGATTTCGGAGATGAGAGAGCAGGAAGAAACTAGGGAAAAGCATTGGGAGCTTGTCTATGAGGAACTACAGGAATAATTGCTGGAATGGCTAGATGGTACCAAATCCAGGGCAGTAGATGCTGAATCTGAGTTACGTGAATGTTTGTAGCATTATAAAAATATTTGTCTATTTTGTAGCTGAGGTGTGTACAGCTCTCTCAGATCCTCACATTAATGCTGATACATAAGCAACAAATTATAGGCTTAGCACACTTACTTTATTGATCCAGCATTTTTCTTGAGTGAAAGGATTGACTGAAGCAACTCTACTTCGATCTTAATACATTTAGTTTTTAACTGTGGGGTTTTTTTGTTGTTGTTGTTGTTTGGGTTTTTTTTGACTGGATAGGAAAAAAAATATATGAATGGATTAATAATAACGATAGAATAATGAACAATTAATAGTAATAATTTGCTTTGCCACACACGATGAAGTGGCATTATCCAAAGATGAGCATTATCTCAGTACAATCTCTGTCGAATTCACAAGTGTTGCTTTTTGGTTGGCTTGGAAGTTTGCTAGGAGTAAGATACTTCAGGTCTACTTATCCTCCCACCAGACAGCTGACAGCAGCTTTAGCAGATGCTGAAGAGTATTCTCCAAATATCTTCAGCTGGAAAGAGAATTACTTCTCCCTTTCTTTCTTCCCCCAAGCCCTAAGTGAAGTCTGGAAGTCCTATAAAAGACCACAGAATACGTAGTCTAAAGTGTAGTTGGAGACATATAGAAAAGCATCAGTTAGCTGGGAGAAAAGATATTTTAAAAGGCTAGCTCTTCTGTCCTTTTGTCCACAGTTCATAATTAGAATTCTCTTCTGTGGTCTCGTCTTGTAAAAGTTTTAAGATGTGGTCGTCAGTCCGGATTCTCCCCTTCTCTTTGTCTGTCTGTTTTGTCTGATATTTAGCTTACCAGTTATAAAAATAAAAAATCCAGCTATGCAGGAGATCCTCACCGTGCTTATCTCACTGAGTATTTTTATAACTCTGTTAGGCCCATGCTGTTGGAGTTGTTTGAAAAATAGCATCAGGATGGCTGAGTCGGTGCCCCAATTTCTGCCTTTCTCCACTCCAAACCTAATGAATGACACTGAGCTCACAAAGGAGGGCAGATCTAAGGGCCCAAAGGCAGTGAGTTCACTAGCTTAGGGGACTGTAATTGTTGCAGTTCAAAATGCTATCGTATATCATGCTACTGGTAATTTGAAGTAGTGGATTTGCTACTGGCCAGTAGCAAACTGCTCTGGGCGTTGAATAGCAGCTTCTTATCTCCAGATTCACAGATGGGATTGTGGATGTCCCACTTCTGATGGTTAGCATTGAATAGGAAGTTTTGTAAATGATTCTTGGCAGGAGTACTCATTACATTTCTATTGAGATTTATCTCCACAGCTGAGTTTTCCTTTGCTTTTTTCTCTCTACCATGCAATTAAATGGATGACCATCCTATGCAGAAGGAAATGCTTCTATTAAAGATGAAAAGAACTGAGAGTGAAGCCAGCCACACACAGCACTAGGTTTTAAGCCAGCTTTACTTCAGTTTTCAGAAGAAATTAAAAAAATGCATATACGTTATGTATTCATCGTCTATGAGATACCGCACACAATATTTTCATAAATCACATGCTCATAAATGTATTAGATTCTTACATCAACCTTTTGGACTGGAAAAATACTCTTTCTCTAAAAGGAAAAGAAATTCTCAGTTTCTAATATTAGGTAATGAGAGCATAACTGTTGCTTTGCTGACAGCAGTAAGTATTTCCTGTAGTGTTTTTTATTGCCATTTTAATGGCAGTACTCCCAAAGCTGACTAGACACTGCATTTTGTTTTACAAGAAACTATTCTGAGAGAACACTATAGATTGGAGAACCCTGCTATATTTGACAAACTTATCATAATGTCTCTGTGAATCCATATTTTCTTAAACTGTTTTGAAAATATAAATATCTGGAAATGAATAAACAAACCTGAATATCATTTAAGCTATGCTTCTACCCATAGATGATGTGTCCCTAATTTTTTGCTAAGCACAAATTGAAAAAAATGAGAAATTTGACTCAGGAGAATGTTTTCAAAATCCTGGATGACTCACTCTGGACTTCACTGGCTTTTGTGGAGAATGGGCAAATTTGCGGGCTGTTTTGGAGCTAGGAATTTTATTTTATTTTATTTTTTTTTAATTCTTGTGAACTGGAGCAATTGAAGTTAAACAAACAATTCCAAGATGCATTGCTTTATTTTGAAAAATGTTCTAAATCAGAAAAGCCATCGTGCTGCTTTTTCTGTGAGACTTGCAGCCATGTAAGTTATCACTGCCTGTCTCTCATATCTTTCCACAACGTATGAAAAGAAGTTTGATGATGTTCTATTAAGTTTGCTGCAAAGTGTTGGTTAACAATATTGGAATGAGTGTAACTGAAGCAGATGTTACAGCTCTCTGTGATACTACTAAATACTTATTTCTGCACAAGTCTTTTTGATAGCCTATGATATATTTAGCCAAAGGTTAGACACATTGTGCCGGGAATCAACTACTGTAAATAAAAGCAGACCATTAGCTTTTTTCTGATATTTTTTTTCTAATATCTATTATCCATTATGAACACACAACTTTGTAGTTAAAATACTTAATCTGTGCTCATCAGAAACCTGAACTCAGCTGTGACTCATATGTAATTTGCCAATAGGTGGCATGAGTGCATTACTAAGGTTTACAGGTACAAACTGCAAATAACTGCTTATATTTAACTTTCTAAAGGTGCAGCAGAAGGCACTGTGTCTCATGTTGGGCACTCACCAATTCCCATGTAGTAACAACTGGCTGAAATCTGCAGTCGGAATGATGCATGTTGCCAATGATGAATGAAGTACTTTTGTTACAGAATTGAGAAAAAACAATGAAGTTAATGCATAATAGCTATATGAAACAGGAAAGAAGGTAAGGCATAGTAGCTATGTGAAAAAGGAATGACCTGAAATCAATCGCAACAACCACACAGCAGTATGATAAAAAAAAAAAAAAGGCATTTTCTTATCAATTAATAAACAATAATTTATGGCTAGACTTAAACAAAAAAAAACCAAACAACAAAACCAATAATAAGCTCAAACAGCTTTAACAGAGGCCAGGTCCAAAACCTGCTCAATGCAACTAAAAAAAAAAAAAAAAATCCAGTTTATTTTATGTTATGTAACAGTTTGAGAATAAATCTCTCCTAAGCATAGGTAAGAGTGCTGTGTGATAGAAGAGTGATAGTTTAGCGGGGGGGAAACAGTGAAAATGGTGTGGTAATTTATATGGCATTGCAACGGTTGCAATCCTACCTCACTTAGCTGCAGACTTTAATCCAGTCTGATGCCTCTGCTATCGTCAGCCTTGTCTGGTGGCCCTGAGCAAACCCCACCCTGAAGATCCAGCAATCAAAACAGTTCACTGTCCCCTTTTGCCTTAAGCTTCAGCGCAACACTGACCTGAAGCCACTTATTTCATATTGGTCCACAGATTTCTAGGTTTGTATGTAGAATTAAGAAAATACTCATTTATAACTAACATAAACAGAATGAAATATTTGCCTTTTCTCTGTTTTTTTTTCAGAACTTTCTCAAGTGTTTGCTGGCTGTGATTTATCCAGATTGGATAACATTCTAAATATGATTTATAGGTTGAAGAGCAGTTGCAAGGCTACAAAAATTCTCATTTGAAATTCTTCACCCTCTATTATACAAGTGGTCAATTAGATGATTACAACTGTCTGTCTGCCTTTGAAGCCTATTAATTGATTTGCAGTTGAAGAATGTGAACAAGGTGTTTGGGAAGTACCCATATAATGATTTTAGTCTTTGCTTGGATGCTCCATTTCTTCACAGACCAGGTAATGAGCCTGTATTTGTTGATTCGCAATGTGTGAGTGAGATAGGGAAATTCCGTGAGTTAGAACAGATGCAGGAATATCTTAGCCCACTTTTGTCATATTTATGAACTGACAACATTCAGAATGGCAACATCCACTCTTCTAAATGTACGTGTTCTCTTTTTCCTTGTTGGAATATAAGTCTGATAATATAATATCAGAATAGGATGCAACTTCTCATAGGAGTTTCGTACAATACGCCTTAGAGGACAGGGAGTTAGGAACTATTTAAGATTTTATTTTTATTTTAATCACACTTTTTTGAGGCAACAGAGTTTAGACTTCTGCTGCTTTGCATGAAGGTCTTTCTGTCCATTCTCTTTACTCAGAATTGGTATTACTAATTGAGTAAATACAAATTACTCAGTCCATTGGCTACTTGCAGGTTGTTGCAGGGTGGGAGGACTTGGCATCAATGGGGCTGTTTAAGGCTAAGTTGTAGATCTGTGTTGGCTATACAACACAGAGAAGCTGGATCTTTCTTTGTTTCTAACTGCATTTTCCCATGCCTATAGGGAGGGACATGATACTGCAGAAGAAAGATGTTGCTTAGGTGTTTCAATTTTCCTCCCCTCTCCTTGTTTCCTTCAAGTTGTACAGTTTCTAGACTATTAAAATCACCAAATAATTGGTGTCCGCCAGTCTGAAGAAGTGAGTTAGGCGTACACTGTCAAGGCTTAAAGTTTGCCACTGCTCTGTATTGAGCTTCTTCCACAAAATAGGTATAATAGCCTAGAAATACAGCGCCTGAAAATATTTCATCAAAGGCTTGAATATATGAGAGAAGAGAGACTGAATAAGTTAGCAGTAGTACGTGATAGGTTTTTGACAGCCACATGAGTTCGAATTGAGAGGTGTATTTCAAAAGCACTAATTCCTAGTCTTTGCTTTTGTGAGATCAAGTTTTTCCACTTGTCATCACAGGACAACGATCTAACTCTTATATTCTCAACACTGTCTTATTAGGTCATCTTTGAGAAGAGAATGGCACAATACTTTAAAAACAGATGGTAACAGGTGTGGTCTGTAGGTAGTTTGTGTCCAAATGTTGCTAACATTAGAGTAGACTGAACTAGAAAAATATGCCCACAAGGAGTTTAGAAACATTTCCTTAATACAGACAAAAATTCAGTCTCCATGTGATAGAAATAATAGCACTACAAGGAATATGAATTACCATCATTCATCTCAGTGGGATGCTGATTTTTGAAGGCCAAGCACTGAGTTTAATTTTTTTTATATTTTTTTGTCAGTTTAACATGAGGATTTTCAGAGATGATTTTGAAAAAGCAAATGTTCATGAAGTTTTTAACCAAAAAGTAATTAAAACTGTAATAAAAATAAGCTTGCTGGAGATCATTATTCTGGGCTTGTGGTCAGTATTTAGTATTAAAGACTTGCAGCTTTTGCTCTCTTACCCCTAAAAGCCTAGCAGCAGGGGCAAGATAGTGCAGAAGTAGATAGTTCTGCAGAGCACTATGTTTTCTCTAATGTACCATGCAAATCAAACGTTAATGAGACATGAGTGGGTTCAACTAACATTCTGACTTCTTGAGTTTGGGGTGGGTTTTTTTTTCTTCTTTTTTTTTTAATCATTCATTTTTTGTGCTTGGAAACTATCTGCAACTTTTTTTTATTTCTTTTTTAGGTAAGGTGAGTTTAGCTATAGGATGCATGGTTTCCGCAGCTATTCAAAAACCATTGAATTAAGAGAGCTCTATAATCTATAGAATCCCAAATGTTGTTTTAGTTTTTTGCTCAACAGAGAAGCTTATGTCACTTAAGCTCAACAAGAGTTAGTTAAAACGTATCCTGACATGTCTTGTCTTTGTAATAATAGCATCTGTTTACATGAAGCCAAAATCTAATATAATTGGAGGTCTATTTAAATTGGTGGTAAAACTGTTTGACTTCTCCTTTAACCAAAATTCTTTGTTCTTCATTGTGTCTGATACAGAAAAGTTAAATGTGAATCATAAATTGATTCCTTTGGCTAAAGAGTATAATAATTCCGTTTTGTTTAGTTCAGTCCTTGTCTCAGACAACAGCTTCTCATTAGCGGTGGAATAGAGAAATGGTGCCATGTGCTGGGGAGGGAGAGATGTTGGTCCGAGCTTCTGCAGGTGTATAAGATCTGAAAGCAGATGGCTTTGTGCTGCCTAACAGAAGGCCGTGCTCCACTGGGATTTGGGCAATATGGGGAATTTGTGGGCCGAGCTCGGCTTTCTTCAATGGGCAAAGGAGATGAATCGGTTGCCAGATGCCGAAGAATCTTGGAGGGTTTCCTTCATACCTGCTTGGATGTCCTATCTCAGGGGCCATCTGCCTCCAGAAGAGAATTCAGACCTCAGTGTTGATTATGTTGAGGATTTTATCTGGCCTTTTGTGATATGTAGTGGACAGAAAGAAATTGGGGACCTTCTGTTTCCCATCTAGTAAGCGCTTAAACTGTAGATCTAGGCATAATGGCAAGCTGGTGTTTTGAATGATACCAGTAAACATGCTTTCATTTGATTTTTCCAACCTTTCCATCGACTTTGCTATTTTTCTTGATAAGAAGTTCATGTAATTTCATAACATAGGGAATAGAATCCATTTTGTGAAATATTCCTTTTCTTAACGATACTGAAACTTTGTGCGGATGCATTTTACTGGACCTCTTGCAATTATTTTACTTCTGGTGTTATGTGTGAACTTGATCCCTACCTGTTGCTAGCTGATGCAGTGTCAGTGGTTTCAACAGCTAAGTTATGTCAGTTTATACCACCTGAATCCCTGGCCCATGGATCCACGCAGTGGAAAAACTCTGGCATGAGCCCCATACTGTAGGTTTGGCCTGCAGCAATAGTAAGACACTCCCGAAAAAATCAACGCTTGGGAGACAAAACTTGACATCCACAATCCTTCTTCCTTTCCATCCCCAGGAAGCGGTGGGGTTGCGCCCAAATGGGAAGCAGCTCCCTGCAAGAAAACAGTGGCATAACATGACCTGGTGCTTGGAAAAACAGAGCAAAGCAGGGATTTTATTTGTCTAGGCTAAACCTCCTGCTGCAGATTTATAGGCTTTTTAACTTGCTGTGCTACCTGTCAGTCTCTGAACAGATGCACAGCCTTCAGGCTCTCGGAGCTTGCCAGCAACTGGCATCCTGCTGGGAACTGTAGGAGGACTTTCAGTATGAAGCAGGGCAACCTAATAATAGCACAAGAATACATTGAAACCAATGCTTGCACAAAGAAGTGGAAAAGGGTAACCTGTAGTTCTGCTTTTTTTCAGCCAGCAGAAGGACGTATGGGGAAAAACCGTAGGCCATTGACTTGAGCGCTTACTTGGCAGCAGGGTGCTGAATACCTTGGCCAGAATAACCAGGTGTTTCATTTTCCCCAAAGCTGAAAGAAGCCATAGATATGTAAAAATAAACTTTTCTAAGAGGGCATGCTTCTCAGGCTGTTCAAAATTTACTGGGTCTAATTTATTATTTGAGTGAAAACAGAGGGATAGAAAAGTGTATCTGCATGAAACATGCATTTTTATTTTTCTTGGTATTATAACTGCAAGTTTCGTAGTTCCTTACCTTAAAAGTTCCTAAGGGTTCGGTTCGTAAGCCACATGTTATTTGAATGAGGGACGCTGCATGGGGCTGATAGATACGATGTGAGGCTGTTGATAAACTTCTGATACTTTGCCAGGAGGCCTGCCTCTGTGATAGCATAGGATATCTTAGGTGACAATAAAGGTGCATGTGTCAGCAACTAAACTGAGCCCCGGTATTCCATAATGAAAGGCTGGGTAGAGCATAGGAGACTGGGACACTGGGCTGAGAAGCATCCTTCCGATGTGATGTGCTTAGCAGGTGTAGTGACCAAATTTTGTTCAGGACATGGCTGGGGTGTACGGCTGCTCTAGGCTTTCACTTTTTTTTGCCAGAAATGACTTCTTGTTAGAAAAAAAGAAATAATGTTGAGATTAGAATTGACAAGACATGAGAAACCAGAAATAATTATTAATACAAGCATAAGAAAACTTCGATTTTGGCATTTCAAGGAATAATGGGAATTCTTGATCAGAAACACCATCTGCCAAGGCAGAATTTCCCTCAGCTGGTTATGGTAAATTGTTCTTTATATTTATTTCTGTTTCTGGGAAGAAACCCACAAATTGTTCATTTGTAAAGATTATTCATAAATCTCTCAAAGCCATTCTTGCTCCTTCTTACCTCCTAGCATCCTATATATTAGGAAAGGACTAGAGCAAATCTGTTTTCCAGAACTTGGGGAGAAGTCCTGTCTCCTGTGAGGCAGAGTGGAAGTGGCGAAGAAAATACAGCTTTGGGCAGAGTAGCATTGACATAAAGTAAAAAAATCCACCCACCCCCCACCCCCCCCCCCCCCACTGATTTCCAGGAAGGCCACCTTTCGCTGAAGACAAAGCGTTTAGGAAAAAACATCACTAACAGTGCTCAGAGGTAGTTTTGGACTGCAGCTTTCTATTTTGGGGAATTTTTGTCAGGAATTGTTGGAAATTTATGGGGAAAATATCCTAAAGCACCTATAATGTCAAGAGTGAGAAACTACGTGCTGAAGCTGTTCTTAAGTTTCAGCATATGTGTGTTCCCATCTTCCTTAGTGGGAGCTAGGTCTTCCTAGAGCCTCGATCAGAAGTTTTGTGCTGCTATTACAAAGATGACTGGTTGTTTGTGGGGTTTTTGTTTGTTTGTTTTTGTTGTGTTTTGTTTTTTTTTTTTTAATAAAGTTATTCATGCTACTTCCTGTGCTTTTCTTCAGACCAGAGAATTGGATTTGGTTAAAAATATCCCCCCCCATATGCTTGTGGGGGAAAAAAACATAGTCTCTCCAGTATTTTCAAGGCCAATTAATTTTTTAATTAACAGAAGTATACTTGAAAATATAAAACATTCATTTGTGGAAATTGATCTGTTTCCAGTTATTGCTGGATTAGTTTGGCAAGTCATATTTTTGAAAGTAGAAAATGAAATTCTCATGCAGAATCATAAATTGTTTAACTTCCAACTCTTTTTACTCTATTTTTTGTTGTATTTTGTTTAGATATGTGCCATATCTACTGTTTTGATTAAAAAGTATAATTAATTTGAAATATGGTTTCATTTTGGTTTTCAGTGCTTGATTCAAAATAACTTATAATTTCCATCAATTTCTTAAGTATTTTTCCTGAGTGGCTGTTACTTTGACTCCTGCAAAATAATCAGGCACAATCTCAATAACAGGAATGTGCAAGCACATGCTCATTTTGTGAAATTGAAATAATGTAAAGGTTTTTAGTGATGTTTTAGTTCACTTGTAAATTGAAAGAATAAGGAAAATGTTTTGCAATTTGCAAACGTTCATCTATTTTTTTGTAGAATTTGCTTTATATATATTGTTACTAGTGTAGAAAAAAATGCTTTAACTTATGCTACCAAAATTAATGTCAAAACTAATTGACCTTCATAGGCAGATAATTTTATGCTTCTTTGAACATGGTCTGTAGGATCACCCCATGGATATTACATTCACTTCACTTTTCAGAAATTACTTCTATAAAAACTCTTACATTGGCTTCACTGAATAAAGAGGACAATAATGGTAGTCTTAAAATTTCCAACTTTTTTTTGGTCGCAGAGTAGTCATTGAGCTGCATGAAACAGCTCATGTTGCAAAGAAAAAACTGGGAAGCTTCCACTTGAAATGGGTTTTGCAAAAAGTGAAGTTGTATTTAATATGAAGAGTGTTTTAGTTATTTTTAGAGGCATTTTGATGCACTGAATATCTGACGTATTTCCGTCAGTTTTGTTTCTTTGCTTTACATATTTACACAGAGGGAACGAGAAAAAGTAGTTTGCATTTAGGTTAAAAAGGGGATAGAAAAACAATAAAAAAGACTAGATCCTGAAATAAATGCGTACTCAATAAGACAAAAAATAAACTTCTAAAATTTTGAAAGATTTTACATTCTATTAATAACCCTTAAAATGATAGATTCCCCTGAAAAGATCTTGGTGGCACTGTGCTGCTGCTGTAAATATACATCACCAAAATCTTATTAACTTGTTTTCAGCATGATACCTCCATGCCACTGTAACAAGGCACAAAGGTCTGACTTGTTTTGTCCGAGAGCCAGGTGATGAAGAGCTCTAAGCGATGTGCCCTACCCTGATTGACACGATGATTTGTGTTCTACTCGAGTTCGCAATTTGAAAAACAAGTACAGTGATGATGCAGTAGTAAAAAAAACGAACCAAAAAGACACAACCCTGTTGCATTTAATGAAAGATGCTTAAATTATAGCAGAGTCATTCTTTTATTGCATTTGCAATGTCATATTTATCGCATCATCTTTATGGTTTTGTAATTAAGGATTCATTGCGGTTTCCGCTGTACATCCAGTTATTCGGCAGTTCATAATTCAGCCCGCTTAATTTGTAACATGCTGAAACTTGGCAAATAAATTGTCACTCTGCATGCAAATTGTCGTCGTTTTTTAATGGCTTCAATTGATTAAGTCCTTTTAAGCTATGGTGATGAAAAAAACCCACAAAGAACCAGACCTTAAAAAGTACGTAGGTGACAAAAATCTCCAACTCTGACAAAAGTTTGTAAACTTCAAGCAGTGGAATTCAAAATCACAACCTGAGTCCTGAGCTGGGACACTGCTTGTCTCCAGAAATGCCTCTTTTTTTGCCTAATAGTTACCTTTGCTCCAGAAACCGATAGGACTCTGTGTCTTCATGCAGTGGCACGCGGGTCTCTGAAGGACTGGAACTGAGACCCCTGCTTAGATTAGGACGTATCTGCATGAACAGGCCTATGGAGGAAAACTTTGTGAGTATTTTATAATAAAAAGATGCCCGTTCCAGTAAAGGGAAAATCTGGTTTGAATCTCCCTTTCTAGTCTGAGGATAGGAACTTCTATCTTGCTGGTTTAGAAGAGTATTTAATTATTAGGCTATACAAAATGCTGGTACAGAAATAGGGAAGTTCCCTACATATCTGATGTTGCAGCTGTGCACTGTGTATGGGAGTCAATTAGATCAGGAGGAGATAGGCAAGCAGAGAGAGCCTGATTTCATAATCTAGTAGTTATGGACACAGCATACAGCTGGGTGGAGAAGTCAAGGTTTTCACAGTTGCCTGATGTACACCATTGTATTTTTTTAAGGACTTAATATGTATAGATAATCTAGATTTACATTTTTAATGTGATTAATGTTATTGCCAAATAGCTACCTGTGCAGCCAGGAGCCTTGATAAACTTTCTTTAACCTCTTGTCGTACAAAAAGTTCAGAGCACAAAGAAGAACATTGCATATCTGTGCCTGCCAAACGTATCCTTGGCAAGCTGTCCCTTGAACAATTCTGATTTGTTTCCATTTAATTAATGAACACTTTCCTGCTTTGTGATTATTGTCCTTGCCTGAAATTGTTCCCATTATAGAGATGAATAAATAGTTCTCGACATTAGTTTCTACCTGCTTTGTAATTTGTTACACCATCAGGGACCTGTAACTTGTCCTTGCTTTTAGTCCCTACTAATTCTGCCTCATCTTGTTTCTTTATTTTTGTCTTTTATATGATTTGTGTTTTGTCCTTCAGAGTTAAAAAAAAATAATTTCTTATCACTGGTGTTCTTTTATTGCTGTTACAAATATCTTTCATCTTTTTTCTTTGTCATGGAACATATTTCCTTGGTTGAGGTAGGAGGTCTCTTTGCTCCTCATTCTAGTACCATTTTCAGGAGCTGCTTGCGCCACATAAATGTGTGAAAGGAAGAGCATAATTTATCACAGACATTTTCTGAGTACATGAAAGGAATCTTCTACTCATTCTCCCATTCTGCTCTGAATTTTATATCTATTCGCACCTCCCTTACTTTCCTTTGAATGTTTCTAGTGAAGTTAGATTGTAAAGCCTTTGGCAAGTGGAGGTCTCGAGTATGGTGTGAGCAGGCTTTACACCCAGCACGTGATTTACTCGACTCTTAAACATGAGGACTAACAAAGAGAGTAGGAGGACTTCTGCATTGGCTGAAGCGCGTTTCTGGGGATTGTTCAGTGAGTGGTTGCCAACAGCAAGCAGAACTGTGCAGTATTTTCCATTTGTAAATTATCAATAAATGAATACTACGTTCAGCAGGCAGATAAATTATTCACAAAGAAAACAGCAGGTTCCAATCATCTTCAAATTAATGCCTTCCTGGCATTTGGGGTACTGGCTAACACAAAATAATTGCTTTGGCGTATGCCATACTGTCCTATTTGAATTTCACAAGTACAAGGCTATCTTATAATAGCTGTTAACCACAATATAATACAAATTAGCCACCTTTTTGGTAACTGGTGCATTAAACTGTATGTCACCATAACTTACTTGCATAATAGATAGCTCTCTGTCTGCATGCGTTATTATAAGGGTAACGTATCCTAGGTTTGCCTCTCCAGTTGCACTACATCGTCCTAAGCAAATTGTCAGCATGGCATTCACAGCTGCTCTCAGTGTGTTGCCATAAATGATAGATGAGTATGACATTCTCTGGTTTTGAGTGCTCTGCAAGTTCAGTACTTCTGGACTTGTTTACATGTCCCTTTGAACACTATGGAGATATAACTGCAGTAGGTGAACTGGTTCCCGTACCAAAAAAATAAAGGTATTCCCAGCAGGAGCTTTCTTTCACACTTGATTTGAATGTTTGAATATGGATACATTGGTATGTTTGGTTTTGTATATTCTGCGCACATAATTCACTCCTCTTCAGTCTGAATATATTATTTTAGACTGGCAGGGACAGTACAGGTAAAATTGTTTGAAGGAGTATAGTTGGATTTCTTGGTAATATGACCAGTTCATTGCCAAGGACTGGCAGGGAGCAGAGTCCTGGATATTTAAAGCTTCAGTGAGACAAAGAGAGGTCATGTTGAAGAAGCGTGTGTACCATGTACACTTTCTCTGCATGGCTGGTTACAGTTTTCATAATACCGAAATACTGTGAAAAACTAATGGGAAAGCGTAGTTGTGAGTTATCTGAAACTAAGAACAACTTTTGTCTGAACATCTTCTGTGCTGAGATTCGATTCAAAATCCTCAGGTGACCTCTCTTCTTATAATGGAGTTTAAGCACACACTGGATCTGGAAAATTAGACATTGAGGTCTGAATTTTCCATTATGAACCTGTCTCCTCTTGGAAACAGGCTTGTTGGTCCTAGCATATACTAACAGATTGCAGTGCTACGGTGGCAGTTTGAAGTATAATTTATCTCTTTGAATAAAAATGTCTTTTGAAGAGAGAGACTAGCTGTTCCTCTCTCCTCTGGATATAGCAGTTTTGTCAGTGCAAACAATTTCTGTTCGCTCAAATATTAAGGAAATAGTGATTAGGCAAAGTAAAAATTCCTGTTGTTTTGACAGAGACAAAAAAGTAATATACTTTTAAAAAAAGACTTGATCATGAGAAAGTAATAGAATAAGATTATTAATTCAGCAGTTTCTTTGAGGAAATTAGTTTTTTGGGGCCTTCATGAGAGATTGGTCTAATTTCCTCCGAGTTTTTTCTGGTAGGTGCTTATCCGTGAGGAAGCCGTGGGTGCAGCTGTAGGCGTGTTCACCCTTCCATCAGGAGAGTGCTTTTGAAGCGAACGTTCCCGTCATCCTTAGCATGCTGTGGTTAATGTTATGGAGCGGTCTTGGAGTACGTGAACTGGTATCAAAAATTAGATGTGAAGATCCAGTGATTGTCTGTCACTGTATATTGTCCTGCATTTCCCCATTGCTTTATGGAATCTATTTTGCCTTGAAATATTCCGGGTTTTATGTCTAAAATCGTATTTCTGGTGTTGATGGTCAGAGGTTCCCAGACAGAGGAATGCAATGTTCTTTTGAAGACTGAAATATATTTATGTCTTTGTTAGGGAAGCTCTGGTGGTACAGCTTCAGAATCTAAGGATAGTAGTTTTTAAAATCTTCAAAGTACACGGACAAGATCCTGTGCGTCTTAATAAAGTCTAGCATACGAAGAGAACAAAGAATGAAAAGTGCACTGTTCCTAGGCTAATACATAGTCTGGTTTGCAAAAAATGGTCACGTCTTAACTATGGAATTGCAAGACATAAAATCAGTTCAGTACGATTTTTTAAATTAATTTATAAAGTTGAGTAATGGATTTTGAGTACAGTGCTTTTAATGTAACTTATTGCTTTGATTTCGTAATTGTTAGAAATGTCTTATTTTTTTATTCCTAATTTTAGTTACTTAATCTTCACTTCAGTAATTATCTGTGTAGAATTTAAATCTATCTTCTTCAATGCTACTGTGATCTTTTCGACAATATGTGGCATTAAAACATTTCCATAGCCGTCTCAGGTGATGTCATGAAATACTGAGATTAGAAATGAAGCTGTGACAAGAGAACAAAAACTTTAAGGAAACTGTTCTGTCACCTTGATGTTACTCCTTAGCATTTTTGTTGCAGAGCCATAGTTAAAACTCCAAGCTTGTACATGCTCTGCTAGGAAAGTTTCTTTTTACCTGAACATTGTGATATCCTCTCAGCCTGTGTTTTTAATAATTCCTTCCATGTTATTTCAGTTTATTTCTCATGAACTATCATATTATTTTGTTTTTCTTTTTTGGAAACCCAGAATTTCTTTTTTTTCTTTTTTAAAAAGAAAAGAGAGAGCGAGAGAGAAGCACCAAACTCCTGTTTATGTGGAAACTATGCAAAGTGAACAGAGACAACTGAACGCTCCAGTAATCTTTGGTCTTCTTTTAAATTTAGTACTTCTCCCAAAATCAGTAGACTGAGGTCTTCTAACTTTTACCCTGCATAAGGGTCATTGCATAAATCTAAGCATGATGAGACCTGAAGTTTGTTTTCATGCTACCGTTATAGTCGGAGCTCAAGTCTCTTCTTCTTCTGAGATAGTTCCTGGTCCATAGCAGAATAAGTGGCAAGACAGGATCAGTAGATCAAAGAAGTTGAGCTTTTTACAGATCTGCTGGTTTGATAGTTCATTGCATACTAAATGAAGCCCACCAAGCTTTATTGAGCACTTCTATGTCTCACAGATGAACTGGAACCTCAGAAAGGTATCTGATCATAATTTAAAGATTCTAAAGTAAGAGACAGTGTGCAGCAGCCTTCACTATTAGTTACCCTTACTATCAAAAATGTATACTTTAGCTCACTTTTACCTAGATACAAGTTTTGGTCTATGAGTTTTTTCCATTACTTTTTTTGTTACCTTTAAGCAATCCACACTCAGAAATCTTAACCTTCATGGAATATGACCTTGTGTGGTTCGTTAGAAATAAAATAGGGTGCCGATTGTTTCTCTTAGTAGCTGTTTTTATTGCAGTCAAATTTTTAAACCTCAAAAATAG